>NW_027492469.1:0-453125 GCF_021521415.1 Bidens hawaiensis
AAGCACGATCTGGGTCGTGGGTTTTGGTAAGTTGGCTGTGGGTTCTGCGGGTAGGCTGGTGGTGTTGGCGCAATCGGATTGGAGGGAGGGGTTCTACAGTACTCAACGGAGTGACCTACGCGGCCACATCGGTTACATTGTCGACACGGGACTTGAGGTGGGTGATGAAGTCTACAGGTTGGGCAAAAGGGTTGGTTTCCTGTGTAAGGTTTCTTAGTTGGCGGGGCAGGAAGTGCTGGATTGGTTAAGGCATAGTTGTGGACTACAGGAGGTGCTGGGTAGGTTGACAGTGGGTTAGGCGCGTAAACTGGAGGTTGATAAATGGGTTGTTGGGTAATGGGCGGGTTGGTAAGCGCATAGGCTTGTCTGCGCCTACGTTTCTGGTTATGGTTTGAGGGTTCTGGTTTGGTTTCTGTTGGTTCAGGGACAGTCTTGGTGGGTTTGGTCTTCTCAGTTCCCCGCAGGAACAGGGTTCCTGCTCTGACATGGTTGTCGCTGAGCACAGCCGCCAATTCGATGGCGTCAGAGAGGGTTACTGGGTTTCTGGCCCATACAGAATCTTGAATTTCCATGGGGAGACCCCCAAGGAATTTCTCGATGGCTCGGCGGGAAGGGGTAACAAGGTGAGGGACCAGTAAGCTTAGCTCGTGGAAGCGCGTCGCGTACTCGCGCGCTTCACCGCTGTATTGCTTCAAGTTCCAGAATTCTTCCTCCAGGCGCTTAACTTCGTTGGGAGGGCAGAATTCTCGCGTAAGAATTTCCTTGAATTCCTCCCATGTCATGCTAGAAGCAGCCTCTGCGCCACGCGCATGAGCTACTCCATTCCACCATGTAAGCGCTCTGGATTCCAGGACACTGGAAGCATATAGGGTTCGTCTTTCCGAGGGGCATTGGGTATGGAGGAAAGCGTTTTCAATCTTCTCAAGCCATTGGAGCATCACGGTGGCTCCTTCACGACCTGTGAACTTCGGAGGGTTACCCGCATTAAAGGACTTAATGTTATAACTGGAGGTATTAGCATTGTTTTGGCTCAAGGCTTGGGCTATCACGGCGGCCATTTCCTGGGAACGTTGCTGTCTACGCATGCGCGAGGCTTCTCTTCTCTGAAATCGGCGAGATAGCGGAGGCATTCTATAAAAGTTTTAAATTTTAATTAATATCTTGGTTTTAGCGCAAAGTTTTAATCTTATAAAGCTTGGTTTCGCAGAGTTAGATACTATCAAAAGTTAAAGTAAAATAAATGACTTTAAATGCAGACTTAATAAGGGTAACAAATTCGAATCAAGAACCGACAATTCACGTATCACCGTGACTTTCCGAGTTCTCAATTTAAAATAGCTAGTAAACGAGTATTGGAGATTGACGATTCATGTATCACCATGACTTTCCAATATTCAATATAAAATATACAAGAAAATGAGTATTGGAGGTTGACAATTCATGTATCACCATGACTTTTCAAGTCTCCAACCTCAGAACATAATCGTAAATGGAAATTGAAAATCAACTATTCATGTATCACCATGACTTTTCGGATTTTCAAATTCAACAAACGAATATGTAAGTAAAATCAATAAAAATCGAAATTCAACAAAAATCGAAATATCGCGAAATAAAACATAAAATCATATACTGCGCAAGCGCGAGCATATTCATAATTAACGAGTAATTAACAATAAGTGCGCAAACATGAGATTTCTCTCATGCGCGAGAAGGGACTCTTAGGTATTCTAGGCCGTTACGTCTAACCACCTATCCTAAAGTCAACGAGTTCTGATACCAATCTGTAACACCCCGACCAAAGGCGGATTATACATCGGGGCGCCACATATTGCTTCATTACTCGCGACACTATTGGTGTCAATATTTATTAATACACATTTTATCGCGCACCGCGCAGCGGGGAAAATAAAGAACATAAATCAAACATAAATCAATATATTATAAATTATAACATTCGAACAGCGAAAACTTGTCTTGATACATTTTAATCTAGGTCCAAAATAAAGAACTTCCTACGTGTCCTTAAGCTCCCAAAACAGCTACTGCAAACCTGAACATGTGTTAAAATAAACGTCAAACACTTGCGTGTTGGTGAGAAATCAAGTTTAATAGATAATCATAGATAATCACAGTAAATCTGCGCGCAACATGTGACATCTGCCCCGATCCGACCCGACCCAGGTACCCGTTCTCTGACCCGATCTCTCTTTTATTATTTAATATTTATACTTATATTTTACTTTTAATAATAATATATATTTTCCTTCCCGCCTCTCTCTCTCTTTCTTTCCGCCGTCCCGTCCCTCTTCCTTCTCTCTTTCCGCTTCTTTTCCCTCTTGTCGCCGTCCCGCCCTTACGCTTTGTTTCCCTCCTCTTTGCTTGTCCTTTGGTTCTTCCCGCCTAAGGATGTCTGCAGCTCCACGCGCCAGACTCCTTACATGGAAGCCTGCGTGAAGACATCTTGTTCCTGCGATGCGTGAAGAGAACTCTTCTCGCAGCGCGCTAAGAATGCATGTTCTTCCCGCAATGCGCTAAGAATGTATGTTCTTCCCGCGATGCGCTTAGAATTCTTGTTCTTCACGCAGCACGCTAAGGATTTGTGATTCTTCCCGCAGTGCGCTAAGGATTGTTGTGCCAGCCTTCGCGCTCGCGCACTCAGCCTTCCCGCGCTTAACCCTTGTATCTTCTGTTTAAATCTAGCCGTTTGCTTTTGTGTTGTCTTATCTTCTGTGCTGTTGACCTAACCTATCTAATGTCTGAATAGTTACTTTCGGCGCAGCATGCGTACCAACCCCCATTGGTTGGTAGAAAAAGTGACTGACATTATCTTTTGAGATCTGCTTTTGCCATGCTTGACCAGTACCTTTATCTGAACCGCCCATGCCTGTTACTGTTCCCTGTCAGCTTTATCTTGCCCCCTGCAGCTGCCATATCTTTTGATATCTTTTGCTTTTGGATTCTTATGCTTTTTGATATCTTTTGCTTTTTGAGATCTTTTCCCCTTTTCTAGGGATTATGTCTCCTAGGGTTTCTCTATAAATAATAATATTTCATAACACATCACACACAAAACACTTAATCTCTCCTGTTCTCTTGCTCCTTGCTCTCTCTGCCGTCTTCCTCTCTGCCTCCGTCTTCCTCCTTGTTCTTCCTGCTTTTCCGGTAATATATATTATAATTTACTTATTAATTATGCTAACTTATAATCAAGACTTAAAACAAATCATTAAAACAATAATCTTATTTATAGGTTAACTTGTGCTTGTTTAAAGTTGGTTATTGCTTTATCTATCACCGCATCGTTTATCATGTGAGTTATCTCGTATCTAATCCCTTTTTATTTTAAATGCTTTGGGATGTTCATGTGTTCATACAAAACTTGAGTCTTAAACTTGTTTATGAACTTTAGTCGCGCAGTATCCCATGTGTTGAGGACGTTTACTTGGCTGTTTATTTGTATGTGTGTATCATTAACCGCTTTGTTCGGCCTATTCCGCAGTTCCGTTGGTACCATTAGTTGAACACGGGAGACCTATCGTTTACGGTTTTCTTTGTTTACACTTGCACAGATGTTTTCTCGTTTTTATGCTCAATTGGGAGCATGGATTGAACTATGATCTATGAACTATCTTAGGCTTGATCACAATCTGATTACACCCTTGTTAAACTCTAGACATACACGTGTTGCGCGCAGATTTACTGTGATTATCTATGATTATCTATTAAACTTGATTTCTCACCAACACGCAAGTGTTTGACGTTTATTTTAACACATGTTCAGGTTTGCAGTAGCTGTTTTGGAGCTTGTGGACACGTAGGACGTTTTTACTTTTGGACCTAGAATTAAAATGTATCAAGACAAGTTAATGTTGTTTGAATGTTATAATTTATAATATATTGATTTATGTTTGATTTATGTTCTTTATTTTCCCTGCTGCGCGTGCGCGATAAAATGTGTATTAATAAATATTGACACCAATAGTGTCGCGAGTAATGAAGCAATATGTGGCGCCCCGATGTATAATCCGCCTTTGGTCGGGGTGTTACAGATTGGTATCAGAGCTCGTTGACTTTAGGATAGGTGGTTAGACGTAACGGCCTAGAATACCTAAGAGTCCCTTCTCGCGCATGAGAGAAATCTCATGTTTGCGCGCTTATTGTTAATTACTCGTTATTTATGAATATGCTCGCGCTTGCGCAGTATATGATTTTATTCCGCGATATTTCGATTTTTGTGAATTTCGATTTTTATTGATTTTACTTACATATTCGTTTGTTGGGATTGAAAAATCCGAAAAGTCATGGTGATACATGAATAGTTGATTTTCAATTTCCATTTACGATTATGTTCTGAGGTTGGAGACTTGAAAAGTCATGGTGATACATGAATTGTCAACCTCCAATACTCATTTTCTTGTGTATTTTATGTTGAGGATTGAAAAGTCATGGTGATACATGAATCGTCAATCTCCAATGCTCGTTTGCTCGTATATTTTAAATTGGGAATTCGGAAAGTCATGGTGATACATGAATTGTCGATTCTTGATTCGAATTTGTTACCTTTATTAAGTCTGCATTTAGGATCATTTATTTTACTTTAACTGTTGACTGTAACTGACTCCGTGAAACCAAGCTTTATAAGATTAAAACTTTGCGCTAAAACCAAGATATTAACTAAAATTTAAAACTTTTATAGAATGCCTCCGCTATCTCGCCGATTTCAGAGAAGAGAAGCCTCGCGCATGCGTAGACAGCAACGTTCCCAGGAAATGGCCGCCGTGATAGCCCAAGCCTTGAGCCAAAACAATGCTAATACCTCCAGTTATAACATTAAGTCCTTTAATGCGGGTAACCCTCCGAAGTTCACAGGTCTTGAAGGAGCCACCGTGATGCTCCAATGGCTTGAGAAGATTGAAAACACTTTCCTCCATACCCAATGCCCCTCAGAAAGACGAACCCTATATGCTTCCAGTGTCCTGGAATCCAGAGCGCTTACATGGTGGAATGGAGTAGCTCATGCGCGTGGCGCAGAGGCTGCTTCTAGCATGACATGGGAGGAATTCAAGGAAATTCTTACGCGAGAATTCTGCCCTCCCAACGAAGTTAAGCGCCTGGAGGAAGAATTCTGGAACTTGAAGCAATACAGCGGTGAAGCGCGCGAGTACGCGACGCGCTTCCACGAGCTAAGCTTACTGGTCCCTCACCTTGTTACCCCTTCCCGCCGAGCCATCGAGAAATTCCTTGGGGGTCTCCCCATGGAAATTCAAGATTCTGTATGGGCCAGAAACCCAGTAACCCTCTCTGACGCCATCGAATTGGCCGCTGTGCTCAGCGACAACCATGTCAGAGCAGGAACCCTGTTCCTGCGGGGAACTGAGAAGACCAAACCCACCAAGACTGTCCCTGAACCAACAGAAACCAAACCAGAACCCTCAAACCATAACCAGAAGCGTAGGCGCAGACAAGCCTATGCGCTTACCAACCCGCCCATTACCCAACAACCCATTTATCAACCTCCAGTTTACGCGCCTAACCCACTGTCAACCTACCCAGCACCTCCTGTAGTCCACAACTATGCCTTAACCAATCCAGCACTTCCTGCCCCGCCAACTAAGAAACCTTACACAGGAAACCAACCCTTTTGCCCAACCTGTAGACTTCATCACCCACCTCAAGTCCCGTGTCGACAATGTAACCGATGTGGCCGCGTAGGTCACTCCGTTGAGTACTGTAGAACCCCTCCCTCCAATCCGATTGCGCCAACACCACCAGCCTACCCGCAGAACCCACAGCCAACTTACCAAAACCCACGACCCAGATCGTGCTTTAACTGCGGTGATCCAAGTCATTTCCGGAACGCGTGCCCAAGGCTACAAGTTCAGATTACTCAAGCGAATCCGGTGAACCAAATTTCGAACCAAGTGACGCGTGGCCGAGCTTTTAACATAACCGCGCACCAAGCGCAAGCGAATAACGACGTAGTTAATGGTACATTTTTGCTTAACGGATTTTATGCATCTATGCTTTTTGATACTGGCGCCGATAGAAGTTTTATCTCTCGCGCCTTTGAGCGGAAGCTTGCGCGACCGCGCGATAACTTAAAAGAAGATTTTTCAGTTGAATTGGCTAATGGCGAAACTGTTTTAATAAACTCGGTAATTAAAGATTGTACGCTTAACCTTAACGAAAACGATTTTCTGATCGACCTCATCCCTATGCCTCTTGGAAGCTTTGATGTTATCGTTGGTATGGACTGGCTCTCGAAGAATCGCGCCGAAGTTATTTGCGCCAAGAAATTGATTCGCATACCTCGAGAAAATGGTGATCTTCATATCTACGGCGAAAAACCCTCCAGTGGTCTTAAACTTATGTCTTGCGCCGAAGCCCAAAGACTCATGCGGAAGAAGTGTATTGCATTTCTAGCCCATGTGGTTAAACCCGATGAAGGAAAGAAGCTTCGCGATATCCCTGTTGTGCGTGATTTTCCTGAAGTTTTTCCTGATGATCTTCCTGGTATCCCTCCCGCTCGTGAAGTCGAGTTCCGTATTGATCTTGTCCCTGGTGCTTCCCCCGTTGCTAAATCTCCTTACCGTCTTGCACCCGCTGAGATGCAAGAATTGGCCAGCCAACTTCAAGAGTTGACTGCTAAAGGATTCATTCGCCCTAGCTCTTCGCCCTGGGGTGCTCCGGTGTTGTTCGTTAAAAAGAAAGATGGATCGTTTCGCATGTGCATTGATTACCGCGAGTTGAACAAACTCACCATTAAGAACCGGTATCCCTTACCGCGTATTGACGACCTCTTTGATCAACTCCAAGGTGCCTCTTGTTTCTCGAAGATCGATCTCCGTTCTGGTTATCATCAGTTGCGTATCCGCGATGAAGATGTTCCGAAGACTGCTTTTCGTACTCGTTATGGCCATTTTGAATTCTTGGTCATGTCCTTCGGTCTAACCAACGCACCCGCCGTTTTCATGGATCTTATGAATCGGGTGTGTAGGCCTTTCTTGGATAAATTCGTGATCGTGTTTATCGATGATGTTCTGGTGTATTCTAAGACCAAGGCCGAGCATGAGCAACATCTCCGATTGGTATTGCAAAAGCTTAGAGCCGAGCAACTCTATGCTAAGCTTTCCAAGTGTGAATTTTGGTCTGATGAAGTACAGTTTCTTGGTCATGTTGTAAACAAGATGGGTATTCATGTCGACCCATCCAAGATTGAAGCAATCAAGAACTGGATTACGCCATCCTCTCCTTCTGAGATCCGTTCCTTTCTGGGCTTAGCTGGTTATTACCGGCGCTTCATTTCGAACTTCTCGAAGATCGCTTTGCCTTTAACAGCTCTGACGCACAAAGGTAAACCGTATATTTGGGGCTCGAAGCAAGAAGAAGCCTTTCTGACGCTCAAGCGTTTGTTGTGTGAAGCTCCTGTTCTTGCGCTACCTGAGGGTAATGATGATTTTGTCGTGTATTGCGATGCATCCAACCAAGGTCTCGGTTGTGTTCTTATGCAACGAGGCAAGGTTATCGCTTACGCATCAAGGCAACTTAAGGTTCATGAAAAGAATTATACAACTCACGACCTCGAGCTTGGTGCAGTTGTTTTTGCCTTGAAGATCTGGAGACACTACCTTTATGGTACTAAGTGTATCCTCTACACTGACCATAAAAGCCTTCAGCATATCTTTGATCAAAAGGAACTTAACATGAGGCAACGCCGATGGAACGAACTCATCAGCGATTACGATTGTGAGATCCGGTATCATCCTGGTAAGGCTAATGTGGTAGCCGATGCGCTCAGCCGAAAACCCTGCCAACTTAACTGTATCTTGCCGCGCACCCAGCTTCACTTCGCGCCGATTCAAAGCAACCTTGAATCGCGTATTCGTGACGCGCAGCGCGCATCCATCAGTAATGGTAACCTTCGCGCCGAGTTAGCGTGTGGCGCGGAAGCACTCTTTGTCCCTAATCTGAGTGGAATTCTCTGCTATCTCAATCGCATCTGGATCCCTTGTGATGAGAATCTTCGCGCTGATATCCTGAGTGAAGCGCACAAATCTCGGTATTCTATTCATCCCGGCGCTGATAAGATGTACAAGGATTTGCGCATAACTTATTGGTGGCCCGGTATGAAAAAGGATATTGCTGTGTTCGTAGCTAAGTGCCTGACTTGTTCTAAAGTAAAAGCTGAACACCAACGCCCATCTGGTTTGCTCGAACAACCAGAAATTCCTACGTGGAAATGGGAAGGTATAGCGATGGACTTTATTACCAAGTTACCTTTGACAGCAAGCAAACATGATAGCATTTGGGTAATAGTGGATCGATTGACTAAGTCTGCTCACTTTCTGCCCATTCGTGAAAACTACCGTGTTGAGCATCTCGCGCAGCTTTATGTCAAGGAAATCGTCTGCCGCCATGGTACTCCTTTGAGCATCATATCCGATCGCGATGGCCGTTTTATATCTCGCTTTTGGAAATCTCTCCAATCTGCGCTAGGAACTCGCTTGGACATGAGTACGGCATATCATCCTCAGACTGACGGTCAGTCTGAGCGAACTATTCAAACTCTTGAGGATATGCTCCGATCTTGTGTTCTTGATTTTGGAGGTAATTGGGATTCACACCTGCCTTTGATCGAGTTTTCTTATAACAACAGCTATCATTCCAGTATCGGTATGGCCCCATTTGAAGCACTTTACGGTCGTAAATGCCGCTCCCCAATTTGTTGGAGCGAAGTGGGTGAAACTCAAATCACAGGACCCGAACTTGTTCAAGAGACAACCGATAAAATCGCCAAGATCCGTGATCATTTGCTGACTGCCAGAAGCCGACAGAAGAGTTACGCAGATCGTAGGCGAAAGCCTCTCGAATTTCAAGTTGGTGATCTTGTTCTCCTCAAAGTGTCGCCTTGGAAAGGTGTTGTCCGCTTTGGGAAGAAGGGTAAGCTTGCTCCTCGTTATGTTGGTCCATTCAAGATTCTCGCGCGTGTGGGAAAAGTTGCCTACAGACTTGACCTGCCGCTCGCGCTCAGTAATGTGCATCCAACGTTCCATGTTTCCAATCTCAAGAAGTGTTTAGCTGACGAGAACCTTCACATTCCACTTGATGAAGTTCAAGTTGATGAATCCATGCATTTCATTGAGAAGCCTGTTGAGATTATGGATCGCGAGGTTAAGCAAACCAAGCGCAGTCGTATCCCTATCGTGAAAGTTCGCTGGGAGTCCAAGCGCGGAGCCGAGTTTACATGGGAAAGGGAAGATCAAATGAAGATCAAGTACCCGCACCTGTTCTCTGCGCAACCTACTTCGAGATAAATTTCGGGACGAAATTTCTTAAAGTAGGGGAGACTGTGACATCTGCCCCGATCCGACCCGACCCAGGTACCCGTTCTCTGACCCGATCTCTCTTTTATTATTTAATATTTATACTTATATTTTACTTTTAATAATAATATATATTTTCCTTCCCGCCTCTCTCTCTCTTTCTTTCCGCCGTCCCGTCCCTCTTCCTTCTCTCTTTCCGCCTTCTTTTCCCTCTTGTCGCCGTCCCGCCCTTACGCTTTGTTTCCCTCCTCTTTGCTTGTCCTTTGGTTCTTCCCGCCTAAGGATGTCTGCAGCTCCACGCGCCAGACTCCTTACATGGAAGCCTGCGTGAAGACATCTTGTTCCTGCGATGCGTGAAGAGAACTCTTCTCGCAGCGCGCTAAGAATGCATGTTCTTCCCGCAATGCGCTAAGAATGTATGTTCTTCCCGCGATGCGCTTAGAATTCTTGTTCTTCACGCAGCACGCTAAGGATTTGTGATTCTTCCCGCAGTGCGCTAAGGATTGTTGTGCCAGCCTTCGCGCTCGCGCACTCAGCCTTCCCGCGCTTAACCCTTGTATCTTCTGTTTAAATCTAGCCGTTTGCTTTTGTGTTGTCTTATCTTCTGTGCTGTTGACCTAACCTATCTAATGTCTGAATAGTTACTTTCGGCGCAGCATGCGTACCAACCCCCATTGGTTGGTAGAAAAAGTGACTGACATTATCTTTTGAGATCTGCTTTTCCCATGCTTGACCAGTACCTTTATCTGAACCGCCCATGCCTGTTACTGTTCCCTGTCAGCTTTATCTTGCCCCCTGCAGCTGCCATATCTTTTGATATCTTTTGCTTTTGGATTCTTATGCTTTTTGATATCTTTTGCTTTTTGAGATCTTTTCCCCTTTTCTAGGGATTATGTCTCCTAGGGTTTCTCTATAAATAATAATATTTCATAACACATCACACACAAAACACTTAATCTCTCCTGTTCTCTTGCTCCTTGCTCTCTCTGCCGTCTTCCTCTCTGCCTCCGTCTTCCTCCTTGTTCTTCCTGCTTTTCCGGTAATATATATTATAATTTACTTATTAATTATGCTAACTTATAATCAAGACTTAAAACAAATCATTAAAACAATAATCTTATTTATAGGTTAACTTGTGCTTGTTTAAAGTTGGTTCTTGCTTTATCTATCACCGCATCGTTTATCATGTGAGTTATCTCGTATCTAATCCCTTTTTATTTTAAATGCTTTGGGATGTTCATGTGTTCATACAAAACTTGAGTCTTAAACTTGTTTATGAACTTTAGTCGCGCAGTATCCCATGTGTTGAGGACGTTTACTTGGCTGTTTATTTGTATGTGTGTATCATTAACCGCTTTGTTCGGCCTATTCCGCAGTTCCGTTGGTACCATTAGTTGAACACGGGAGACCTATCGTTTACGGTTTTCTTTGTTTACACTTGCACAGATGTTTTCTCGTTTTTATGCTCAATTGGGAGCATGGATTGAACTATGATCTATGAACTATCTTAGGCTTGATCACAATCTGATTACACCCTTGTTAAACTCTAGACATACACGTGTTGCGCGCAGATTTACTGTGATTATCTATGATTATCTATTAAACTTGATTTCTCACCAACACGCAAGTGTTTGACGTTTATTTTAACACATGTTCAGGTTTGCAGTAGCTGTTTTGGAGCTTGTGGACACGTAGGACGTTTTTACTTTTGGACCTAGAATTAAAATGTATCAAGACAAGTTAATGTTGTTTGAATGTTATAATTTATAATATATTGATTTATGTTTGATTTATGTTCTTTATTTTCCCTGCTGCGCGTGCGCGATAAAATGTGTATTAATAAATATTGACACCAATAGTGTCGCGAGTAATGAAGCAATATGTGGCGCCCCGATGTATAATCCGCCTTTGGTCGGGGTGTTACACAACACGTGTATGTCTAGAGTTTAACAAGGGTGTAATCAGATTGTGATCAAGCCTAAGATAGTTCATAGATCATAGTTCAATCCATGCTCCCAATTGAGCATAAAAACGAGAAAACATCTGTGCAAGTGTAAACAAAGAAAACCGTAAACGATAGGTCTCCCGTGTTCAACTAATGGTACCAACGGAACTGCGGAATAGGCCGAACAAAGCGGTTAATGATACACACATACAAATAAACAGCCAAGTAAACGTCCTCAACACATGGGATACTGCGCGACTAAAGTTCAAAAACAAGTTTAAGACTCAAGTTTTGTATGAACACATGAACATCCCAAAGCATTTAAAATAAAAAGGGATTAGATACGAGATAACTCACATGATAAACGATGCGGTGATAGATAAAGCAAGAACCAACTTTTAAACAAGCAAGGTTAACCTATAATTAAAGATTATTGTTTTAATGATTTGTTTTAAGTCTTGATTATAAGTTAGCATAATTAATAAGTAAATTATAATATATATTACCGGAAAAGCAGGAAGAACAAGGAGGAAGACGGAGGCAGAGAGGAAGACGGCAGAGAGAGCAAGGGGCAAGAGAACAGGAGAGATTAAGTGTTTTGTGTGTGATGTGTTAGGAAAAATAATACTATTATTTATAGAGAAACCCTAGGAGACATAATCCCTAGAAAAGGGGAAAAGATCTCAAAAAGCAAAAGATATCAAAAAGCATAAGAATCCAAAAGCAAAAGATATCAAAAGATATGGCAGCTGCAGGGGGCAAGATAAAGCTGACAGGGCACAGTAACAGGCATGGGCGGTTCAGATAAAGGTACTGGTCAAGCATGGCAAAAGCAGATCTCAAAAGATAATGTCAGTCACTTTTTCTACCAACCAATGGGGGTTGGTACGCATGCTGCGCCGAAAGTAACTATTCAGACATTAGATAGGTTAGGTCAACAGCACAGAAGATAAGACAACACAAAAGCAAACGGCTAGATTTAAACAGAAGATACAAGGGTTAAGCGCGGGAAGGCTGAGTGCGCGAGCGCGAAGGCTGGCACAACAATCCTTAGCGCACTGCGGGAAGAATCACAAATCCTTAGCGTGCTGCGTGAAGAACAAGAATTCTAAGCGCATCGCGGGAAGAACATACATTCTTAGCGCATTGCGGGAAGAACATGCATTCTTAGCGCGCTGCGAGAAGAGTTCTCTTCACGCATCGCAGGAACAAGATGTCTTCACGCAGGCTTCCATGTAAGGAGTCTGGCGCGTGGAGCTGCAGACATCCTTAGGCGGGAAGAACCAAAGGACAAGCAAAGAGGAGGGAAACAAAGCGTAAGGGTGGGACGGCGACAAGAGGGAAAAGAAGGCGGAAAGAGAGAAGGAAGAGGGACGGGACGGCGGAAAGAAAGAGAGAGAGAGGCGGGAAGGAAAATATATATTATTATTAAAAGTAAAATATAAGTATAAATATTAAATAATAAAAGAGAGATCGGGTCAGAGAACGGGTACCTGGGTCGGGTCGGATCGGGGCAGATGTCACAGTCGGAGCATCATCATCATCATACGCGAACGGAGTAGAGCAGAGACGCGATTTAGAAGCAGAGAGAATTCCATTTCTCTTCCAAATGGAGAGAATTGGATTTCTCTACTTTTTGCCTACACCCAATTCTCAGAGAAAACCAATTCTCCGCCCAATTCTCCGCCTAATTCTCCCAAACAAGAGAAACCTAATTCTCCACCCTCAAATCTCTCTACCAAACACCCCCTTAGATTATGCTCAAGTAGTGAGATTGGTAAATATAAATAAAAAGGCAATTATAAAATAAAAATATTTTGAAGAACTAAACTTTGATGAAGAGATGTAGATTTTATTATTATTATTACTAGCTTTAGAAACCCGTGTATTACACGGTATAAGTTAATGTATAAATTTCAATGAATAATTTTAATACAAATAAAATAAAATATAATTAAGTCTCTTTATATTATGTAAAAAATGTATTATAAATATAGTCATTTTTTTATCATTAAATGTGTTTTAATTTTAAATCGATAATGGGTTCTATCATCGGTTTACAATAGTGAAACAATGTCACTGGAAACAAACAATGAGGCCTTTGAATCTGCAAGATGTAGTTAAAGTATTTTACAAAAATATTTTTCACTCCATACCCTAAACTTTATACTAAAGAAGACACCAAATTTTCCTTTGTGAACAACTTTCATGATATCCTTATAAATACACCGTTGTTCAACTGTCACAATGGTCCTATACTAAATATAATAAATGGAAAATTTGCTTACAACTTTTAATACTTGTTAAACATTGAATATTTGTAAAAAGTAAACAAAATTATTATAATTTTATTCAATATGAAGATGTCTCAAAAATTAAATATTACGGTACTTTTTAAACATAAACTCTTTTATATACTTTTTAATTTTAAAGAAAATATCTTTATGACATGTAATTATTATATATGTTAATATTTTTTTTATATTAAGTATGTTTACAATATAATTCATAGCATTAATAATTTAATCAATAGAGATTGACCTATTAATACGGTATGTTGAATTTATAATCAATACTATATTTAGAACCAAGATATTTATTTTTCTTTTCCATTAATAGAAGAGAAGTTATTTGAGCGGGAATTTGATAGTAAGTATTAACCTTAGAATGTCATGTGTCCAAAATTATTTTCTTTTATTAGTATAGGTAGATTATTTTGTAGATAGGATCGACAAATTTTAATGAAAGTTGTTTCAAGATGGCTATGTTTCTTAAAACTTTTTATATAATAAAACTTATATAATTATACTCAGGTTTGAAATCAGACCAACCATTTATATTTTTTAAAATGTTTCAAAAATGTTTTTTCGAAAATGTTTAACTAAAAAGGGTCCACCTCTGCAGAGCATTAAGCAGTGTCACCTATCAGCACCCACTGTCCATCACCGTCCACCACCACAACAAAAATCACTCACCATCCGCCACCACCACTGTCCCACCCTCCACCACCACCACCCACTACCATCGTTCGTACACCACCACCAGCGTATTTTAGCTGTCTACAAACGTTAAAAAACAAATAGTATTCTTCTTACAGACTGCAAAGGTTTGGTCCACCTCTTCTTCAACAGATGTCTGCAGATGTGGTTCGTAGAGTGCAGACTTTGAATCTAAAGCTAAATCAATAGCAGTAACCAATGTTGTTAAGATCGGACCGGACCAGCCGGTCGAACCGGTTTGACCAGGATTCGGTCTACCAACCGGTTGCTTCTATACAGTTCATTCGTTCCCAGAAAACCGGCCAGTCCGACCAGAAAATTGAACCGGTTTACTATGAATTTTTTTTAAATACCTTCTTTCAGTCCGAACCGTTGTTTCAGTCAGCCGGTTAAACCACTGAACCGGCTGCCCGTAAGGTTCACTGTTCAATCTGGTTATAAAAACATTGATAGTAACTCTTAAATTGATTTAAGAAGAATATGCCCATTGTTTCTATTAAAAAAATAATTCTTATATTTAATGGACAAATCATTAACAAATCATGGAAATCAAACCTTCAGTCATGCGGAGAGACTCTGTTTTGCATATTGATATAGCCATAGGTAGGCCACGAACCTTGATAAACTGAAGTATCTTTAATAACTAGATAACACTTAATCTAAAGTAGTTTGATAATTTGTAAGAACATAAGAATGCTTGTTCTTTTGTAACCTTTTATATATTTTGTTGATTTAACTAAAATATAATCGTATAAGACAGACGCTTTTGGTTTAGAAGTTCGTATCAGATAACGAAAATGATAGTAATATATTTTAAAATTAAAGTTTTATGAAACCATGAGATATGGTTTTATCCTCTCTTACACACCCATGAGATATAATTGAGGGGGTCAGAGGGGTCAATTTATCCATCGATGGACCAAGGGTCAGTAGCGCACATGCATCAGAAAGTTATCAAGAAGAACACTAGACGCCCAAAAACATTTTTTTCATTTTTTTTCTTTTAATGTTTTATTTAGTTAAATAGTTTGTTTTAGAGAACAAGTATATATCAATGCGTGGAGCATTTTTTCCTAGAAGTGAACTGATATTTTTTTCGAAAGGACTTAAATTTACATCACACCCATTTATACACGGAAGTTGTGAATTTCTTAGGTAATATCTCAATTTAAGTAAATGACCATACGAGAATTTAAATCGTTTGTCATGGAAACACAGACAGGAGGGACGCGGTCTAGTAATATCAAGGTATGTAAAATAGTAGTTCTCAATATAGTAAAGAGTTCAAGTCACATAGACAATTATGTCGATTTACAAGGAGAATTAACAAGTATATGCCTGCATTTAAGAAAAAACCATGCATACACATGAATTAATGGCATTCATGATCTTTATTCCACAAAATAAACACAAAAAAAGACCCTTGATTAAACAACAACGAGTAAAATGGTGGTATGGTGTTCACCCTTTCAAATGAAGATTGTGAGTTTAAATCCTTGCAAGTGCATGGTTAGGGGATTTTGATGGAAATAATTTGTTGTTTAAAAAAATTGGTGGTCTCTAAAGTTAAACAAGGGATCCAGATGAACTATTTTGTGTTGAGAATCGTTCATATCGCCATTGGGGTTTTACGATGTGTCCACTCCAATGTATGCTTTCGTTCATATATGTAACTTCAAACGGATCAAAAGTTATACATGTTTTAAGTTGAGTTTCTCTATACCATTTTTATCAAGTTGGTATGTGATCATGGATGAATGGCGTACGCTTGCAAACAAAATACTTAAAATTCATGCAAGATGCTGAAAATACTATAATTCAAGAAAAAAACAACTTTTGTAGTTTATTTAAAATTACCAAGTGTTTTGAGTGGGGGCTTAAAAAGAATTCTAACTCAAAAGTCAAAACATCTCTGTAACAACTAACAAGATAGTTGATACCTCATGAATTAGTCGAATCAAATGACATGTTTCTTCTAAATTAGTCAAATTTCCGTTATAAAAAAATGTCAAATTTCTTATTAAACCCAAATTACACATCTCCATATATCCTAATTAAAAGATGTTAGCTCAATAGCTCATGTGAATTTTTATATAAAATAAATTAACTATCAGCCCTTTCTAAATAAATATTTCATTCCCACATCTAAAACAAAGTCAAGCAACTCTCTATGCTATCAGACATAAGTAAGGGAAACATCCTAGTCGTATCAACTGAAAACCCATAATCTCACAACCTTCGGTTCTATCTTACCTCAAATTATTATACCTATGTAAATAGTTATATCACCTATAAACCGCTCAAATATTGGTCCAATATGAATTTCAGGCTACCGAATGCTCATCAAACATGAACCATCTATGATCCAACTCATCAAAAAGCATTTCATAACAAGGCCCATTCGTAAGAAAGATGGATTTATGGGCTTATCCATTTCTTGTAAGCCACATAGTAAGAGTTGAACAAGAAACCCATATGGGCCGTTCAGTGAAAACAAGTTATGCGTGCTTTCAAATGCAACCTGATTAATCGAAAAAGGTGCGAAAATAGTCATCGTTATTTCTTTCAGAATGATCTCGTCAAATGACTTTATTTCATACCAATTGTGGGCCAGCCCCAGCCCATACACGATGTACATACTTGTGTCAAGTGGCACACAAAATCCACTTGCGTGAGTATGTACCATTTCCTTCAAGCCATCTACTGAAAATGTGTCACATCATCTTATTTGTATCGTACAGCCAATAAAAGTTAGCGATGTCATCTCTTTTGCGTCTGTGAGGATCAAACCTGATTCCTTATTAAAGAATTCATGCTTCATACTACTACAAAAATGCTACACATAACATAATGATATTAGAAAATGAACTTATATGTTAATTAGTCATTCTTGATGCAGCAAATGAACTAAGGTTAAGAAGAAGAGGGAAGAAAAGTTATACACCGCGTATCGTTCATCTATTAGGTTTTGTTAGACAAAATATTTTTAAAGAAAAGTCAAAATGATAATTTATAAAATAAAGTCAAATGTTATTTTTGTATTCTTGATGGTCGTCAACAAAGCTATTTACGTGATTTTTCTTAGAATTATGAAACTAGAAATTTTTTTGTTTTTGTTTTGTATCACCTTACCATGATTCCTTTTACTCATGCATTAGACTTATTGTTTCATGTTTTTAATGTAACACTTAATGATCATAACAAATTTGACTACGAGACCTCCTTTTTTTCCCTTTCATTATGATTTGATTGGTTTAGTTTATTTTCTTTTATGTCTATAATAATTCATTATATGAATCCAGTATTCTTTATTAACGGTGATCAAATTGCAATGAGGAGGCTAAAGAGTGACAACATAATTGACATAGACTCAACTACAAACAAAGCACTAGTGAGATGTTGAAATCTGACGGTAGATTGGCGTTGAATGGTGGTTGACCGATTGGCATCAACAAAAGAGTGAAACCATAATTTTGCAGCAGATTCGAAGCATCTGTTTTTTAACATCGTTTGGAACTACCTTCAATACCCGAGCGAGTCTTCCTGAGACACGTATGTCTACCGTCCATACTAATTTTGACATTTCGCATCTGACTCATCTAGTAAGACCATCGAAGAAACCTACCACTAAGGATTTGAATATTTGTCTCGAGCCCTTCAGTTCCAACTTCCAATTCTCTTTAGTTGGCAACTTGTATACACTTTGGGCCAATAGGTTTTAACAAGAGTGAAACCATAATTTTGCAGCAGAATCTAAGCACCTATAAGGATTTGAAATGTGAGTCCTTCAGTTCCAGGCTTCCAGCTTCCAATTATATCTAGTGGGCTTAGTTTAATTGTTTGAAACTGCCCATTGTAATATTGGATATACTTTTGGGCCAATAGGTTTTATTAAGCCCGAGGTGGTTTTCAAAGTTGCTACTCGTTAGTGTCACGACTCATGACCGTATTGAGTTAAGAGTTAAGTCACCTTTAACTTTTAACTCCTATAGCCTATGCCCTATAGGCTGAGTATAGATCTACAAAAGATCAAATAGATAAAAGTGTTGAACTAATTAAGTTTTACGTTGTGTTAAACATACCCCTTTTACGTCATTTTTACTTGTTATACCTCATCTCTCAGTCTCAAATTAATACAATTTAAACATTTTGTTTTATTTTTATTTCTTATTTAGTCGTCTTTATAATAATAATAATCACTCGATGAAATAATTCCATTGGAACCACTCGATGAAGACGATCTATGTTATGGATTGGCAAACAGTTAGAATCAAACGTGTAATTTTTGAAAAATTGGATCAAAACAATAATAGGAAGACAATGAAGTTTCGTTTATTTAGTACAAATACTCTCATTAATTTATTTATTTCCCGTTAGTCAATTCTATTGCTATTTCTAAAGTGTGCCACTTTATTTATTTGCCTCCCTTGATTTTGGACTAAGATTAGGACATCATACTTTATAAAAAGTTGTTTTCTAAGGATGATGGGGAATCCGCTAATTCAAAGTGACTTTAGACATAACTTAAAAGTTGTTCCTAGTACTATGAGTATGTAGCAGGCCCTATTTTTCCAGCGCGTAACACTTTTTCTACACACTTACATAGAAAGGAAGGGTATAAGCACATTCGTAAGGATTTTGATGAGGAACATGACGGTGAGTGTGGGTTTCGTAGATTTAATGTGTCTTTGATAGCTTTCTAAATCCTATACAGAAATCACTTTCAGATTGAAGTATTCCGCGTTTGATGAAATTAATGATTGATAAGACAGGAGGAGTTTTTTCTAAGATAAAAAAACTTGTTCCATTTGAAATTCCAATGAAATCATCTATGATCCATTTATATAAGTATCAGATATTTACAATGGTTAGCGTAAAACGTCACAACGTTTCATAAACATTTACAAAAGTTAGGGTGTAACCAGGGTAGTTACATCAGTATCAGAAACTTCATTTGGACCCAAGTTCTAAGAGCATATGACGATACGTTATGATCTCACGTCTTGGTTGTTACTAAGCTCATTTGCTAGTGATAAACTAAGTTGCTATTGCAAGTCAAACATGCTTGTGATGTATAGTTTAGGTCACCACCCAACTTGCAGTCGCTAAAGGCCTTCAGTAACCATATTGCTACTGAGGCAGTAGCAAGTTGCTATTAACTTTCAGTAACATTTGAATATTCTTTTTTTAATGCAATTATTTTTACCATTACCATCCTATTCTACCCCAACCCTTGTCCACTAAGGCACTACCACAGACCCGCTAAAGGGCGCAACATTGGGACCCCAATAGTACCACCGAAGCCAAAGAGGTTTCTTAGTATCAAAGTCATAATAACATTGAACTAGCGTTTACTCTACAACTCCTGAGAGATGCTCAAAACCGGAAGAGTTGGGCCCACTACTAAGAAAACTTTTATTTAGTATAAATTTTATTAAAAGGATAACTTTATTTTTAAAAATTAATATGATATGACATGATAATTAGTAGTACGGAAAAAAAAGCTATGAGTACGTATAAAAACGTACAACAGTTTGAAAAAGTATTGGATTTTCACGAATATTTATAATGATTGTCTACGGATCTTATATACCGGATATCATAATAATAATAATAATAATAATAATAATAATAATAATAATAAATTATTGTTTTTTCTTATATTTCATAAAAAATAATATAAAAAATGAGGTGGAAATAAATAAAATAGTGGACACAATATGTGAAAGCAGCTTTTGTTCCTATTGGCTGCAACGCACTCAAACCTACAAATTCGGAAAAAGGCAAACTCTTAAAATGTCTGCTTTCTTCTTCTTCTTCACCTTCTTTAAGCTTCCATTTGACATTTCAATCCTCCCTCTGCTCTGTCTTCCACTTCCAATCCTTTTCTCCTTAAATGCAACCATTTATTTAATTAATATCATTGTCTATCCATCACTGTTTCAACCAATTTATTTCAATTCAGTGTTGAGTTTACAACCTGTAATATATTGTAGTTGTTATATCTAGTGCTATAATGGATTCATATATCCACAATCACTATCATAATAATAATAATAATAATAATAATAATAATAATAATAATAATAATCAGCAACAGCAACAGCAAGACCACCAGCAACAGAACATGAATTCCGGTTTGACTCGATACAGATCAGCACCGAGTTCGTACTTCTCGAATTTGATTAACAGTGGTGTGTATAAAGATGAAGATCTTGACCCCTTCTTCAACGCTAGAGTTTCAAGTCCTGAAACCGAAAGGATTCTGTCCAGATTCATATCCGGTGGTGACGGTGCCGGCGATAATCACCAGAATCTAAATGAGATTCAACAGCAACAGCAACGGCAACGGCAACAGATGATGTATCAAAATCAGACTCAATCTCATGAAGTTGCTCATAACAACAACAACAACAACAACAACAACAACAACAATAATAATAATAATACCTTAGTTGTCGTTGATCGGTTACATGAGATGGGTCCTTCGACGAATCTTGTTCGTCAAAGTAGTTCACCAGCTGGATTTTTGGAGCACATTAATATGGACAATGGTATTTTCTGTTCATGATTTGATTGAAATTTTAATTTTGTGACGGTGTGTTTTTTTAACAGCTAATATTCTGCTCCTAAATTCACCTAACCAGCATACTATGGGATTTGAACCCTTGACAGAGGAAACACCTATTAGTCTATTACATCATCAGATACCATTACACTACAACGTATTCTGACAATGTGTTTAATTAGTTATTGTTAATTTAGGTTACCCCATGATGAGATCAGTCCATCAATTCCAACCTGCAAAAGGCCCAATGGCTCGTAACAATGGTGGTTATTGGGATGAATCATCATCAATGTTAACTGATGGGTTTCTGGAGGAATTTGGGGAAAGTGATCAAATAAGTTCAGAAAATCAAGAAAAAATGGTGATTTTTTGGTGATAATATTAAATATTTGAATTGTCTCTTGATTGAGTCTTGAGTTATTTTAATATAAGGGTTGATTATCTTGATGAGCAGAATGATGAAGGGAGAATTCGACCGATCCATGCTCCCACCGGTTTGACTCACCAGCTGAGTTTGCGAACGAGTTCAACCGAGTTGTCTGTGAAGGAAAAACTAATGCAGTTTCAAGATAATGTGCCCTTAAGGAGCAGGGCTAAAAGGGGTTGTGCCACTCATCCAAGAAGCATTGCTGAAAGGGTAAAAGTATTCTTTGAACATTTTAACCGCTACATAACTAACGACAAAGATATGAAAAATGTTGTATGTAGGTAAGGCGAACACGAATAAGTGAAAGAATGAGGAAGCTACAAGATCTTGTCCCAAATATGGATAAGGTATGATCATCTTTTCATAGTATTTACTAAAACTGTATCTAGATAATAATGCCTTGGCGTTTGATGTTTAATTGCAGCAAACAAGTACAGCGGACATGTTGGATTTGGCTGTTGATTATATCAAAGAACTTCAGAATCAAGTTGAGGTATGCATGGCAAACAAATCTCTAAACTATGATTGATCTATCACGTTTATGATTTCATATAATGTCATTTATTATGTCTTTTGTTACAACATTTCAGACTCTTTCAGACCGTCGGAGAAAGTGCACATGTCCAAATAAGATGAAGTTGTAACACAAGTTTAAGCATACTTATGTGCCGCTTCTGTATATAATATATAGATTCCAAGTTATGGCAAAAGTAGAAAGTTCTTGTTTAGTTTAAAACTCCATTTGTTTGGGTAACATTTAGCATATTATATTATTATGTAGTCATTTTAAAGTACATGGTATACATGCTATTAGGTGTTATATGAAAACACATATAACTTATGTTCTTAAATTGATTTTTTGTGGTCATAAATCTGATTGTTCTTGGATACTGACCGCACAAGACAATGATGTGATAAGTGGAGAATCCAGGATACGGATTCGATGAGGTCCAATTTAGTTGAGATGTAAAAGGCAGTGGGTCAAGTGGGTTGGGTAACGAGTTTGTAGCATAATCTCTTTTACTGCCACAAAGATCTTCGTCTCTATGAAAGAGATTCTTCTTATTTGAAGTGGTCTCGGTCATGTTCGATTGTTTTTTAGCTTGTAATGGGGATGCAGACACTAGAGAAATCTGTTAGAAGGGTCACGATGGTCAAGTCGTATTATTGTCAAAAATATCAAGCATAAATTTGTATCTATCTACATAAAGTGACGGAGCCGTGATTTTTTCTTCTATATGGTTAGTGTTAAAAAGTTTGGGGGTTGGTGATTGAAAGTTTAGGGATACTCGAAAAAAAGTAATATATGTAACACATAAAAAAGTTATAATGTGGGTTCGCTGGACCCTACACGTATATAATGTCCTCCACTTATATACACACATGTGCATAGAAAAGTGTTAACGTTAACTTTCTTTTTTATAGGAGCGAACCATGTCAGGTATACCTCTTAACTACGAAGGACACAAATATGCCTTTATAGTCATTTTCTTCTTATTCGTCATGATTGGTGTTTAAAAAATCTTGACTACGATCTTGAAAAAATAATTAAAAGCGGATCTTGTGGTCTAAAAGGTAAGAAAGTCGGGTATTGTACTTTTGAATGAATACTAGCAAATCATGAAAACATTGTGAATCTTTTAAGGTATATATTGATTGTAAAATTATATGTATCTTTTTCTTAACTATAGACGTATAATATGTTTTTAAAAATGGCAAGATCTGTAAATTTCTCTTGTAAATATGTTTTGTCTTATTTAAACTATATAGTGGCCTGATGATGAAAAACCTTTAAAAAAATCATCAACCCCACCATACATGATGTAAATTCGTCCATGCCCATGGGTGTGAGTGATGATGAAATCTTGAAAAGAGTTAGTTATACCGAAAAGTCTACAATTATCCTCTATGTAGACTAGGAAAGATGGGCATTTATGGTTGATGATTGTCTAGTTTGTCGAGATTTATTTTCTAGTTTTAGAATTATGACCAGCGCCGTATTCGAGAATTTAAATGTCTCGGTCGAGCTAAAATGAAAAGGCCCTTAATTAGGCTACAAAGGTGCACAAAAAACCAGAACCTGGAACCGGGTTTTTTAATACCCGAATCCGTACCCGACCCTACGGATAGGGTATGTATTTCAATACCAAAACCCGTACCTGAACCGGACCCGATTTGTACCCGGTAATACCCGAAAACCGGAACCGGGTTTTTCCAATGCCCGAAACCGGATTTCTCAAATACCCGAAATTACCCGAAAAATACCCTTAAAAAGTGCAGCCCCTTAAACAATCCAATCTATACCCAAAAAAAACCCAGAAAAAGCCCGAAAAAAAACCCAAAAATAGGGTTTTTCAATACCCGAAAATAGGGTATTTAAATACCCGGTTTTAGAATACCCGGTTATATACCCGACCTCCTGAACCCGATGCATAGGGTATGGTTTTTAGAAACAATACGCGGACCTGATCCGGGTATTGCCAAAACCCGATTTTCTAATACCCGGTCATACACGAACCCGGTTTCATACCCAGAAACATGTATTTAAAAAACCCGATTTGTGCACCTCTATCTTAGGCCCTAACGAGTAACGGAATAAAAAAGACCTATAGGCCCAATATCTCAAATGAGTTATGGGTAAAAAAGATTGGGCCTAATATCTAATAAAAGGATTAAGATTTGTAGCTATTTTTATAAAGAAAGTTTTAAAAATTATGTAAAGGTTTATATATAAAAAAATATTTTATGCCTCCAAAAATTAAGTGTCCCGGCCGATCGCCCGGGTTGCCCAACCCAAGAGCCAACAGTGAGTATGATTTGTGACAATGGGGTGAGTTGAATCCGTTGGTTATGGGACATTTGTCATGATATCATCATCATCATCATCGTACTCGGTGTATCCCACCAATAGCAAAACTATGGTAGGGTCTGAGGAGGGTAAGATGTAGACAGCCTTACCTCTACTCCATAGGAATAGAGAGGCTGCTTCCAGTGAGACCCCCGGCTCGATAGTGATTTTACATCAAGCCTTGGACATAAGGCACATAACACTCAACCATCAGACCCCAGCCGATTGGTGCATGTACCCTTGTCTTTCGATTATCAACGCCACCACATGATGCATGATTAACCTTCCGCCGTTTTTAACGCTATTTTCACGAAATTAGTAAAATAACGTCAAAATTAGTGCAATTTCACTTTTGTCCACCCAATTAGTAAAATAACGTCAAAATTAGTGCAATTTCACTTTTAACGCTATTTTTCACATTTGTCATGATATGAGAAAGGTAAGTGCCCTGTGTTTAAAGGAAGGAGATAGAGATAGGAGGGCACCATCACAAGTTGGGACTAGCAACAGTGACTTCCACTGCACCCCTTGTTATTGGTGGTCTCAAATCAGAAGGATATTGTGTCAAGCGATGTCAAGAGTGTTCTTTAAAATATTGTGATGTGATTTTTAGAACATTCACAATTCATCCATTAAATTTAGTGAGAGAAGTTTTATAATATAGGGAGTGGTTTAGGGTGTTGTGAGTGAAATAAAGAGAAAATTCAATGATTTTTCTGGATATTTGAAAAGTTACTATAGCACCCTATAACTTTTTTAATACATTTTGAAATTGGTTGTGACTTGTGAATGAGTGAGAGAGAAAATTTAATATGTTTTAATATAATTTTAGATTTGAAGATAGGGAAGAAATTGGAATGCTTTAAGTATTCATTGTTGACCTTTTATATAAAATTTAGTTTCATGTTCTTTTGAAGTCAAATAACTTATATACTTTATTATTAAAATAAATAAATAAATCAAGATTTTATTACTTTAATTTTAGTTTCTTTTTTATAAACGGTGAGTTTTAAAAATGTCAATGCATTGTGCAATGATATATGCATAGAGGTGTGTAATTAGATGGTATTGGTTTGGTTTGTTACAGTACCGACATTCGTTATAGTAAAGCCATATGCGTAAAAAAATGAAAATGACTTGAACAAATTTATATTGTGATGTAGATAAAAAAAATGTTAGAATGCCCCATTTTAACAAAGCTAATCATTATTGTTATTAATTTAACCAAATTGTTACACTTGAAGATTCAAATAAATATTGAACTTAGGGACTGAAATTGCAACTATCAAGCATGAAAAAATCACATAAAAAAAAATAAAAAAACCTGGCTTAATTGTCTTGTTTTTGAGTTTGAATTTGTTTAGGACTGTCTAAACTCCTTGTAGAGTAAGGTAGGTTTGGTTTAAAAATGGCCGTAGAAGTATTTGATTTTGCATTAAAGTTTCATTTTTAATAAGAGAAAGAGTCACACCGGTTTGTGTAAGTTCTTGTGTATTCATTTTACGTCTTCAAGACAAAAATCTAGACCGAAGATTCTAGTGGCGCCTTCACGATTCAAAATGGGCAGTACGAAAGGTAATAGCACACTATTTTATTAATAGAACAACTGGATCCCCAAGAAAATCAATATTTTTGGATGGAGGATCGTAATGAAAAGAATCCCAAGTGTTGAAGCTCTCTTGGTCCTAGTTGTAGAAAAGCTTATGAATAGGCGGAACATGTCTTGTCCTTTGTCGAACGCAATAAAGCATTGGTCAGTTGTTTAAAGTTTAAACTTCCATCAATTTATGCGTTGCCTTCTCACTCAAAGATGTGATGGATTATCGTATTTTACAAAACGGCACAATACACAAGGCATTGATTCAAGAGTCAAAGACACATCTACTTACAAGATTGTTGAACAAATAAGGACTATTAGCTTCCTTTCGGTAATACAAAGATGAAAACGGCACCTCTTAGAGTAGAAAGACTGGAGTAACTTTGACGTTTCTTAATTATAACGTGGGCTAGAAGTTCACAAAATACCCGATTCCGGACCCGACCTGAAGCCGGTTCCTACCCGTACCCACCCCGCAGATACAACCTGGTATTGGGTTTCTCCCTAGACTTGTACCCATAACCGCACCCGCAAGAACTAGTTCTACCTTTACCCAGTCAAAAGCCAACCTGATCCTACCCGAAACCCAGAAAAAAACAATTAAAACCCGGTCAAATATCCAACTACACCCAAAATCAGGTCCTACTCCTAGAATACCCGATTTATTCATTTATACACCTCTAATGTGAGCCCATTGTATGATTTTTGTTGAGGCTAGCAACTTGTTTAATAAAATTTAGGGGTTGTTTGGAAGAAGTTCACCCAAACACCCCCTCAAACTTTTATCAATCCAAGCTCAAGCTATTAACCTGTCAATGCTGTCATTTTAATTAAAATTCAAGCTTTTATCAATCCAAGTTCAATTAACTCATGAGCAAATTGGCTCATTTGCACCATTTGAAGTAAAGCTGTATCACAATCAACAACACAGCCACTAGAAGTAAAGGTGCACCAATTTACTGCAGAAAAATAAGAATCAGAAAACAATAAAATCCCAAATCAAACTTCGTAGCAACAAAAACTAACCATTAAACATCATTCTTGATTAAAATATAAAAGCGATAGATAACAACCATTAGTTCACAAACAGAATGAACCTACAAACCCTAACCCACACAAGTAACCATACAATGTATCCATTAAACATTTAAACCCTAGCCACTCTAAGCTCTTTCACCACGAATCCTCCTAGCAAGCTGCATATCTTTCGGCATAATCGTAACCCTCTTCGCATGAATCGCACACAGATTCGTATCCTCGAACAGTCCAACCAGGTACGCCTCAGCCGCCTCCTGAAGAGCCGCAACAGCCGAGCTCTGGAACCGTAAATCCGTCTTAAAATCCTGAGCAATTTCCCTCACCAACCTCTGGAACGGAAGCTTCCTGATCAACAGCTCAGTGCTCTTCTGGTACTTCCTAATTTCCCTCAACGCCACGGTTCCAGGCCTGAACCTGTGAGGCTTCTTCACTCCTCCGGTGGCTGGAGCTGATTTCCTTGCGGCCTTGGTGGCTAGTTGTTTCCTTGGGGCTTTGCCTCCGGTTGACTTGCGGGCGGTTTGCTTGGTACGAGCCGTTTGAAGGTGGTTTGAGAGATTTGGATGCTTGGTGAATGGTGGATTGTGAGGACTGAGGATGGTTGTTTGGGTTTTTATTTTGGGGGGGGGGGGTTTGTGGTGAGCGGGAAGTTTTTTATTTTTTGGTTTGGAGAGGTGTGTGGTGAGACGTTGATTAGGGTGGAATCGGACGGTTAGGATATAAGTTGACGCGGATTGAAATCCTTTGTGGTTGTTTGATGAGATCTCTTCTTTTTTTCCTTATTCTTTTTTTAAAGGCTAACTAAAAGATTATTTTTCTTGTATTTTATTAACACATAAATTCTCTGATTATCTGGAATTAGTTTTATAAGTGATATTGATATATTTGTTTTTCTGTAAATAAAATTATGAACTTCATTTGATATTCATAAACCTAAGCTAGTAGATAGATTTGATTTTGCATTCTTAGGTTGAGCGGGACTAGGGTTGGACTTAGGGATGAACAAATTCGGTATAGGTACCAATTGGTACATGTATCAAACCAATACCGGTACCGATTTGGTACCATTGATACCAAAGTTTTGAGTTTTGGTATCGGTACGGTACCGGTATTTCCCGATTTTACTTCAATACCGGTACCGATTTGGTACCGTTGATACCAAGGTTTTGAATTTCGGTGTCGGTACTGTACGATACCGGTATTTCCCGATTTCTACTTCAATACCGATATCGGTACCGAATCGAATATTTCGGTACCGGTACAAAATATTTGCAGTTTTCGGGATTGGGATTTTCGATACCGATACGGTACCAATCTTATCCCTAGTTGAACTTAGGGGTGTTTGGGATTCCTTATTTTAGCTCCTTATAGTTTTTCTTCATTTTTTTTCTTTTTTTCAAGTATTTTTGAACTTCAAATTTTCTTGATTCCCATACATATAATCAACTTCTTCTTCCATTTTGTCGAGCTCGTTCAGTTTATCACTAAAAATAGGTGACGGTATTCTGCCTAAATAGTACACACATGTAACTAATAATAAAATACTAAAGATATCAGCCAGTTTTTTTTAATTTCTGACTTTTTAAATTCTGACACAGGGTATTTATTAAATCGAATGTAGTTCCGAATAGATCTATTTTGCCGTATCCAAACTAATAGCTTATAACTTATGGGTTATAAGTTATAAGGTGTTTGAGAAAGTTAGATTTTACGAGTGTACAAGGTATAAGTTACAATTTTTTAACTTATAACTTATGCCTTAAAAAGTTATAAAGAGATAAAATAAGAAATCCTAAACACCCCAGCATGTATTTCTGACCCTATATTAGATTGATTAAATGATTATGGATTTTAAGTTTTAGGGTGAATTTGAGTACACTTTAGTTAGGGTAAAACGCGAAAAACTTTCAAAGTTTTCTAAGTTCATGCATGAAATCATTTAATCTTGTTTGTCCTCTCTTATGCTAGGATGCCAATGTATCACCCTAATTTTGAAATGGACAATTAAGTTTATATGTTGTAACGGAAAACACATGCGGTTGATTTGAAAATAAATCAGCACCTTGATGGTGCTTTTTGATTAATCAGCAGACTTTAAGTCTGATTCAGTTCAGCAGATCCTTAGTCTGACCTAACCTTAGTATAGGCATAGTCATTTATGAAAATATACATGTATTTACATATGATGTTTGAGATAGCATGCTTTGGCTTAATAGGTTATATCACGTTGGCAAACTTCTCCCGTAAGTAAACGAGTCTCGCGGTTGATTGGTATTTATACGAATTACTTACCTTAGGCAAGAAGAGTCTACTAATTATCCTCCTTACAGTTACTACATGCCCGTCAAAATATACAGCTTGATAACATTACTTCTTGTGGAAGTAATATCATTACTTTAATAAATCATTAATTGGAAATCTTTTATAGTTTAACGACTATACCTTAACTAGGTTCTAAATAACTATGTAATAATTAACTTAAAGCATAATCCTACCTTAAGTAGCTAGTCGAGAACTAAGAACTAGAAGAGATCAGCAGCTCTTTGGCAGTACTTCGTTTGATAAGGCAGTGGGTTGTTAGCAGCGTTTTGGAACTTCGTTTCTTGACTAAAAACTCGCGAAAACAAGCCCTCGGAATGTCGGAAAACCCTTGGCATGCACTCCTAGGTTAACTATGTGAAAAGTGAAGTGAAATGGGATTGATTGGACCAAACCCGTAGCTGCCCTTTTATAGTTGAGTTTTGGCTATCTTCGCGTCGCGCAAACCGCCTTTGCATCGCAATTTTATGCATGCTCGTCTTGTGATGCCATGTGTCGACACGTGGTAAGATACGTGGATTAGATTATTCAACGAGGTTTCGCGTTGCACGAAGTAACACTTCGCATCGTGCGAAGATCAGTCATTATTAAATTGTGTGCCAGCTACTTCGCGTCGCGCGAAGTAGATTCAGTTAAGCTTCACGTCGCGCAAAGATTCAGGAAAACCAGAATTTTCATTTTCAGTCCTTTATCTTTCAAAATTTACATTTTCAGCCCAAAATTAAATGGGATATTTTCACGGTGTTACATTCACAGTCAACTAAGTCCAAAACGCATTGATGATTCAAGAAGCATGACATTCCTTATAAATCAAGAATCTCTCATATCCACACCCGAATACCCGATATGGAATGTGTTACAATCTTTAACACCTTTGTGTTAATCAAATGTACATTCATACAAGTTTCATACGCTTCTTGAATCCTCATTTCACTCTCCATGTTTTTTCGTACCAAATTTTTTAAGAACATTGTTACTATACTAATCTCTCAAGTGAATTTTCAAGTGCTTCATCTGCTTGAGAATCATTATTTAGTATCATTATTTAGTGGGAATGATTAATTGGATTAAAAAACTTATTGCTTAGATTATTGTTTGGTGGTAAGGTTCTTTTATATACATTGCTTTTTTCTTAACTTATTGGCTTGATTAAGGTTTAATGCCTATATACTTGACAATGCATGTTGATTTGTTGTGTTTTAGAAAGCCCGACTTGTGTTTCTTTAGTGGATATCAATATTGGGTAGCAATTCCTTCTTCAATCTTGTTAAATTCATTATAGTTATGTATTTTTATGAAAGGAAAATTGGTTTTAAATAATAATAGGGGCAACTTCATAGAATAGTAATCAAGTTCCAAAAGTGTTTCAATCAGGTAACTCAACTTTAAAAAGTGTTCCAACCAAGTCACTCAATTTTCATATTTTATTAAATTAAAGGTTTTAACATATTTTTTTAGCCTTTTTCTTTTTGTCTCACACAGGAAATATTTTTATGTTTTTTCTGAAGTTGACGTCGAGTGGCGACGTGAATTTTATTTCTTATTTTTAAATTTTAATATAATTAACTTTTTTTTAAATTTTTTAAATTTAACTACATATATTGCAAATTCCGACCCCCACATTTTATCCTCCATTTCTTTCTTGACGCACAAAAAAACTGGCGAGACTCGATTTGAAGATTTAGTGACCCAATTTGGGGAAATATGAATGAGTAACATAATTGAAACACTTTTGAAAGTTGATTACTATTCTATGAGATATTTCTTAATATAGTAATAATTATCGACTTTTGGCAAATAACACTCCGAACTAATGACATGCTGATGACGACCCATCTTTTAACATAGTTGTTCCCAACATAATTCTAACAGTGTTAGTTACAGGTCACTGGAAAACGTTTTTTTTGCCAGGAAACTCACATTTTTTGCCAGAGAACTCAACTTTTTCGTCTCAAACATCTGTGCTACCTTATATTGGACTTTTAGGAACTTTTTTTTTAATAAAAGTCGCAGTTATTGAGTTTGCCAGAACCTCGGAACCACCATTGGTGCTCAAGTGGTGATGGTTGGTTTGTGGTGAGTCAGTTAGTGTTCGAGTCGAGTTTTTCGGAAAAATTGTGAGTTTTTCAGCTTCCGACGACCTACAACTAACGATGTTAGGATTATGTTAGTAGTGGACCGCCATCAACCATGTCGTTAGTTGAGACTGTTATTTGCCAACAGTGAATAGTTAGGATAATTTAAAACTGCTTTTCATTTATGAAAAAACAAATGTATACTTGTGCATTCGATTAACACATGTCTTGAAAGGGGTTTTTCAGTCACATGATTTTTACAATGATTCGGGTTGATGGAAATCAAAGAACGACACTTCAAACAAATTTTAGACTCAAAACCATCAAAGTGGTCTTATGTCAAAAGGGCCATACAGACCATATGACATTTCAATGAACCCTAATACGGTTTGTATTGGCAATGTTTTCATAGTATGTTTGACGTCATCACATAGACTGTATATTAAGTGTCTGAACCCTAATAAGGTTCGTATCTATATGATCTATTTACAAACCTTTACACGATTTGTATCGTCTTTCAAAAGAGTACCAAGCATGTATTGTTAAACATTCATATGATCTATTTACAAACCTTAACACGATTTGTATTGTCTTTCAAAAAGAGTGCCAAACATGTGTTGCTAACACATTTTGATACCCAAAACAAAACCAAACGTTTTACCTAAAGTTTCTAACATAGCTGATATTGTTAGGATCTAGTAGCTTGATATAGACCAGCTGGTTAATTGCGATAAGTCAAATTTCCTTGTTATTGACACGGGAGGAGAATTTGCATCCTTTATCCTGATGAACTACAAGTCATTTACGTGAATACGTATTAACTTTTAGATACCGAGAATGAAATGCTTGCTAATTTTAGACTGTTTACTTACTTTAAAACCATTTAAGTGCTTGTAAAAGCCGAACTGCAAGGCTGAGTACTCGACGACTACTTGGTCCCCAGACCTTACTAAGCCGATTTTGTTCAAGCCGACCAAATATAGTTGGCTTTGGTCAAAAGTCGGACTAAAGAGGCAACAAGACAACAGTTAGACTAAATGAGTGAGGATCGACAAGATCAATATAAGACTGCCTGTTGTGGGCGGCATGCCCGCATGGGCATCGACGCGACAAGGTTTTTGCAGAGTAAGGGGCGATATATGGTTTACCGGTGGAATGCTTGGATGGTGGGGCCAGCAAGGGTGTTGTCCGGTGTGGAGGTGAGGCGGAGGCCATACCGCCCCAGGCGGTAACCACAATGATCGGTCTAAGGAGAACTGAATGGTTATTAGTTAGACTAAAACTTAACATTAATTATTTTTAAAAATAAACAAAAAAACGACAATATTCAAATGCTCACTTGACTCGAACTCTGACCTGTTTACAACCCTGGTGGAGTCACCCGCGCTAACCGTAGCAGCTGGAGGGATTTTGTTTGCCCCAAATTATATAAAAGGGCGGGAAGGAACTTTATATTATATTATTTTCATCGCCTATCAATCATCACTCCGTACCCTCATTTCCTCCCACACAATCGGTCATGGACAAGTACGCAGTTCCAGTGGCTCCGATCGGCGATAACCCTAACCCAATTGCAAGGTAGACCAATTCAACTTCAACTATCGTTGCTTTAACTTATTTCGTTAATTATTTATCAATTATCATCTAAATTTAGGTCACACTGGAAACGGAGTCTCGTTGAATTGAATGGCAAATCGGATCGCCGTTACCTTCACGACGTCTGCCCGCGGCTAATGCGATCGTATTCTGAAGTAAGAAGTTTGGTGTTTGTTTCTACTGTTTATTAATATGATGTAGCTTGTTGAATTACTAACCCTAGGTTTGTTTTTTAATTGAGATTGGGGTTTTTCCTCATACTTATTATGAAGAGGCGTCAACACCTTGCGGTACACATTACAGACAGTACTATCCTTTCTCCGTGGTGAGTTTACATTATGCTTATCGAAAGTGTTGTAGAACTCGCTAGACGCTAGTAAACTGGTAATCAGATTGGAATTTGTATGCAATTTTTTAAATATACATATATATATATATATATTCTAAATTTTATATTTTTTTGACCGATTTGACCAAATAGTGATTAATAGGCGAGTAGTCGGTGGGGTACCTACTAGCTTATAGATGATAATTAATTATTTGCAGAACGATGAACCTCAATCAGGCATCACCAGGTTCACACAACTGTGAGTACTCAGTACCTCAACTTTTATATTAATTTGTTACCTTTGATTAGGGGTGTGCAAAGTTGGTTTGGTTATGGGGGCTTAACCATACCCATAACTGGGTGTCGGTTATGGAAGATTGCTTAATCATTACCGAATAGTTGGTTAACTGTTGGTTATGAGTGGGTTTTGGTCAAGTTCGGTTAATAGTCCGATGCATTTTTTTTTCTTTTTCAAGTTGGAAATGGTTCGGTTATTGTGTTCCTAGCTAAATTATGAAGTTTTGAAGATGAAACATGCCGATTCAAAGCTTAGTTATGGTTTCCTGAGCTATGTTATAAACAATTGTAGCATAAATTTAAGTGTTCGAAGTTAAAAATGGAGGCATAAAAGATGGAATAGTATGTATAAAATTTGGAAAAACAAGAGCATACAAGGTTTTGTTTGGTTTTGTTTAAAGTTGGTTAGCGGCGACACATTAATCGTAACCATAACCGAATGGTCGGTTAATCAGATTCACTTAACCACAACCGTCGGTTTTGTTCGGTTATGGCCAATTTCAGTTAATGGTTTGGTTTTTTTTGTTATGGTTCAGTTTTTGCTCATCCCTACCTATGATTATGTATAGTTGTATAAACACATTGTGTAAGGAAGTCATTCACATATGCGTGTGTAATGTGTTTAACTCTATAAATGCTGCAAACAAAATCATGTCACGGAATTAATAATATGCGCACTAACAATTTTGTTCTTGATAAAATTATTATTCAGGTTGGGTGTCTCTGCTTTGGAATTTGATGCAAAGGTAAAGTTGGTTCACTGGTTGGACAATTATACTGTGTTTCTATGTTTTATCAACACTATTTTGAATGCTATAAACTTATAGTAAAATCATTTGTTCTGACTTTTCCCAGATCTAGGACTAGGAATAGAACATACACGTTATTAGTTTCACGCAATATATTTTTTCAACATCATTTTATTTGCTATAAACTTATAATAAAATCATTTCAGTTACTGGTCTGACTTTTTTTTTCCAGATTTAGGACTAGGAGTAGAACACACGCGCTTTTAGTTTAATCTGTTAATTTTTCCTCAGGGCATCTATTTGGCATCAGTGACAAGACCAGGGTGCTTAACAGTACATGAATTTGAATCTTTATATTGTCAAAGTAACGGGTCTGGTAAGTTTTTAAAATTTGGTCTATGATCTTTGTCACGCTTTGCAATCCAATGATTTTAATGAAAGAATTGATTTGAATTTGGGTAGATGAACTGTGCTGTTTTTGTGAACATGAAGTGTGCAAGTCACTTATTTGGATTTTTGTACTAATGAACTTATATCACTTTGTTTTTTGTTCAACTTTCAATGATGAATTTCTTACAACCCCCTTTATGTTTTTTACTTGTGATTTTAGGCGCAGAGGAAGATCAAAGCAAACATTTGCTACACATTCCTATATTTAGTGGTGCCAATGCTGTTTGCTGGAATCCTGCTAGTCAGGATGAGGTGTTTATTTACCTTCTTTTCTTCTTATTATCATTTATTTAATTTTTTTCTCTACAAACGCATATCCTTTATACCTTTATATAATGTAATGAATGCTGATCCAAAAGGTGTTTTTTTTGTTTATCTTGCTATTATATGCTGTTCCATCAAAGTGGTTTTTTTTAATAAGATTTAACTTACATATCATTCAGGTTGCATGCACATCTCTGAGCAATAATGAAGTTTGTATATTTGATCTTGGGTATGAATCTTCTGAACCAACTGAGGTATGTTTTTTCCTTTATATTCTCATATGATATTGCTCATTTTCTTAGCAAGTCGCTTGCTAACCTCTAGCAACTTTTATATGGAATTTTGTATTTACATTTTTTTTTTGTTTTGTATTGAACTTTATGTTATACTATAAGCATGAAACGTACTGACCTTGCAAAAGCACATTCGTAATATTTCATTAAGAAAAAACTAATTGATCATGCCGATTTAGGTTAAACAAGTTATGTTGAATGTTTAACATATGATTAATCATAATTGCCCTCAAATTCAGCATTCGAGGGTTTAAATAAGAGGAGGGGAGATGACAAGTTATGTTGAATATATAACATCTGACCCATGCATTAATATTTTTTATAATTCTTTTACAATCTATTTTTTAAGGAGAATCCTGCTAACTTGAATTTGTTCTATGATTGATATGCAGGTATTAACAAAAAGGTCTACTGTCAGTGTTCATGGTACTAGTGTGCGACAAGGTTTATCTGACGTGGCCTTATGCAATGATGATGCTAGGTCTGCAGACAAGAAACACATAATAATGAACAGTTATTAAAAATCCTAATAGATTGTAACATTAAAATATTTTGAAATTAATATATTATTATTATTATTATTAAAATCCTAATAGATTGTAACATTAAAATGTTTAACATTAATATATTATTATTATTATAATTATTATTAGCTTATATAGCTGTTAAACTGTGATCTTATTATTAATATTATTATAATTAGTAGTACTTTTTTTATAACTGTTAAACTTTGATTTCCTTTATTTTGCTTCATACACATGTACTTAGAGCCGAGGGTCTCTCTGGAAGCCACCTCTTTATTCCTTTGGATAGAGGTACGGTGTGCCTACATCCCACCCTCCCCAGACCCTACTTATAGCTTTGCTGTCGGTGGGATTTTATTGGGCATGATTGATTGATTGATTGATTGATTAAAATATTTTGTTTCGTAGGGTACTTGCTTCTGATACATGTGGAACAATAAGTATATGGGATAGGAGAGCAAGCAATTTTCCACAATCTGGGCTTACAACTAATGCAACTCATGGCCTTACCAGCATCCAACTAGATGAGAATCAAGTAAATTATCTGATATTTTATCATATACATGGTTACAAAACAATAATTTGAAATTAGCTTTTCTTGAAGTAATTTTTTCAAGACTTACCTTGCATCTGTTTTATCAGTGTGTTATTGGTGCAAGTAAGAGTGGCTTTATATATATATGGGATCTACGTGGCGGAAGATCAGCAGCTGCTTTTCAAAGTCACAAGGAGGTGATCTTTCTGAAATAAAAAACATATAAAAAATATGAAATAAGAAATTCTTGGTCAATAACTCAAATAATAAATTGTCTCCCACTTGCAGGCACACTCTTCTCCTCTAACATCAGTAAGGTTAGCATCTATGCTGAATAAAATCGGACCTCTGAAGGTATGCATAAGGATTATGTCACATGCCTTTTATTTTCTTTTCAATCTATTATAATTAATTAAGTTAATGTATATTATAACTTTATATTGTATATTTGTATGGTGCAGGCACAATCTGATATTCTCCCTAAGGAAATACAGTCAATCAGCATTAATTCATCTTGTCCATATCAGCTGGGGTTCCATCTTGATGATGGCTGGTAAGTTAATTCAGGAAATTAATTCGTTCGTCATTCAAGTTTCTTTTATGTTTTTTCTTTTGGTATTACATAATCATTAATTTTGATTTAGTTATTAATTTTAGGTCTGGTGTTTTGGATTTGCATAATTTTCAAGTGTCACATATCCATTGCCCTCCTCCTCCTTGGCTGTTAGTCTTTCTTTATCCTCTGTCACTCAACATAATCTAAAGCTCTCATTTTTATTTCAATAGTCTCAACTTTCTAATGCTACCATGTTTATTGACAAAATTAGGGATGAATCAAATGATGAATTCCCTATATCCCTACCAAGGAAACCATGTTGGATACCTAAACACTCTGTAAGACATTTATTTTTCATTTCATTGTTATTAGTAAATTAGTATTTGTTTCTTTTCGGTACCGCTAAACACCCAACATCAAATTGTATAAAGTTTTTGGTCACTTTAGTGGTCTCTTAATCTGCTATGTTTTTAATATTAAATTGGTTATAACTAATAAAAGCATGTTTCAACTATGTGCAGATTTATGCAGTTGGGTCAACTTTAACTAACGGTCTGCATCTTTTAGATTTTTATCCACACACCAGCTCTCCGTACCATGTAGATTACGAGTAAGAAACTTCACACGGTTCTCTTTCTTTTTAAGAACAGATGGACGCTCAAATGTCAATCATGTCTGTTTTTGATGTAGTGACTCAAAGAATCCCAGTGAGACCGCTGAGTGCAAACGAAACATGATTATACCATTATCTGGGGTTGTTACTGCTTGTGCTTCCCATCCCTTCAATGGCACCATTATTGCTGGAACGGTGGTGCGTATACATACACTTGTATATTTGTTGCTCTTTTTGATAGCTGTGTTTTATGATATAAATATGAAAAAGCTAATGCAACAGTGTTTATTTTAGGAAGGATTATTAATAATGATTTCTCAAAAACACCTTGGTAAGAAAGGAGATGGTGATGGTGATGGTGATGGTGATGGTGATGGTGATGATGTTGAGCATTCATTAAAGACAATACGTGAATAAACCCGGGAAATGTAAAACTGTTGTGTGAGTGTTATAATAGAGGAATGACATATCTTGAAGATGATGATGGCTTTACATAAACAAAGTTTTTCAGCAGTAAATTAGGTTTGCCCTAGTAGCTGTTTTTGTTTGGGATTTATAGAAATGTAGAATGAATGATGTATTGATGGAATCCCCCTCCTTTCCTTATTTGAGATTGAATGGTGTGGATTTGATGATTTAAATAAGTAGAGCTTTTGGGACACTTATTATCGGGGAATGAAAATGTAAATCATTTTTTCGTTGCTTGGCTAATTGTTCAAACAAATTCCTCAAATGGTCTATGAATGGTTTATTATTTGTTAAGGGTAATCAATCATTAGTATACCTTAGTGCATTCTCAATCTGTTCCCTATAATTATATGAGGGGATTTGTAAATTATATGGTATGGTTATGAGTGGTTGTGAGTAGAGGAGAGAGAAAATTTATATAGGAAAGTTAAATTTAAGGTTTTACTGTAGATACTATATAATTTTTTAATATTTTCGTAAAGTAGTTGTGAGTGAACGAGAGGAAAAATATGATAATAAAAGTATAAAAATTATTATTTAATTAACCATGAGAGAAAATACAATGTTTTCTAGTGTAATTATATGATATGTATGGATATAGGGTAGGGAACGGACTAGAAACGCTCTTACTAGCATATCTAATTGATGATTTAAATATGTAGAGCTTTTGGGGACACTTAGGTGTTACTGGGGAATGATGTAAATGGTTTTTCCATTGTTTGGTTAATTGTTCAAACAATCCTCAAATGGCTTATGAGCGGTTTATTATTTGTTAAAGGGTAATCAATCATTATATACCTTACTAGCACATCTGATCATTCTTTTTTCGAAAAGATAGTTTGAAAATTTGAAATGAGTTTTGACGGGAGATTATGATTTTTGTAAAACGAGATTCAAAATGAAGAATTTACAATTATTGTTAACTTCGCAAATTATATGAATGCTTCATGAAATTTATACATAATAACTAATTGGCAACTTGGATTTTGATAGTTCAAACTGTATTTATTGGTTGATGATAATCTATATTGCCAATTTGGTCACTAGTAGTCTTAACTTTCACCTTCGTTGTTGAAAACAATTCTGGTAGCATAATTGATGTTCGGTTTATTTGTGCATATATTAACTTGTTGACTTAGTCGTTTTACTAGTTTAGTTTAGGAACTTTAGTACTCCATACGTGATTATTGTGTTTCAGGTCACAGGTACTTAATGTGCTTAATTTGGACCTGTACGAGCACGTAATGAAGACCCGGGATGTCCAGCAAGCGAACCGAGGCACTTAAATGGACTTGCTAATTGAAGAGACCCATTGCGTAGCGCTATGGGTGTTGAAGGTGGCGCGATGCCCTGTAAATTAGACTGCGTTGACTTTTAGTCCATCGCGTAGCGTGATGGACCAGGAGAGGAGACTATCGCGCTACGCGATGGTCCCCAGAATCGTGAAAGTTAGGGTTTTATTATATAACACATTTGGACGACCCTAGAAGCTATTCTTCACCTTCCAGGCGATTTTCAGAGCAGTAAGGAGAGCCACCATCACTTCCAATCATCTCCAAGCATCATACATATCATACCAGATCATAATCGAAGCCCGAGAGATGTCGATGCGCGGCTAGTTCCTTCGAGTCATGCCCGGGATGTAGAGTATTGTATCTTTCAGTTTTCTCATGTATTAAGAACAAATTGATTGTAACTATCTTTGATGTTAATCTATGAGTATTGATGTCTAGTATGATTGTGCACAACGTCAGTTTAGGTTTATTTCGATCAGAACGATTAGTGTGCCAGTTGCTATGATAATTGCTTGTAGGATTGTGTTGACCTGTTAATTGCAAGAAAGCATACGTTTGCCCTTAGTTGAGTCACACTGGCAGGGACCGTTTGATAACCAGTGTCGTGTGTTAGCGAGCGTGGATGCCTAAGGTTTAACCGGTTAGTCAGTTTGTAGTTGACACAGGATAGTTTATCTGTTAAGTTGCATGAGTTTGCTGTTAGGTTACATACTTGGATTCCCGGGTGTGATTTGCTTTGTCCAATTGATTGAATACTTGATTACTTGTTCGTTTACTATAAAACCAAACTGTTTGTTAGTGTGATCAACACTTTACTTGAACTACTTCATAATGTTAGGAATCAGTTTCACTGCACACTGACCACATACACCTCGTGGTTCGACACCCTACTTACCCTAGCTTGCTTAGGTGATTAGGAACACTGAATTAATAGTTTTTGACTAGATAGTGACAGTCTAGCACTAACATGGCGCCGTTGCTGGGGAGTTAGTGCGCTTAGTGTTTTTGTGTTAATTGATTTCTTAGTTTTAATTAGTTGTTATTTTTATTTTAGTTTAGTTTATTTTGTTTTCCCATTTTACGCGGGGTGTGTTATTTGTGCAGGTAACAGGTTTATGCACACCCACCATTCAGGAAGAAATTTTCCGCTGATTTTCGAGCCAGAAATCGAACGGTTAGCTCGGCAGAACCGAGCTCAAATCAGACAGTCCGAAATGGAAGGTCAGAACCAGAACCAGAATCAAAATCAAAACCTACCACCCGAGATTAATGTTTTACAACCCGAACCTAACCCACCAAATAACCAAAATCCACCAAATAATGACCTACCACCACCAATACACACCAATCAACAACCCCAAAATTCAGCCCGAGTCCAGAAACCGAAACCATGACAGACCCGGGCCATCAGCCCTGAACAATACCCCTCGTCACCGACAGCCGATTATTCAAGATTTTGACCATGTCAGTATTTACACTGAAGACGAAGAAGAGGGAGATGAGGAGGAATTTGGGCCGAGAAATGACAATACGGGTTTGCGTGTTGAAGAGGTTGAGGAACCAGTTAGGGTGAGAGGTAACAGGTGGAGGAACAGGAATCTTGATCGAGGTGATATAAGAAGATATCGGGAGGAACAGAGACAGCCGATTCAGGTTAATCGGGGAACCGAGGGCCAGGCAAAGTAATTACAGGCCTCCGGTTCAGGGTGTTAACGGTCGGTTCAGACCGGCTATTTCAGATGGTGCATCACCGATTGTCCCACAGGTGCGTGTTCAGGGACAGCCGACATTTAAATCCCGTCCGTCCTACATCAACATAGTTCCCCATTTTCACGGACTGGGATCAGAAGACCCGCATTCACACTTGTCAGATTTTTCAGCTATTTGTGGGTCTATTGGTGATGGTACTTATGATCAGGATGAGGTTCGGTTGCGGTTGTTCCAGTTTTCATTAAAAGACAAGGCCAAACAATGGTTCAACTCGCTACTGATGCACAGTATTGAGAGCTGGGCCGAGATGCAGCAGGTTTTCCTTAACGAGTATTATTCGCAGTCAAAGACTAACGAAGCCCAGATGAAGATTCGACATTTTGCACAGTCACCGGGTGAGTTATTTCATGAGGCATTTATTCGTTATAAGGAGATGATCAGGAAATGCCCGCACCACTAGATTGAGTTGTGGGAGTTAGTGAAGTGTTTTGTTGATGGGTTGACTTACGAGGACAGAAAGTATTTGAAATCGTCATGCAATGGGATGTTGTTGAACCAACCAGAAGAGGATGATTGGGGTTTCCTTGAGTTTATGTGTGAGGATTCCAAGTCAGAAGCAGCAGCTGAACGAAGATGAAAAGTCGGGGTTACCCGAACAGTTAAATCAGCTTCAAGCGAGTCAGTCAGAATTGCAGAATTGGAACGCGGACTCGCGAGTTATCGGAAAGAGAAGAAGAAAGAGGTTGGTAAAGTCGGGGTTAAATTCTCGGTTTGTTCAGATTGTGGCGAGTTGGGGCATAAGGTTGAAGATTGCCCCGGGATTGATGATGACGAGTATACCGATGACGGGGAGTCCAAGGGCCAAGAGTTTAATTCGAATACATATCACCCGGGCCTAAGGAATCACCCGAATTTCAAATACGGGAACGTGTCGAACCAGTCGAACCCGAACTTTCAGGGATCCAGTCAGAACCGACGGCAGAACAGCTTAGGGTGGTTCGAACAGTCAGTATAACAGTCGGGGATATAACAGAGATGGTTACCGGGGTAACAGTTCGTCAGGTAATCAGAATCAGGACCAGCAGAAGGGTAGTTTAGGAAATTCAGACGAGTCAATTCATTCAAAACTCGATGCTGAAGCTCGTGACTGGTAATCAGAAGGAAACGCAGAGACAGTTCGAGTTGAGAGACAAGTCAGCAGAAGCGATGTCAAAGCAGATTGGTCAGCTCGTAGCAGACGTGGCGAGATTTCAGAAGAACGCGGGTCAGCTACCAAGTGATACCACAGTAAACCTGCAACATGCCAGTTCAAGCTCGAAGAAAGGTAATAGTGTGCACATTAACGCGGTAAGTCTTGTACCTCATTTTGAAATTACCTATGTTGAAGTTGAGTCGCCACCACAGTTTGTTAAAGCGGTGGTGAATGATGTTAGTGATGAGAATGAAGGTGTTGGTAAAAAATGAAATGATTTTCCAAAATGAAGTGAAATTAAAAACAGATGAATTAACTTTTTGTGAAAACTGCACTTGTGAAAAATGTCTAAACGCCAAATTGACCAACACGGGAGATGAGGAGGTGGAGGATAATACCACCTTGAGTAAATTCCAAGATCCGGGAGTGCCATTTTTATCAATTCAAATTGGAGATTTTAAAACTGATCGGGCACTTCTAGATCTTGGAGCATGTGTTAGTGTCATGCCCGGCAGTTTATATGATCAGTAAGAGTTTGGCCCGTTAGAGAGTGTAAACACCACTGTGGTGTTGGCGAATCAAATTCATACACACCCCCGGGGCATGGTCACTAATGTAATGGTTCAAGTGGACGATTTTTGCTACCCAGTTGACTTCCTTGTACTTGATTATGTTAAGGGTAATATTAAACAATCCGAAGTCATACTGGGCAGACCGTTCCTTGCTACAGCACATGCAGTAATTGATTGTGTTGAGGGATTTTTGGGCATTAAGTGTGGGAACCGTGTTAAGCGGTTATTATTGTTCGAAAATGCTACTAACCCTCTTGTTGACAAGTGTGTACCATCGTGCACAAATCATACAAGAGAGGGATGTTTTGTAACTGACAGGAACGAGCTGAAAGGTAGCAGTGAGAAGAAAGGTTGGAATGAGAAAGGCGTTAAGATGAAAGATGGAGAGAAACCGACAGTAAGGAAAGGGAAGAGAGAAAAGAAATCGGTGAGTTCTAGGGGGACTTTATCGGTTTATGGAACTTCTTGAAGCATTTGAGGCATTGTCGAGCTGACACGCAATTCAGCGCTGACCGGGAGGCAACTCGGGGTTTGTAAGTGTGTTCCATTTAATTTTATGTTTGTTGAGTCGTTGTTTGACTTTTGTCTTGAGGTGTGTGCAGCAAAGTCGAAGTGTGGGGAAGCTTTTGGTGAAGTGTGCATCATGGAGGTTCGGTAAGTTTGTGGTCAATTTCATGGTGTTCCAGGTACGTATTGCAAATTCTGACTTCGGAAACGTGTTCAGGGTGATGTCGGGATGTCGAAAAGTGACCGGGTCGGAAAATACCCGACGCAAAAATGGCAAAAACTTTCTGTTCTCTTGGGACCATCGCGCTACGCGATGGACCTGGAAGGTTAACCATTGCGCTACGCGATGGTTAACTTGGCATCCCAGACGTCTGACTTCATCGCGTAGCGTGATGACGCCAGACCAGCCACCGCGATTGTGGTCAAACCCTAATCTGACCAGAATTGGGTCGCGTAGCGCGACCCTTATCACCATGACCCATCGCGCTACGAGATGGGCCATGGATAATCCGAAAAAAAAATTATAATAATAATATTTTTTAGTATTATATATATAGGATTAGGTTAATTTCAGAAGTGTTTCTTATTGCGAGAAGTGCGAGAAGAAATTTTAACCAATCACATAATTTCTTTTTTATATTTTGATTATTTATATGCAAGGGTATATTAGTGAAACATAAAGTATTTTATTTTGTAACTCATACTCATTAATGGTTTAATAATTAATGATAAGTTACTAGCAAATGGTAAGTTACAAACTATTATTATTATTTTTTATTTCATATAAAATTTGAACCATTGTAATCTATTTGATCTAAAATAATTTTGTTATGTAAATGACTAATTAATGTTATTATTATTATTTTATAAATAATGTAGATATAGCTACGTAATGTGTTGTAAGTGCACTTTAAAATGTTGTGTAGTTATAATTAGTGTAATGTAGACATATCTAATGTAGTGTATGCACAATTTTAATGTTGTGTAGTCATAATTAGTGTAGCGTTGACATATCTAATGTAGTGCCGACATATCTAATGTAGTGTAGACAAAATTAATTTTGTGTAGGTAAACTAATATCCTACACATCATATAACATATCCTACAATTCATAAAACATATCCTACACATTAAGCAACATATCTTACACGTCGTACAACATATCCTTCACATAAACCTATTTACATTTTTTTACAGTTTATCAACAAACAAATCTACATCTTATTTTATTTTATTTTTAATTTCAAAATTTTTATATAAATTATACATACACACTTCAAAATACCACCTACACAATACATAAATGAACCAACACACGATAAAAAAATTACACATACACAATTCAAAGTATCACTTACACAGTACATATATGAACCTACACAGTACTTAAATGAACCTACACGTGATAAAAGATACACATACATAATTCAAAAAAACCACATATGCAATACATATATGAACCTACAAAGTACATATATGAACTTACATATTACATAAATGAACCTACACGATAAAAATTACACTTACACAATTCAAAATACCACAAATATAATAAATGTATGAAGCTACATAGTACATAAATGGACCTACACACGAAAATAATACACATACACAATTTGAAATACCACATACAGTAACACAATAAATAATGTAACTTTTAACATAATCATTTTTAAATTATGAATTTAATTAGTAAATTAATTGACTGTGAACTAATTAATTCCTAAATAATGTAACGTTAACATATTGTTGGGCAACGTTTTTTATGAATATTGAAGAACTTGTTAGCTTGTATAAACTAGAAAACGCATGTTGAAACCCACAAATTTATTTGGTAATAAAAAGTTTTGGTAATACAGATTATATGATTTTTTTTGTAGGTTGTAATAACTTCTTGCAAGCTTAAATTATTAGAATATTTTATTTGAGAGATGATATAGTTAAAATTTAGGAATGTAATAATGAAATGTAAGTTACAAATGTGGCTTCTACAAATTAAAATACCAATATACCCTTTTTGTTTGAAACTCCTTTAATTTCCATTAAGATGTTGAAACTCATAATACACTATTACCATTTTGATTGTAGACCATAGATCAATCATCATCAATGGTTATGATTAAGTTCTCGCACTTCTCTCTATAAAATCACTTCTCGCAAGATCCATCCTATATATATATATATATATATATATATATATATATATATATCACCTTCACCACCGCTTCACCATCTCCTCACTTCACTTTCTCCCTCTCTCTCACTCCGACCACCGCCGGCCACCATACCACCACCATCGCCATATACCACATACCACCACCGCCGTTTTTCATCATCTCAATCATCATCATCCATCCATCTCCGTTACAAATCTCACCACAACCACCACCGGTACTGCCACTCCACCACCGCCGTTATCACCGTCACATCACCACCGTCCTCCGCCAGTCTCTCCATCTCTTCACTATCATTATCATCATCTGGCCGACCACCGTCCACTATTGTTCACCGTTCTTCTATTTCGTTGTCTTGTGCTTTCCAAATCCTCGAGGTAAGTGTAACTGATTGATTACTTTGATTTTGATTTCGATTTGATTTGGGGTTCATTGTGTCATGGTGTTCGGGTTATGTCAGAGTGTGTAGGTTTGAGAGTTAATCGAATTGTGAGTTCGGTCTAAGTTTAGAGTATCAGTTGAATGTGGTTTGGGTTGTGCCGGGTTAAGAACTTGGTTAAATCGATAGTTAGGCTCGAGAAGTTTGAAAATTGGTTTGTTACCGGGTTTTGGCGGGATTGGTGTTGTCTCGGGTTATATTTAAATGAGGTGTCGGCTCGGGTTTTGTAATTCGAAAATTAATAATAATAATAATAATACTCATAATACAATTAAAATAATTAATGAATAATAAAATTTTAAATGTTTATATAATTTTAATATATTTTAAGAATATAATATTATTTTAATATAAAAGGTATAAAACATAATTTTAATATCTAATATATATACTATCATATAATAATAATATCTTAATATTTTATTTAATACTAATAATAATATTAATAAAATTTTAAAATATTAATATAATTTAATATTATAATAATATATAATCTAATATAATAATATTTTAAAATTTTACCTACTAATAATAATACTAATAATAAAATCTAATTAAATTAATTTAATATTTTAATAATTTAATTTATATATAATATTAATGAATCTATAAATTTAATAATATTTTAATATAACATAATAATTTAATTTAATTTAATAATATTATAATAATATAAATGGATTTTGAGGCCCGATCCGCCCGATTCTGTGAGTTCCGAGTCGAGTTTGTTATGTTGCACGTTTTTCAAGACAGTAGTCAGTGTGTCTGTTTTTGTGTCTTTCGGGTCAATTTTGTTTCGAGTTTGTGTCGTTTATTGTTTCGGGATTTTTGAGCGTTAATCGTATTTAGGTTTTCCGCCCGTACTCAATCTCCTTTCGGGCGGAGATACCTGGATTTCTTATAGATGTAAATAGGTTATCCCAATTTTTTCTCGTTTTTCGTGTCTTATATTAATGTTCTATTCCTGTCGTGCAGCATGTCAAATGTTCCAGGACCTTCATCAGGCGCCGCCGGGCGCAAGAGACAGAGACCAGCCGGCGCGGGACGACGTGGTCCCGTAGCCCGTCCGAGAGGTTCTCCAGAGCCCCCACAGTCCGTGGTGCGCCCACCACGGGTTATCAGGTACGACGCGGACGAGATCCCGATCACTCCCGATACGGATCGGAAGTCGATCGTGGGGGACGACCGCCTGATCCCTCATATCATTCTACGCTTCGCTCCTTTGTCGGAGGAGCAGACTTCGTATCGCCGCTTCATGGCGATGCAGCTGCTCCGACATCGGATGATCGATTGGGGACTACTTCGTTCAGTAGACCAGGAGGCGGCCGTCCGGGCGATGTTGAGCGACCGGTGGGTACAGGTCCTCACATGTGACTCGGTACAGTACGTCGAGCTCACACGTGAGTTCTTTTCTACATTTCGACACGTGCCCACCGATTTCTTCGAGCCCCATGCGGTGTCATTTGCCCTCGGCCGGCAGACATTCGAGATGTCTGTACCACAGTTCGCCGTGGCTACCGGGTATTACACCACGGAGGAGGTGCTGACCCCGGCGTCCCTTACGAGCGTCCTGGGTTATACTCTACGATCGCAGACCGATCGGGAGTTTTGGCTGACCGAGGCCCAGTTGGGCCAGTTCTAGGCGACGATAGCGGACGGGGCCCACTCGAGCACCGTTGTCGATTCGTCCATTAGGGACCCCGTCCACCGGTACCTTCACCGCATTGTTGCTTGCTCTATCGTGGGCCGTCATTCGGGCCACGAGAAGTGCAACAACATTGATCTTTTTGCTTTGCTATCGATGATCACGGGCCGGGAGGCCAATATAGCGACGTTGCTTCTCGCGTCGTTCTCCCGGAGCCGTAGTTGGCAGGTCTGGTCAGCCCAGTTGGCTATGGGGCCGTACATCACTCGTATTGCAGAGCGCCTCGGTGTATTTGACCGTTATCCGCTTGACTATTTTACCCAGGCCCTGCTACGACCCCATACGATTTGGAGGACGCCCGGAGGGCCGAGTACTATGAGCTTCATGATCCACCCACGCTCGTCCCGGTCCGACAGGGTCCTCAGGCACCACCACCTCCGGGGACAGACGCGGCTGTCGCGCTTCAGATGGGTATCCCGACTCACCGATAGCCCGTCTATGTCCCCCATTTCATGAGACGCCAGCAGCAGCATCCGCTCCGCCAGCCACAGCAGCCAGTCAAATTGGATACACTTTATCAGCAGCTAGCTTTGCAGACAGGGATGGGGGCCCGCATGGCCCGTCAGGACGACTATTTCCGCATTTTATTCTCTCATATGCAGGTACCGGTCCCAGCATCCTTATAGATACATCAGCAAGCTGGAGATCAGGCGTAGGAGTCAGGGTCGGGTCAGGCAGCTGATCAGCCTGACCTAGCGGGAGGAGATTAGATCAGCAGACGCCGGCTACCGTTTTTGGGTTGTTTTTAGGAAAACATGTATAGGTAACCGGTTGGGTAACATTTGTATATATCTTGTGATGTTTGTCTGCTGTATTTGAGATGTATATTTGTATATTTGTTTGCGTTGCTTTGGAACTTTGTGGGTGTGTTCACAATAAACCCTCACGAGACCTCACTCGTCCACCCGGGCTACCGGGGGGTTTAAAGGGCTTGTTGCATACGCTAAATGAAACCGTGATTCCTACGAAAGTGAGTTAGGTCTTTTATTATTTTTTATTAATTAACAAAATTTTTTATGAAATTGACTAACTCGGCTCGGTAATGATTTTTATAATATAATAATAATATTAACTCTCGAAAGACCTAAGTCTTATACTTGTGAGTGGTTGCTTATACATGTCTCGTGACTTGTGCAGATTTGGTTAGACAGAATTGGTCAGTGGTGGAGACGTGCGTAACGAGTGTGTTGAGAGTTGTGGGCCGAGTTTAGCATTGCATTGTCTTTATTATCAGGTGATTTCAGTTTCATAAATTATTTTGTTATTTTTATTTTAGTTATTAGAAATGTAATTGTATAATTTGCTTTAGTTCATCACATTTGTTCCTCGAGTTTTTTTTAGTGGTCAAACTGTTAGTTCAATCCCGTCCCCCAAATGATTATTAATTGTTTTATTATTTTAACATTGAGGACAATGTCAACCTCAAGTGTGGGGATGGGGGAAAATTGAAAATTTTTAGCCCGATAGTACCTCGAACAGTATTCAGAAACTTAAGTTGTTAACTGTCACTTATTGCTATTAATGCCAAGTTAGAGGTTTTTGGTTGATCGATGTCGAAGGGTCAATCAAAAACATTTGTAAAATACCTTCACTAGCTAGGGCAAGTAAGGTGTCGAATCCACAGGGAATTAGTGGAAAGTGCTAATCAAGTTCAACTTGTTATAACTAATTATACTAGGTGGACAAACGATGTCAAGCGGTTTATAAGAATTGTTGAAACAAAAGACTATTAGTTTGATTTGTAAACGATTATAAAAAGGGTAACCAATATCCGTAAATTAGATTGATGATTAAACCTATTGAATTATAACCTTTGTTTGAATCAATAAACCAAAAGACTAAATGTTTAACTATGTTGATCGTTAGAACTTAATCCAATTGATTGACACGGCTAAACAATAATCTACTTGATTGTTAATCTTAGGCAATGATGAATCACTCAGTATTATGGTTAAAGCTACTAGGCCAATGACACTAAGAACTCAATCCTAATTGTTGATGACGAAAATCAATAACTAATAAACTGCAAATCTCATTGATTACCCAAAAATACTTTCAAGCACACAAACAAAATCCAAAAGTTAGGTTTAGAGTACCAACAATCCAATGAACAACTTAACCCTACACCCGGAGATGGTCACGAGTGGTTAGCCTTGCTTCTTCATCATGATTAGCTCGATTATGGATTGGAAGGATGAAACCATGGATGATTATGGTGATTGGTAGGTGTTAGAATGGTGGAAGAAACCTCCAAAAACGTCCAAGTATGTTGTGGTATAAAGAATAGCCGTCCTAGGGTTGAACCGGGCTTAAATATGCAAGAAAAAACCTAAAAAACGCGTTTTTCCGCCCATGCCACCGTAGCCTACGGTCTCCCCACCGTAAGCTACGGTGTGACCGTAGCCTACGGTCATCAGACTCTGCTTTACGGTGACAGCCCCTCAGCACTGTTTTGCCCATAACTTCTTCGTTATAGCTCCGGTTTACGCACCGTTTTCGGCCACGTCTTCGTCTTCAAATTCTCTATCATTACATGTAATAAAATCTTCATTTACATTCCATCTCATATGTTCCAATTTAGATCCTTTAAGCTTCTCTCACCTGTAATCATAAAACTACTCAAAGTAATCGTGTTTCCGGCATATAATAACACAAAACATGTGATATGACTCATTTAACGCACGATATTTCACCCACACATCATTGGTCATGGTTGGTTTTTCAGCTTCTCGATAGTTTTCCCGACAAATTTTTTTAAAATGAGAAGTTGAAAATGGAATCGTTTAGGCCGGGATAACGAGTCAAGGGGACGGGTATACATGTTTCATATTGGCAGCCCATATTTCCAGACATATTGTGAGATTAGCCCCTATACTTAATACACATATTATATAATAGATATAAAACATGTCTTGTTATTTATTGAAGGAAACCGGTATGTTTTACAGAATTAGAACTTGCTTGTCACATGCTTTTCGAGATCTTAATACCACCATCTGTATGGAGATTAGGACTTTAGAAAACCCATTCCGTACATATTTTCCTCACTAAATAAATTCCTTACCCGACATTATCCCTTAGGAGCCCGTTTAGACCATTTTCCTTTTTCGTTTGTTAAACTGAACATTACACACTATTTCAGCCTTGGCCTTTATTTTATTTTTACCCGTGTGATGAAATCCAGTTCGTTATCGAGTTGTATTTAGTCAGGCGAGCTGTAAAGTTGTCAAAGTTCGAGTTGTAATTATCAGTCATTTCAGTTATTATTGTTGTGAAAAAAAAATTAAAAAAAAAGAGACAAAAAGAAGTTATCAGTCAGTATTTCAGTTGTTATTAGCAGTTGAGTATGTAAATAGCAGTTGATTTTGTATCTAGTTCGTTTGTATTTGTGAGTCTGTATATTGGTTTGTTTAACTGGGTTTCATCCACCCGAGTCACTAAATAAGCCTAATCCGCACCCAAACCTAAGCCTCGGCAAAACCTTAGTCCGAGTCTTTATGCAACCGGTGGTTAATGGGTGGAGATAAGACTGACCTGCAAGCATATTAAGTTGTAACTCATATTAGATATTTTGAGGGCAGAGACATATACTGGCACATCTTATGTCAGTCCAGATATTAAACCGAGTGGAGTGTTGATAGTGTGAGGGGTGTGAACATGTATGCCTTAACCGGAAACAAAGTACACTTGTCTGGGCGATTCTAGAGTTTTATTGTGGCATTAACTTGATTTGTGGGTTGTCAATCTAGAAAGTGTCAGTATGGGAAACTGGGTATGACCTTAAACCTTACTAGTATTAATGGTGATAATCGGTTGACCTATGATGGCGGTTAATGTTTACTTTAGAGTTTTACTTGAGGGCAAGTAAAAGATAAGTGTGGGGATGTGATGTTCGGTTTATTTGTGCATATATTAACTTGTTGACTTAGTCGTTTTACTAGTTTAGTTTAGGAACTTTGGTACTTCATACGTGGTTATTGTGTTTCAGGTCACAGGTACTTAATGCGCTTAATTTGGACCTGTACAAGCACGTAATGAAGACCCAGGATGTCCAGCACGCGAACCGAGGCACTTAAATGGACTTGCTGACTGAAGAGACCCATCGCGTAGCGCGATGGGTGTTGAAGGTGGGGCATCGCGCTACGCGATGCCCTGTAAATTAGACTGCGTTGACTTTTGGTCCATCGCGTAGCGCAATGGACCAGGAGAGGAGACCATCGCGCTACGCGATGGTCCCCAGAATCGTGAAAGTTAGGATTTTATTATATAACACATTTGGACGACCCTAGACGCTATTCTTCACCTTCCAGGCGATTTTCAAAGCAGTAAGGAGAGCCACCATCACTTCCAAGCATCATACATGTCATACCAGATCATAACCGAAGCCCGAGAGATGCCGATGCGCGGCTAGTTCCTTCGAGTCATGCCTGGGATGTAGAGTATTGTATCTTTTCAGTTTTCTCATGTATTAAGAACGAAATGATTGTAACTATCTTTGATGTTAATCTATGAGTATTGATGTCTAGTATGATTGTGCACAACGTCAGTTTAGGTTTATTTCGATCAGAACAATTAGTGTGCCAGTTGCTATGATAATTGCTTGTAGGATTGTGTTGACCTGTTAATTGCAAGAAAGCATACGTTTGCCCTTAGTTGAGTCACATTGGCATGGACCGTTTGATAACCAGTGCCGTGTGTTAGCGAGCGTGGATGCCTAAGGTTTAACCGGTTAGTCAGTCTGTAGTTGACACAGGATAGTTTATCTGTTAAGTTGCATGAGTTTGCTGTTAGGTTACGTACTTGGATTCCCGGGTGTGATTTGCTTTGTCTGATTGATTGAAGTTCGTTTACTATAAAACCTAACTGTTTGATAGTGTGATCAGCACTTTACTTGAACTACTTCATGTTCACTGTAGAGATGGTCAAAAAAACCGGTCCGGGAACCGGTTTGCCGGTTTAAACCGGAAACCGGTTTTTACGAAAACCGGTTTTTTAAAAACCGGTTTGACCGGTTTACAAACCGCCGGTTCGTATTTCGGTTACAAGTTTTAGAGCCAAAACCGGTTAACAAACCGGTTAATGGAAAAACCGGTTTTTTTTTAAACCGGTTATTATGAAAAAAACCGGTTATTAACCGGTTATTTAAAAAAAAAAACCGGTTAACCGGTTATTAACCGGTTCTAACCGGTTTCTAAACCGGTCCTAACCGGTTAGACCGGTTAGGGTTTTGACATACAAAAACCGGTTATTAACCGGTCCGGTTTTTTTAAAAAAACCGATTTGTGCACCTCTAGTTCACTGCACACTGACCACATACTCCTCGTGGTTCGACACCCTACTTATCCTAGCTTGCTTAGGTGATTAGGAACACTGAATTAATAGTTTTTGACTAGATAGCGACAGTCTAGCACCGATAATCATCATAGATATTACGCTTGACCCACTTAAAAAAGTTGATGCAAAGCGGAGATTGGTTTTCACTATTGGCCCGCCATTAGTCTTTGTTTGGCCTGGAATAAATACCTCAAATTCAACAACAAAATCGGTACACCCGGGGCTACTCGTCTAAAAGGTTGATAAATAAAGTTTCCATTCAAACCTCTTGTTTCATCGAACTTTACATCCTGTGTTACGCACCTATCCTTTAGTAGGGACACATCTTTATATGTCTTCTACCCGGGCTGAGATCCCCAAGAGTACCACTAGTGAGCTTTTTGGAATATTGATCTCTTGTTTATTAAACCTTCAAAACTTTTATAAATAAAAGATAAGCATAAATCATATTTAGTCAATATAAAAATGGTTTGGGTTGGGTTGCTAATGGGTGTGAAAATTGGGTTTGGTTGGATTATATAGGTGAAGAGATGAATTAGTTTTTCAATAAAAGGTGAGTTGGGTGTTGAATGAGAGTAGTTTATGTGATATCAAACATTTAATTCAACGATATTTTGGTGTATTTAATAGTTCACTTCCCCACCTTCCCCTAGAGGCTAGGGGACTTGGGACTCACTGTTAATTGTGAAGTAGATTAAAAGTTGATAAGATGAGGTGTACATGGGAGGACATATACTTAAAGAATGGGGGCAACTGCCCTTCATAAATTTCTTTTTTTAGTGTTATTTAATCGAAATCTCGTTCGCGCCCATATTCATTCTCATGAAAAAAAGAAAAAAAAAATGGTCCTTTGCAAGGTGGTTAATGTAAAAATGTTTTGTTTTATTTAGGATGCATCTTTGTTAGTGATTTCACCTTTGCAAAAAAGGAGATGATGAGCATTCATGAAAGATGATAGGCAATGAAACTGGAACGTGTTAAGAGTGAAAATGTAGTTTAGACATTGGAGCAGTTTCTAATGTATTCAATCTTTAGTAGTGGATATGGTGTACAGTTCATGATTCTATACAAACCAATGCACAGAAATTTCAAGAAACGGAAAGAACACAATTTCGCAATGTAATTCTCCCAGTAGATTTAGATTAGTTGGATTAGAGCAGAATCATATAGTTGGTCTCTGTAAATTATTGAAGTGACCTTGACTTCAAGCATGAATTTCAACCATGACACGAACTATGATTGCTTAATAAGGTCGGTAGTTGGTGACGGAAGCTCATCATTCCAATTTTGGCTTAATAAAACTGAGAGAATATATAACAAACTAACGACTAACTGCAAGTTAGTTATTCGTTAATCACAAAGTTACAATTGAGACTCTCAACTATTAACAGTTGCTAACTATAGCTATCTTTTTATTTAATTTCTAACAATACTTCATCCTTCAAAGGATTCATGACCTCTAGAATCAAAATTGGGAAATTTCAATTGCAAATCTGTTATAGAGTTAGACAGTTGTTATTGTTGCTTAAATCTTAAATGCTTCGATTTACTTCGTCCGTGGTTGATAAGATATCAGCAAAGGGACTCTCCGATGTTGTCTCCAATAGTAGCAAAAATTCTTTTTGTGTTCCTTAAGGTTTTCTCCATCTCTTGATTCCTATTATTGTTTGCCATGCTGCTGTAGGTTGTCTAGGTGAGGTAAGAATTCTGGTAATTACAATGGATTCCGAGGACCTTCAGCTCCGATACCAATGTTGAGGGATAACCTGAGAGTGAATTCATTGATAATTGGCCCATTCAATTCATTGTATCTCCCTAAGTGATTGAGGGTACTCCCGATCCCATGGCAAACGACGACGTTGCTGTAGATTTATGTGTAGTTTAAATGGTGTATAAGTTGGCAGTTCTAAATATAAACTATATATTATCAACTAGCTACCTTTTTATTTAGTTTGTAGCACACTGCCATTGGTTGTAGGGGGTGCAAATGAGTCGAGCCGAGCCCGAGCTCGACTAGTCTCGAGGTCGGCTCGTTTAATTTACCCAGAGCTCGAGCTCAATTTTGAAAGCTCAAGCTCGGCTCGTGAGTAGATTTTCAAGCTCGAGCTCGGCTTGTTTACTCTTTATCAATTATTTTTCATATAATTATAATTATAGTTTTATATTATAGTTTTATATAAAAAAAATAAATATTATTTAGTTATTTTAATTATTTTTTCGTAACATCATATGTATTAATTAATAATCATTAAATATATATTTTGTAACACCCTAGGCAAATCTCACATTGGCTGTGGACAGAAGAGATCCTTGGTTCATAAGTAAATGCCCCGCCTCTTAAATTACCAACGCGTTTTGGGCTTAATGGTAGTGGACGAGAGGAGAGCTCCACAATTAAGCGTGCTCAGGTGGGAGTAGTAGCAGGATGGGTGACCTCCTGGGAAGTCTCCACCTGAGCAACCAAAAACAAATCCGTGAGCTATTCGTGGGCAAAGGGGACAATATTGGTGGTGCGAGGGGCCGGATGTTACATATTTAAAAAAAATATATGTAAATCGCAGGCTAGTTTAGTGCGCTAATGAGCCAGCTCGAGCTCGATAAGTGAAGCTCGGGCTCGTTTATTATACGAATTTACTTTTAGACTCGAGTTCGGGCTCAGGCTTGATTAATCTCGCCTTGATCAAGTTTTTTAACAAGCTGATCTCGAGTAACTCGCGAGCATGACTCGCTTGCACCCTTAATTGGCTGTCAATAAATTCTAAAAAAATGATGTGGAGATAGACCCATGCCATCATCTTCTTATTATAAGTATCATTTTTTCGTCTATTTGATTGACCTTCCAAGAATCTTTTCTTACATAGCAATGCTAAATCTTGTCACTTATAGGCACATGGTAACAAAATAATTAGCGCATGGTAAGAGAGTAGAGACAGATTCCACCAATTAAAAAGCAATTTCCAAAATGTAAAATGTCAAACATATGCTTTGATGTAAATTGTAGGACATCACAACAAATATAAAACAACATAAAGTAATTAAAAACTATTTGGACTTGCTAGCTTCTTTCTATAATGCTGGTGAGACTATCCCCATTCTCCACCCTCACTAACATATCTTTCTCCGTACATATCATGAAATCATGTACTGTATAAGGGCGGATATGGCCGCTTTCATTCCTCTATACTATGATTTACGGTTCCACGTCTAGCCTCGATCTTTCATGATTGCTCAACATCATGGTCATTATCACCATCTCCTTTCATGCCAATATGCTTTTGAGAAACTGTTAACAAAGACGCATCCTAAACAAAAAAACAATAATTTTTACATGAGCCTTAACAACACATCCTTTAAAAATATAAACAATATAAAGGTGTATGTATGTATGTATACCCACCATAGCTCCAGCAACAATGGTGCCATTAATTGGATGGACGGCGCAAGCCGTAACATTCTTAGATAACGGCACAAATATGCTTCGCTTGTCCTCATCATTCACACCGAGACTCTCAGCATCGCTACAGGAATAATGGCAATTCAAAATAACATCAAAAGTTTAGCTTTAGCTTTAATAGGAAACCAAAAGGCAGAACGTTTCTTACTCATAATCCACATGGCATGGGGAGCTCGGGTGTGGATGAAAATCTAGTAAGTGAAGACCTTTGCGAGAAGTTGATAGAGCCGCATAAATCTGCACATAGGTATATGTACTAATTCAAACATGCACGTTTCTGTGTAACCAATTAAATGTAAAACACATAACGCGACCAAAGAAATTGATATAACTTAATGTTAGATATATAGAACTGGTGTCTTAGAGCTAATGATTAAAGAATAGACATTAAACACATAAATTTATATAAATTAAAGAAATTTATAATTTATATGTAACCAATTACATGTTAAACGCATACCACGACCAGAGAAATTTATATGATATAATGTTGGAAATTTAGCAGTGGTGTCTTGGAGGTAAATGATTAAAGAATAAGTGTCTTACCAAAGGAACACTCACGTCACTTAATGAAAACAACTAAAAAAAAGTAATGTTTTTACCGAGTGTTCTGGCAGCCATGACGGTTTCATTGAGCATGATATAGGTCTTCCATAAGCTTGATTATCCTTAATTTGATAAACAAACATGATAGATATTACAAACTTTGGATTATGAAACCTTTGTAAGGAAAAATAATTATACATAAATAAGATAGAAAGGTTAAAAATGACTCACAGCCAAATAGGAAATTGAGGGCAATGGATGTGCGACACTTGATAATTATGCGTATCCACAATGCCTGACCTAAAACTCATAAAGGAGCCAGGCGACTTTAAAACACAAAGAAAAAATATTTGACGCAAAAACACTAATAAATACATCAAAGGTATCGAACGACGGATTTCTTTCCCGACTAAACTTACCAGCCATCATCAAGGTGGAATGCCAGCTGATATGGACAAGAAGGATTGATGCTGATTGCATATAGCTCTTTTGGTCGACGATCATGCCTTATCTGCACCATACAACGTACATGAAATAAAAGAATATGATCAAGTACTTAGAGCAGATTTTAGAAACAAAAACAAAAATATATATGCAGTAATAACTTTCATACCTTACAAGGATCGATTTGTTTCAGCAAATATCCCAAATCTATTGATGTTAGAGGAATAGAGTGTATCTGCCAAGGGAGACGATTATTATTAACCAAAATATTCTTGTTTCAACTTTTGTGAAATTTATAAAATTATAAATGATAAACAACCTCCCAATCACTTAGAGAAGCTGCAGGTAATGGTCTTCCACCACGCATTCTACGTAGATCCCACACATATATAAACCCAGTCGTACTATCACCGTACACACACTGATAGAAAAAGATGACGTTAGTGTTGATACAAGCAAATGGAAAACGTTAATTTCGCACATGTTTCAACTTGTGACATAAAATTGTTGTAATGTATATATTATAAAAATGTGAAAAATTTACATGATCTCCAAGTATTTGGATGCTAGTAAGGCCGGCGATTCTCTTGGTTGTGAGCAACCTTTGTGGAATAGCGCTCACTCGTCTATCCCACATATTTATTACTCCCCTTGTGTCGGACGCAAGTACCCTATTCAACATATCATGACACGTATAGTTATCAATTCATCAATAAAAATAAGACAAAAATAACAAAAAACATGCAGTGGGTACTAGGACTTCAGGTAATAATAAATATTAGTGTTTTTTTCTTTTTCAAACCTCATCCCATCATTCAGAAAAGCAATGTCAGATAATTCTTTGGTCTCTCGATCAGAACTCTTCCTTAATACCTGCAGACTCATAAACAAGAGAACCTGAAGTTATCATGTTTCTCATTGAAAGTTTATGTTGTAATTACTAATATATGCTGCCATGCTAAAAAATGAGTATTGATTGTCACATGAGAACTCAAAGGAAGAACATACCTGAACTTCTTGGGAAAGCTGAATGTCACTAATAGTAAGTTGACTGCTTCTAGAGGATGTATATGCAATCTGATGAACTCAAATGTTAAACCAAATCGCTTGCAATATATACTTGTATGAAACTTGTACCTCTGTAGACAGAAAAGGGAAAATTTAAAAGAAAAGGAATTAATAACGCACCTCATCCTGCTAAGAAGGATTCAAACGAACAGCGCTGATACTATCAAATTTCCCATCAAATAAAGGAAAGTGCTTCAGCTGATCTGTAACCAAAAAAGGATGAAAAAGAGTTATATAGAAACCCAAACTCACAAACAAAGTGATAATAAAGTAAATACAATTTAAAACCATTAAGAGTGCAAAAGGGATGAGAAAAATAGTATAACCTAACTTCATAAACTTACCACTTCCATTTCGATGACTGCATAGACATTCAAATTTGTGCACCGTTAAGCACCCCGACCTTGTTACAGATGCCAAATTAGTTCCCTGTTAAATGTAAATAGTTATTAAGGCATACGCGCAAATCCTGGCCCTAAATATGCAAAACATGCCAAAATGCGACCTAGATGGGTGATAATAAAAATACACACAATGCCATAATCATCAGCTAACTGCTAGATTTTTAGATACTTACGGTACTTCCGGCATGGTATTTTTGACTAAAACAATCACTGATGTTATGTTTTCCCAAGAAATGAAGCAAAACTATACCTTTGTATCAAATTCCAAAGCAGACACACCCATCTTGAACAATATGCTTTCTGAGGGATAAGCGAATCCAGCTCCAATTCTGAAATTGAGCCAAAGCAGTAAAAGTTTTAAATTCTGGATCTAGATGTCGGCTGTCTTGGCCATAACACGATAGTATATTTTACTTAGATATCATGTTTGTTTATAATGATATATAAGAAAATGCAACAACATAACATGAAAATAGAGTGGTAGCACTAACAATGTGCCGTCGTCTTGCGGTCCATCTTCAGAATAAAGCCTATCCAGCTGCAAAACATCGTTATTTATGATCCGTTAATTGATCCAAAGCTAAACTGTGGAATTATGAACTAGGCTTGTTTAGTTTGGGAAAAGATGCTAACCACATGACCATAGGCGATTTGGCTATAATGTGTTCTGCAAGGTGCTTCCCATGTATGATATGCGTGGGGAAATACCCCAATCTTCCAAAAAAACAAATCTTAGGTTAGCGAAATAAAAGTTAGTGAATTACTAAAATGGCCGTGATATAGCTACACCATCTCATCTGATTTCACACCATCAAACGGCCAGCCACAAAACAATCTAGTGGTCGTTCTGACCATAGACGGTCAAACTGAAAATTTGTAGTCATAATGGCTGATGAGCCAATATCGGATGATCGTTCTGACCATATGGGCAGTCAACTATGAAAGTTTTTGGTCAAAACGTTCATCTAACCTCTATCCGGAAGCTTTCTAACCATAGATGGTCAAAACTATGAAATTGTCTTTTTGTTTCTTTTTATCAAAATGACAGTCCAATCTCTATCCAGATGGACTTATAAAACGGTTGTCGTCGGACCTCTACAGGACAACCGTTTAAAACAGTGTAGATTAGATGTTAGACGGTGCACCAAATAATGTCAACTCATACCTCAGCATACGACTTGCTTAGCAACGGAGACACCTGGTGCTTGTAATACCGTTCAGATCTTCCATTCACTTCATTAAGAATCCTCTTCCAGCGGGACCTTCAGTCAGATGAAAAACAAAATAAAATTAGGATCGATCGAATTATTAAAAAAAAAAAAACAAAAGCAGCCAGATTAATTAAGCAAGTCTACTCTTTAACAGGCCTATCATTTGCATCGATCTGAGCTGCCGGAATCGCGTGATTTTCCATGGCGGATTGATGAGAAAGCAATTGAGGTTTCAGGGTGGCTGATGGCAGTAGCAGCAATAGAGATGAACAAAATTTGTGTGACCTATATAGTTCCCGCTCATATATATATATATAAGGTGGTGGCTGCGTCATTTGTGGGCTGAAGTAATGCTTATTGGGACAAAGTTCATTCACCGAATATCTTTTAATTAATTCTCTGTTCCCCAGTTAATTAACCAAATAAATGAAATAATTAACAATGTTTTTTAAATAAATTTAAACCTTTCTCTATAATAAAACCTTTTTCCATTCACACACTACTCTACTATATTCATTAAGTTTGAAGTTTGACTATAATCACAACAAGAGTTAATTTAATTTAATTTAATTTAATCATTAATTATTTCTCAAGCATTAAAAACCACTCTAATCATTCACTAATTACTCAAACATTAGAAACCCCTATCATTCTTCGGTATTACTTCGTCATTAATTTATGTGAATTTATTTTCGGTCTCAATGTGTATAAAGAATAAGGTTTTATAAGTAATTTTGTAAAAAACCTGGTTCTGTTAAATTAATAAAATTACATTTACAGAATAACGCCTGGGTTTAGTATAGTGCCTGTGATTTTTAACGCTAGTTAGCGTAATACCTAAGTGTTTACCAAAAACAAAGCATAGTACCTAAACCTGTTACATGAAAACCTTAATACTCCAGCATGTTACTTTTTAAAAGCCACAGTGCACATACACTAACGACGTAATTAACTCTAAAAAACTGATCGGATTCTATTATTACGTGAATAGATTAGCAGAAATTTAAACACACTGACATACATAATAATTTTTTAAAAAATATTTGTATAAAATTTAATGATCGGGTCATATTTTAATTAAAGAAGTTTTTAATGCTTAGAAAAAAATTAATGATAATAATTAATGAATAAGAGAGAAATTTTAATTTCCAGATTTATAATTAAATGATGTTCTTAAAAAACAATACAAATGACTGGGAACTTTGTTCCTCACTCACTGCTACTATCCATAGCCAATCATCACTCACAAACCTCAATTGAATTTATCACATAATTCGCCATGGAAAAGAATGTAATTCCTGTAGCTCCGATCGCTGTAACCACCAATCTGTTTACAGGGTAAACTCGAATAATTGTGGTTGTGTTTGTAGTTTCCATCATTCGATCGCTAATGTAACACCCTGGCCCGGTTAGGGCTAGCGTGCCACTCGATACAGTAATAATTGACATTAAAAATGTTTTCATTAAAGTCTTAAACCTAATTTAAAACCGCACAATGGTCCAAAAACATTCAAATTAAAACTACTCAACAAAACGACAATAAAATAAAGTTGTTTCACTCAAAAAATCTTTTTATTAAGTTCCCTTGTTTTCCAATGTCTAGCCCTTTTCTTTTACTCTTTTATCATACGTATCCCTGGTTCCCATGAGTACCTGTAACAAATAAAAGAAAAAAAAGCACAAAACAAAGAAGCACGACTGAGCCAAAAATTACCTAGTAACTGAAGAAACAATAACAATAAAAATAACGACGAAGAACAATACGATACAATGAACGACTAAATGAGAAACCAATAAAGTATGCGAGCCGGTAACAGTAACAATACGATGAAGGATCAGTTATGAGTCAATACAATAACAATCTATATATGGAAATCCCCATGTAAGCCAGTAACAGTAACAATGCAGTATGTACACTAGCTGCAGACTAATGCACCAATAATTAAGTGAGATAGGAATGTGGGCACACACATCTAACCATCTCACTCCAGTAACAATTTGCTTAGGATCGATTCATACGCCTCTCAGTAATCAATAAATCAATAAGTGCTCTCGTCGCACAATAATATAGAGACGTTGTGGACTAATTGATCCGCCACAAATAAAGCACGTCAAAGGTGTCTCGATTGACGCCCTATGTCCCCATAGGTGGATAAATGCTCAGGTATTGAGATCAGATAAAGGCAATAACAATGATCAATGTCAATTCAATATAATATGTCTCAATAGCAATCGGTCAATTTAAAACGGTCTATTAGGAACATGCGATGATGATTGCAATAAAATATATTCTATTGCATGCATACAATTTCACTTATCAATTTAACAATAGCAATATAACAATTTGCAATAATTAAAGAAATGACTTAATAAGGGTGGCAGTGACACAATACTATGAAAATGATCAAAAATTATGATACGACTAATAACTCAAGAACCGATATGTTACGAAAACAAGGACACAATATGACGCTACCAGTGTAAGGCCACGAAACCGTACACTATGAGATCGATGAAAACAATATTTATGTTATTATTTAAATACCACATAATCCGTACCTTATAAGTGAATAACAGTAACTGTAAAAAGACTTATGCTTGATTAAACGTCTCGAGAACCTACGATATTACTACAATTTAGATTATGTTTTGGTATTCATACACTATATATTTATTTATTTGGTAATGCTCATTAGTTTAATAAAAGACTTGGTATAAAACATCAACTGATGCTCGTGTATAAATATTTTATAGTAATTATTATTCTGTCGTAAGTTTTAACATTTTTGTTATAGTTACGACGCAGTTTATTAAAACACCATATATATGCTCCTACATGGTATAAAACATCAACTGATGCTCATGACAAGCATTTATATTATTATAACCTTGTGCTAACAGATTATCAAATTTTCATGAATATATAACTCATTCACTTTTAGATTTAAAATCACAAACTTGTTCGACCCTTTTAAAATGTTTTAAATGTGAAATTGGGAACATGATTTAGAAAATAAAGTATAGCAAAGAGAGTAAGTTTAATATGTGACATTTAGTATGAAAACGATCTATGAGGCGGAATGCGTGCTGATATTTGTTTTCAAAAGCTAATTCTTTCCTCTATAAACCTAAGGCTTTTAAAACCAACTTTCAAATTGGATATCACTGAACGGCAAGAAAGAAAACAATTAACGGGAATCGGTTGTGTGTTAGACGGTTACCTTCAACGATGGAGGATTCACGGCGGTGGTACTTCGTGAGTTCCTGGTGGCGACGGCTTAAAGTGGAAACACAGAGAGCGATGGCGAACTATAGTGTGTGACTACAAGCAGCGTCGGCGAGGAGGGGCGGTAACAGAGCGATGGTGGTGCAGTTTTCCGGTAATTCATAGGGTGGCGATGGTGGTGTTGGCGGTAGAGAAAAGTACAGATTTAGGGTTTTGTATTTGTGATTATGAAACCGTTAGTGTGCTTTTAAACGAATGCCAATCACCCTATTTATCGGTCTAATTGATTTCATTTTGATTAGCTTTACAAATTTAGTTTTAGTAACTTTCGTCGGAAAATCGGAGTATAAGCCGAACATATGATTTCTTCAAATTGAGTTTAATATATGGAAAGGAATATCCCTCCGCTTTGTTTCTTAATTAAACTAAACTCTACACTTTAAACCTTTAAGTAACATTCATTATTCAAAAATGTTCGGTTAAAGTTATTGATGGTTCGATCGGTTGAACGAGGTAGTGAGTCATAATAATTCAACATTTATAACTTTTATTATTTATCATGTTTGTTTAGTCGACATCATTTAAATCAATGTATTAAATCCAACACATAAGTATGATATTAAATATTTTAGGGTTTTGAAATGTCGTATTCTACACCTAATGGTAATTAATTTTATTTACTATAGGTCGCGCTAGACAAGAGAACTCGTCCAACTGACAGGAAAATCTGGACACAATTACATCCATGGAGCCTCGCGACTGCTAAAGCAGTCGTACGCAGAAGTATGATTATTTATGAGTCACTGGTAATTTGGTTAATTTTTGTAGTTCGCTAACCGTTGATTTGTTTTCTTTGATAGATTGGGGCACTTCCACATGGCTATTATATCTGGGACTCACCTTGTAAAACAATAATTAGAAATTTTTGTATCTGTGAAGGCCTAAATCGAAACAAGATTTTGGGGTCTTTTCATACAACAACTGTTAAGAAAATAAATTTGCTTATTAAAAGTTTTGAACTTATAACCTATGCTTTATTAACAACCAAGTCTACCACAACACCAATACATTACTTTGAGTTTACTTTACCCATTATAATATATCTATATATAATGTTTTTTTGAACTCGGAGACCTTAATTAAGTGTGCGCCTAAAGCCCTAACTTGTTTTCGCTGTCCCACGAGCCACCCTTGATAACATGGTTGGTTCTAAGTGCGCGTCCTTAATTTCCAAAACTAAACAAGTGCTAATTCATGGTTTAGTTTTGGACTAAATGAGATTATAAAATTATAACAAGAGGGATTGCTAATGTATTGCACTTTATTTTGGATCCGCACCACATGATGCCGATATCTTATTGTCAGTGTTAGTGTTTTGCTGCTCTATTTTCATGTTATCTAAGTAAAATATGCATTTGCTTAAATTAAAATCTTATATTGCTTTGATCATTTTCTTTTGGTTTAATTTCAGAAATCCACGTGCAGTCCCTCATATGCAAAGTTTTTCTAATCCACTTTTGGTGTCTTCTTTGGAATTTGACACAAAGCTATGGCTTTTGCTTCATTGTATGGAAAATATAGCATAAGTGATTATTTTAGTCATAAACACCATACTGGAAGTACCATACGTGTATCTAAGAATCTAAACCGAAGATCATTCGGGTCTCATTTCGGCATATTTTTCATATTTTGTATCGGGAATAGCACATACACCTTATTAATTAATTTATCATTAACAGGGAACTTTTTTGGCATCGGTTACAAGATCAGGGCGCTTAACCCTGCATCGATATGAACTTCTGTGCAACATTTTAATGAACTCGGTGAGTTTATCTAACTTCTTCCGTATTATGTTAGAATTTTTGTGAGAGTCATCTTTTCATATAGTCCAATGGGAAGATGGGAAGCAACCGTTGTGGCACATTTCTTTAGTTGAGGGTATCAATGTCGTCTGTTGGAATCCTTCTGGTCAGGAGGAGGTGCGTTATTATTTATTACTTCTTTTTATTTTTGTTTCTCTTTTTAAACATTATATGTGTGAAACTTTGTTTCTTAAAGAGAAGCTTGTAGCATATATGTTTTGTTCTTGTGATTTATATGATGACCATTGCTAGTGGTTTGATTTAACATTTGAGTTGCATCAGCTTGCATATGCATCCCTTAATTAGCAGGGGCGGACCCACATAGTGTGGATCGGGGTCCCGGGACACCAATGTTTTTTAAAAATTTATTAGAAGCGGTATATTAAATTTTTTGAGGACCCCATAAGATTTAATACTTGGAACCCATACTCTTAATGTTGATGTGGTCTGGTGGAAAGTCCCTTGTTTTATCTTTGAAAGGTCATGGGTTTAAGTCTTACAAGGCTCAGTTTTTGGTTTTTTGTGTGTTAATCAATCATTTGATTGCTAATGTTGCAATGATAACTTTGGAAACATTCAAACACCTCTAAAATACATATCATTGTTTTCAACTTTATGCATGGTTTTCTTTAGAAACATTCAAACACTTTAAAATATCAGTTTTATTTTTCACTAGTTTAAGTTAATGGTTTTCAACACATGCTTATGAAAGGGTGGATCTAGGTTCTATCTCAAAAATGTTTAAGAAAGGGAAAACAAAGTGTTTATGTGTCAACCCGACCCATTTTGACCCGTTCAGGTAGTGATGATTGAAAAGAAAGTTTTATTATGATATTGTTTTTTATTATGTTCTTCGCCTCGACCCGACCTGAACAACGACCGACCCGAAAAATTTGAACACCGAAAATATGGGACCCCATTGGCAAAAAATCCTGGGTCCGCCACTGTTAATTAGCAATTCTGAACTCACTATCTTTGACCTAGTGTACTCCCAAGCAACTCAGATATGTTTTTTCCTTCCAATACTAATTTTTGGCTAGTCAGTTGACAACTTAAACTCTCAGCCAGAATGCTAATAATTTGAATTTCTCCTGTTTATGAAATCTGCAGGTATTAAGAAAGAGCTCTCGAGCGAGTGTTCTTGTGTCCGAAGGTTTATCTGATGTAGCCTTTTCGCATGATGGGACAAGGTTAGGAAAAAAAAACTAATATCTAAGCTAAATCCTAGCTGCCACTGCATGTTTTATTATTATTATTATTATTATTATTATTATTATTATTATAACCCTCTGGCAGGTAAACTCTTCACCTATATCATCAGTACACGTAGAATCTATGCTCTCCTCGTCATCCAATTGTTCGATCGAAAAGAATGCCAGCAACCTCTCGATCAAAGGAAATAAAAACTGGGCCTCTAAAGCTATAAAAAAATAATTAGTGCACGTCATTTTTGTTTCGTTTTTTGAATCTTTTCTACCTAATAAGTTTCACGTACACGTTGTATGGTGCAGGCACAAGCAAACATTCAGCAAAGGGAAATACAGTCTATTAGCATTAATCCATCTTGTACATATCAGCTGGGATTCCATCTTGATGATGGCTGGTAAATTAAATTAGGAAATATATTTATGTCATTTATATTTGAAGTAGATGTGATGTTTTCATTAGTGTGTTTCATTTATCAACTTTTTTTCCTATCGTTGTTTCACTTATTTTGATTGCGTTATAAATTTTAGTTCCGGTGTTTTGGATATGCATAATTCCAGAGTGTCACATATTCATTGCCCACTACTTCCGCCCTGGCTGTGAGTACGTCTTTCTAAATCTCTTTGTTATTTCTTTTTTAACTTCTGTTATAATTTTTTCATAGTCCAAAGTTTGTAATGTCTATCATGTTTGTTTATCAAATATGGATAGGTCGAACCCTCTAATCCCTGCATTATCCCCAGGAATCCATCATGGCTTCGTGACCGGTCGGTAAAATAACTTTCTTTATCTTTTGTTTTCATCAATTTATATGTGTTCCTTTTTGGTAAGATATTTATTCATTTTGCACGAATTTTTGTGATCGTGTTATGTGCTTCTTGTTAAATTGGTCAATAAAAGCATCTATGTTTTGAGTTGGTACTTATACATATGTGCAGATTTATGCAGCTGCATCAGCATCCAGCAATGGGGTTCACCTTTTAGATTTTTATCGACACCGCAACTCCCCATGCCAAGTTGATTACGAGTAAGAAACCTCCCGCCTTTTATTTACCCATTAAAGCTTAAAAATTTTATCTTATTTTGGACTGTGATTCTTTTTGTAGTGACTCAAAGAGTCCCCATGAGAGGGAAGCATAAGCAAAGTGTATTTGTACCGTTATCTAAGCGTGCTACTGTTTGTGCCACTCATCCACTTGATGACATTATTGTTGCTGGTACCATGGTGGGCATACATACATATACACACGCACACACTTATACTGTTTTCATTTCTAATGTAACATTTTGTATTGTTTTGTTTAGGAAGCATCTTTATTATGGATTTCTCTGAATCATCTTTGCAAGAAAGGAGATGGTGATGGATGATAAATGAGCATTCATGATAGACAACGCACATTATGATAAAATAATTCCTATGTGGTAGAAAGATATTCCATCTAAAACATTCTAAATAGATATTCCATCAAAAACATTTTTCTAAATTTTGAATGTTGTATTTGAAACAAACAACTTATATCCATAGATACTAGGGTAGAGGATATGATATGATATGATGTAAATTGTTATACATCACAACATATAATATAAGATATAAAACAACATATTTTGACTGCTCCCTTGACATTCTCCATAATTTTTTTTTTCAAAATAGGAAATTTAATGTAGTTGAAATCGTTTTTAGGAGAGAGAAAGAGTGATAATGGTTTTTAGGTGATCCGTCATCTCAAATGACGGATATCTGATTACATCTAGGGCATGTCAGTTTCTGTCTGGTAAGTTGGACAACTAGATGGTGTTCCGTCATTTGAAATAACGGATGCGGCACATTTTTTGTGTGATCCGCCACTTGAAATGGCGGATTTCACTTCTTTATGGTAATCAAAGAATGAAATCGACACAAACAATATGGCCAACACCCAAACTTTATTCATCAAAAAATCTGACTCAAAAACTTGATACAAATTGTCCCATACCCTAAACACGGTATTTATAGCTAACCTGACACGCTATACTATAACCGGGATTCTAATTAATCAATTCCATAATAATTATCTACCTAACATGTATCAAATAGGAAACTAGATAATAATCCATAAATTGATTAATATCATTTAATCATTAACTTGCACACTAAGTTAATATCCTAGCCGTCCCCATGCACCAAGCCACGGACTGACTCGGGAATTCCCAGCAATCACCTCCTGAATTTCTGAGTCGTACAGGGGAGATGTTCCAACTTTAGCAAAGCTTACATCTCCTTGACTTTCATTCGCGCTAGAGCAACTAAAAACCGTATCTTCTTGATTCGTACTTCCGGAGTTAACACTTTGTCATAGTCATTCCCGGGTTGTTGCACGCATCCTTTCACCACAAGTGTCGCCTTGTGTTTGTTTATCGGAATCCGTTTTACTTTGAATATTCGTTTTAAACCGGTTGGTTTAACTCCTTTTGGTAACCTCGTTAAACTCCACGTTTTCTATTTCTCGATTGAATTGATCTTGGCCCGCATTGCTTTCATCCACTCGGGTTTCGATTTCGCTTCATCAAAACTACTCAATTCATCATTCAATAGCGCTAGTAGTTCTTCGAGTTCTTCATTGGAATTTAACTCGTAATCACCAATATTATCGGGTAGGATCAAAGGGCAAGTAGAACGTTTAACCGGGGTTTGCACAACGTCATTCGGTGTTGTACTACTGCTGTTAGCGATAGAGGTGTTGCTGTTTGCGACAGTTCCATCACTAATGATGTTGTTTGTAACAGTTTCAGCGTCGCTATTGTTGTAGTTTGTATTAGACTTGTCGATATTGTTGCTGTTAGAACCAAAGTCGTCGCTATTGCTGCTGTTCTTTTGGGATGGGTTTGGTTTCACTGGTCCTGACCCAAAATCGATTGGCATGTAAACACCTGAGAACATACCAAGTAACTTTGGTTTCATACAGGTTGGTTTCCCAACATTTAGTCGGATTTTATAAAGCATCTTGGCGTTCCTCGTGACCTTCATTAGTAGTAACCTTCCACTACCATCGAGCATCGTTAAGTAGTTACTCCTCATCCGTATATCACAACCCAACGCGATTACTTGACCCAAGCTAATCACATTACACTGCAGACCCAGAATATAATAAACATCGGTCATCAATTTATGTTCTCCACTTTTACCTTTAAAAACAATCGAACCCTTCCCTAATTTGATCCGTACACACGAACCATCCCCGAACCTTACTCGTCCGACTATCTATTCGTTTAATTCCGCAAAATATTCACGGTTTCCCGTCATATGGTTGGTTGCACCATTATCTAAGTGCCACATGTCGACCTTACCCGAATCGGTATCGTACTTTGTCGGAATTACTTTATCTTCGTTAAGGTATACAGTTTCCCGGACACCTTCCATCATGAAAAACGAAGCATCAAGATCTTTCGGTTCACGTTCGTCCGTTCGATTCAGATTTGCTTCTACATCTTTCCGAAACCAGTCGGGGCACCTTGACACAAGGTGCCCGAATTCATCGCACCTGTAACATTTAATGTGTGATAAATTAAATCTCGTTCCATACCTTTTCCTTTCTTATCATCATGCTTCTTGTTATCATTTTGACCGCGTCCATGTCCTCTTTAGGGCTGTAAACGAGCCGAGCCAGGACCTGCTCGAGCTCGACTCGAACTTAACTCGAGCCAGCTCGGCTCGGCTCGATTTCAAATACCGAGCTGTAAAACTGAGCTCGAGCCCGACTCAAGCTAAACTGAGCCAGCTTGTGGCTCAATGAGCTAACAAATTATTCAAACTTAAGCAAGGAAAAAAGAAGAATTAGGGTTGAAAGTTTGAAAGTTTGATAAACTATATATATATTATATGAGTCCTAGCGTACGAGCCGAGCCTACGAGCCAAGCCACGAGCTGAGCCACCCCAGGCTCGAGCTCGACCCGAACAAAACTCGAGCCAGCTCGGCCCGGCTTGATTTTTGATCGAGCTTTTTTCGGGTTTCTTTCGAGCGAGTTTCGAGCGAGCCGCGAGCTTTTTGAACACCCCTAGTCCTCTTGAAGCATAGGATCCTCGACCTCGACCCCTACTAAACGAACTAGATTTAGTGAACATTTACCTTTCTCGGTTTGAAGATTGTCTTCTTTTATCCTCTCTTCATAGCTTTTAATCGACCGACCTCATCATCAAACCCAACCGTCTTTAAATCTAAAACTTGCTCAAGTGATGCCACAATATGAATAAAACGCCTCGAAAGACTCGTAAGGAACTTTTTTACCATCTTTTCTTCTGAAAATATCTCTCCGAGCGTGGCGGCTTTTGACGAGTAACTCGATAACATGGCTGCATACTCATTAATTATCCCTGTTTCTTTCATCTTCAACCCATCGAACTCTGACGTTAGGGTTTGGAGCTTCGCCTCCTTCACCCGTTCAGCACCTAGATGTCGGGTCTTTAACGCTTCCCACATCTCTTTCGCCGTGCGCAGATTACCAACTTGTAAAATCTGTGCTTCGGGGATCGATTGAAAAATCAAGGCGATCGCAATATTGTTTTGTTTTACCTCGCCGTTACCCGGATCGATCGTGTCCCACACGCCATGCACATTCATCAGCACGCGCATATTAATAGCCCAGACCATATAATTCGTTGTTAGTTTCGGACATTGAAACGAGTTCGGGTTCGTGTTCGTTTCTTTGGCCGATTGATCGCCTATCATTGACCTTCGTCGGGCTCGTTTGTAGGTCATCGGTGTTGATTTCTCAAATTCCAGCCTAGTGGTCTCGGCTTCTTTGTTAGCCCCTGAAGCACGGACTTTTTTTTTCAAGATTTAATAATTGAAAGGTTTAATTCACACAATTAAATCAATAACTTATCTTCTTCAGAATCCCTTGTTCTTGGACAAGAAGTCTTTTTTTTCTTTTCTTAAATCACAGGATCGCTGATCGACTGGTTGTTGGTGCTCCGATTCGAAATCCTTTGGTTCACAGGTTTCAATCGGTATTATTGTTGCACGATGTCTGATCCTTTGCTCGCGATCAGACCTTCACCGGCTGTACCGCCTGGTCCCATCGTATGCTCTGATGACAATTATGGTAATCAAAGAACGAAATCGACACAAACAATATGACTAACACCCAAAATTTATTGATCAAGAAATCTGACTCAAAAACTTGATACAAATTGTCTCATACCCTAAACACGGTATTTATAGCTAACCTAACTATAACCGGGATTCTAATTAATCAATTCTATAATAATTATCTTTTTTAACATGTATCAAATAGGAAACTAGATGATAATCCATAAATTGATTAATATTATTTAATCATTAACTTGCACGCTAAGTTAATATCCTAGCCGTCCCCACGCACCTAGCCACGGACAGACTCGGGAATTCCCAACATTCTTCTGATCTGCCACATTACTAGTGGTTGTACGCGTTGGTGAAGTTGGTTATTTTTGTTCGTGTTGTCGTCCATTTGCTGTAGACAGAATCGTTCTTGCGGTATTCACCTCAACCCATTGTGACAAAAAAACTTTGAACGTATACCCGCCCAAAAAATAGGGGAAGGTTTACCGTCACCTTCGATAAAAATAAAAAGATAATATTAGTCCCTTAGAAATAAAAGTTGTAACATATATAAATAATTATTTTTTTTAAAATTACCTTGAATAGAGTCTTCGGATGAGTTAATTCATGCACGTGCCAACGCCATCTCCTCCTCCGTTGTTCAGGTACTCTTTCACCCTTTTCTCGTGTGTTGTGATCTCCGGATTTTTTGTTGTGACTTCGTTTTGAGGTAGTAGGAACGACTTGTGGTTCGGATACTAGGGTTTCGGGGTTTTGGGAAGACATATCGGGCATCGCTGGTCCATAAAACATACTGGAAAACGTTTGCGACGTTTAAGGGGGTGACATTACCAGTATAAATCCCTTGTTGGTTGGCAAAGAAAGGGTTAGTAGGGTCGTTGTTTGCTAGTAAATTAGCCCACCATATTTGCGCCGGATCTCACGGGTTTAGGTTTGGGATCGTGGTTGAGTTCAGGTTCATGGTTGTGGAGAGTTTTGGGTTGTATTTTTTTATTTTATTATTATTATTATTATTATTATTATTTGGAGATGAAGAGCGTTTGCAGATTGGATGGGGAAGATATGTATTATATAGATTATTATTATTATTATTATTATTATTATTATACAAAAACGGTAATACTACCGTTGAAATAAGAGAGGGCTCGCACACAAACACCCCTTACCCCACCCCATCTTTACGAAAATGGTGTGTAGGTCAATTTCCAATTTAAGTGAAATTAATGGAAATCAGATATGAGCCAGTTAGCAGTGAGTTAGAATAGCAGCTAAATTCCCACCAATTTTTTGTCATTGCTTATCTACATCATGCATTGTGTTCTTTATCATAACAAGTTAAACCTTAGACCATCCACTATGGGCTTTTATGGGGGCGTTCTAGGGGGTGATTTGGGGAGTGAACACCAACAAGGGGTGATTTGGTTGGGCGGTATTGTAAAGAAGGGCGACGGTTGGGGGTAGGGCCATCCAACTTTCCTCTCTCTCTCTCTCTCTCACATACACACACACATATATATATAGGGTAAGGTTAAAATGAAAACTCATTTGAGTTATGAAAACCCGCAAAAACCCTATGTAACATCGTTTTTTTTTATTACATGTAATATATGTTGTAACATTTAATACAAAACATCAAAACATAAAAAAAAATGTTTTGCTATTTTTTTACTAATTTTTATATATGTCTTCAGAAGAGAGAAAAAATTATATTTATATTTACATTTTTTATTCACTTTAATTGTGAACCATAAGATTAAACATTAATTAAAAATATGTGGTTGAGAATGGGTTTCTAGAGTTTTCACAACTCAAGTGGGTTTTCATTTTATACTTAGCATATATATATATGTATATATATATATAATGAGGCAACAAACAACAGCGGGGCGTTATGGAGGGACAACAAATCTACGTGGCGGTGATGTGGCACTATAGAGGGGCTTTAAAGCCCCCTCCATAGCGACTAGCCTTATAGTTCGTGAACTACATGTTCTATTTCTATTCTGAGCTTGCAAGATTTGAACACCCCCCCCCCCCCCCTTGCCGATAAATCACATCTTTGTGTATGGTCTAGATCTTATCTTTGTGTATAAACCACACATAACGTTTAATCAATATGGCAAAACTTTAATGAACTCGACACCTGCATTTTTTTTTTTTGCTCAAACCTGCATACTCAGGCCATACTATTAAGATCCCAAAACAATCACACCTTTATTTGGTACACCAAAGAGAATGAAGATGATTAATACTTTAGACCAAGAATATATGAGGTTGGTATATGGGTCAAAACAAGTCAGGATGAAAGAGTCAGTTGGATTGGGTTGGGTTTACCTTGGAGTTGTTCACTCGGCTGGCTCAAACTAAAAAGCTTAATTGAGCTAAAACTGTAAACTCGAGCTCGGTTTTACTCCACTCAACTCAATTTGGCTCAAATATGTAAACATAATAGAGGGACAAAAATGCACCTTAATTTAATCAAAAAACAAAATATGTAAATTAACCAAAGGGCTAGATGTGAAAGTCACAATATATGTACTAAAGGGGCATCACCTTGGCTTTTCCCATCAATGTGCGACGACAACATTGTTGAAAATTTTTGTTCTTAAACTTTGGATGAACTTAAGAGTTAAGAACGGGTAATGCATGGCTTGGTTATTTAAAATTTGCAATAACAAATTAATACTGTAAAAGACTAAAGACAAATGACTGGATGCTACTCATTTCATTTGGATTTCTAATTATTTCTCGTATATGTTACCATCGTATCTTTATGGCCCCTGCTTTCAACGTTTGATTTTACAAATTAAACTTGGTTGATGCATAAGTAGACATGCAATAAAACATCTGCAAGATCTTAATGGGCTTATGGTTAGGGTTGAACCATTTGAGAACTCACCTGCACAAACAATTTTCATGGTTGCCATGTGACCACCCAAGTCTGTGTGTGGAAAAAGAACAAAGACACAACAGCCTACAATCTCTAATCTTCAAACTAAAACCTTGTTATCTTCTAAGATTTCAAACTAAAACAATTTGGAAACAGATCTTTACAATTACAAATTATAAAATTCACATACACTAGAACACAAAAATTAAAAACCAAACTCATATTCATATTTTTCAAGCATAAATATATGTATATATAAAATAACTTAAAAAGAAAATAATAGGAGCCAATTAAGCAAGCTCGAGCAGAGTGAGGACTAGCCCGGGTTCGCCTCGTTTATAACCAAACCAAACTCGAGCGAGCTTTGAGCCGCTAGCTATTTAAACAGCCTTAGCATACCTATTATTTTCTATTTTTAAAAACTATTTTTCTAAAATAAATGATTCAGGTGGCTGTTAGCATTATCTTTTTAGCTAAATGCTCTATTTCTATTTGGCCCGTTGGGGATAAACTTCAACCTGGTTAACCCATTAGCAAAAAAAACCGGCACAAATTTACATCCTAAATCCTAATCCTACTGCATATTATATAGGTATATAGCTTCAACAAAAACTGCAATCTTGAAAGAAAAATGGTACACCGTATCTGATAAGTACCTAAGCATATGCAAATTGATTACATGGAAAAAGAACAATACCTGGTATAGTCTACCATCATCCATTTCAAGTTGACTTAGAAAACCCAATGCTGCATCATATACATCTAGGGTCTTCAAATAATTCAAATCCCAGGTTGATAACAAAAACACAAAACTCCTGTATACAAAAACAATACACAATAACACGATAGAAAACAATTTTTGCAATAACACGAATCAATCATAAAAGCCATCCGCACAAGTGAGTACATGGCTAAAATCAAAGTTTTCAAAAGCCCTTCGGGCGTGCACCTAGACCCTCAGGTGAGACAAGGGGCAGATAAAGCGCCTCGCTGCCATCCAGTCGATCCAGTGACCTCTGGGCAAGATTTCGGCCAAATCCTAAAAAGATTCACCAAAATTCTGCAAATTTCGGTCAACTGGTCTGAAACATCAAAAAAAGACCAGGCACCAGCCGACTCTAGCCTTAAACAAGACAAAAAAACATGTTTTAAACCCCTAAAATGGTATGCTTATGCTATGCGCCTTGTTTATCTACGGCCCTCGCTTTTTAAGCGCCTCCCACCTAGACCCAAGGCTCACCCTTATCGCCTTGCGCCTTTGACAACTACGCTTAAAAGCACAGAGAGAATACATTTAAAAAAAAAAGAAAGCCGAAATCCGAAACATAACAAACTTCTCCAAATCGAAAACAACTAATATCATGTAAATCAAAATACTCAATTCAACAAACAATCAGCATTATTCCACTTATAATAATAATTCAACAGTTAACACACATCTTTCAAACCACTCTGAAGAACCTTCTGCAGCTTATCTTTCTCCAACCGTGTCTTGAAACTAAACAACACTTCAAACTGAGACCCAAATATCCTCTGCCGTTTCAGCCAAAAGAACTTGTTACGCAACTCATTCCTCTTTGCTTCCATCACCAGCATCTGCTTATTGATCTTCATATGAAACTGCTCTCTGGCCTTTTTATGCACGTGAGGCGATTTCAGCACGGTGAATAAGGATAGTCTTGAAGGTAATCCGATCATACGTGTGGTAGGTGGAAGCTCACGGTGAAGAGTTTTGCTGTTTGGATCGAAGGATTTGATCATTATTTGGATTTTGGTGAAGTCGGATTTGAATCGCCTTGTTTCGTGACGAAGGGTGACGTTGCCGGAAACGGATTTGAGGAATAAGTTTCTAAGTGATGAAGTCATGGTGGTTTACGGCGGTGGAAATGGGAACCCAAATTTGGGTGTGTGTGTGGATGGATGGATGGATTCCGGCGTACAAGTTACAGAACTATAAGGAAAATTATAAACGAGTCCTTGAACTTCTTAAAAGAGTTTCATAAACAGCCACGAGGCTATTTATAAAATGTAGCTAAAACACTAGAACCTAGAGATTGCAATGTAATGAGATTGAGATCCCCTTTTATTAGGCCACCCCCGTGCCGACCTGAGCCTAGAGATGCACATATGGAATCGGGTTCGGGTATAACCAGGTATTGGTAATATTCGGGTCGGGTATAATAACCAAGAATTGTCTCTAAAAACCATATCCTAAGCACCGGGTTCGGGTCAGGTATAGAACCGGTATTTGAATACCCTATTTCCGGGTATTGAAAAAGCCTTGTATTCGGGTTTTTTTTTGCGTGTTTTTTGGATATAGATTAAGTTTTTTAAAAGGGCTGCACTTTTTGGGGTATTTTTGTGGTATTTTTCGATCTCGGGTATTGGAAAAACCTGGTTCCGGTATGGAACCGGTTATGGTTTTGGTGTATTACCGGGTACAAATCAGACCCGGTTCCAGGTCCAGGTCCAGGTATTGAAATGCATGCCCTGTCTGTACACTACTGGCAGGGTCGGGTTGTAAAAGCCCAACTATAAAAAAACTGGTTTTGGGGTTTTTTTTTCGGGTCCGATTCTGGGTTCGGGTTATTTGAGCACCTTTTGTCAATTGTTAACTCCCAATTAGTCGTCCTTGCATCTTGTTGACCTTTTTTATTTGCCAGATTACACCATAAAAATGAAGAGTTGGGACACAATGATCAACAGAGAAACAAAATACAATAAAAGCTATTTGTAGAATGGAGGAGCTTTATAAGCAACACATATACTTGGTTCACATTTCACAACCAATTAATAAATTTAAAAAGCAAAAAAATACTTTTCTAAAAGAATTAATTTAGAAAATTGTGTGTTAAAACTTAAAAATACTAATTACATAACTTTCAGTGAATCTTTTACATTTAACTAGCTTATTATATATTGATCCGTTATGGATATAACATAACTCAAATCAACATATTAACAGCTAAAACACACCCAAATTGATGCCAAGCCCACGCATATATACATACAAAAGCACACATCTGTAGACATGTAATATAATAACTAAACAAATTCAGGATACAAAGCTAAAAAACAATAATGGAAAAGTAGTGTTACCTAAGGAAAAATAAATCTATTCAAACTATGTTGTTTCTAGTTTTGATACAACGCAACAATGTGGTGCCAGTTCTATGAAGATAACTTATTTCCAAGTTAATTTGATGATTTACCTACTGAATGAGCCTGAAAACAAAGACAGGAGAATGAAAGTCTATGAAGTTCTTTTGAGGTTCCGGTGGTTGTAGGTATATGTTCTCTCTCGGTTCTTCTCTCACTCCACTTTGTGTAGCATATTCCATCGCCATCTCATAATCCACCTGTAGCCAACAAACAACATAAATAAACAGAATTCACCCAATCACATGTAACATAAAAGATTGCCTACCTGCTCAACATGTTGGGCGAGTTTTTCACTCAGCATTTCTTTCGTTATTAAACGATTTGAAACCTTCTGAAGTATTTCTGAATCTTCATCCTTGATGTCCATGAGTTTCTTTTTTTTCACATGCAATTGTGATGACTCTTTCAGTATTCCATAGATGGCATTCGTAGCATCATCAATGTACCTACAGTCGACAGAGAAAGCAATTAAATTATTATTTTGTATTTAAGTGTGGTGTGACATAAAAGGTGTTGAGCTTACTTGCTTAAATTTCTTTTCCTCTCTTGCTGCTCACGCGCCTGTATTTTCTTCACTATTTTTTACTTTAGTTGAGCGCAGCACTGTTTAATTGAAGTCTGAAAAGCATAGGTTGCTATGTTAACTACGAAAAGCTTTTACATTTATTGAAAACTAAAAATGAATATTGAAGTGTGCGTACCTTCACAGCAGAAGCTATCTCGCTTATGTCATCTCCAATATACTCCTTTCCAGTCCCTTTGAACGGGATTTTTGTGCTTACGATGCTTACAAAAACGCCAATTTTGTCTTGCGTCTGATTAATTTTGTAAATATTCCAACTGAAAAATAAAAGAATGAAGATAGTTGCTGTTAAAAAGTGGTGAGAATAACTCAACCATCCACATTAAAGCAGAAGCGTTGAAATTAATAAAAGTCTTACTTAATTCTCTTCATTGCGGTTCTGGTAACAACATCAGCACCTTGCTCAAAAAGCAATGGAATTCGGTTTGCAAACCGAAAGATATTTAAGCCCTAAAATTTGATACCAACATAGAACAAGGAAATGGTAAGTTTCATTCTTCTAGTAGAAAAACAAAGGGCAAACTGCATGAATTAGAAACAAGCATTACGTGATTCTCAACTTTTAGCAACTAGCCTCGTTTTGATTGATTTTGCCTGTAAACTGATGGCGTGGCACCAGTTAATGTCATGCTAGCCACCACATCAAATGACACAAATGGAAATAAAATCCTTTATTTGAAAAGATTTTAAAATCGGAATATTTTTAGAAGACTGATAAAATGATCCATTTTGTTTATATAATTTACAAGTTTAAAAATGATCCATTTTTATAAAACTATATTTCGAAAACTGATTAAATGTCACACCAGATGCCATGTGACATCTATGTTATACACTAACATGCGTAAATATCAACAACTTTTGTATGTCACGCAATCAGCAAAAGAAATGGCATGCTACCAGTTGCACAGGTGCTACAACCGGTAATGGAATGTGACTAGGTTGTAAAGTCAGTAATAAAATGCAAAATAAAACTCAGATTATAGAATCACTCATAAACTGAAAGTTGCAAATGAGATCTTTAGGCGAAAAGAAATAATAAACTTACTTGCTTGACATCCTTCCCTCCCAGACTGACTCCAGCTTCCACAATAAATGGATGTCCTTCAAATACTTGAGCACTACAATTTGATGTTAATCCCAGATGTGTCAATTTTTAATTGAGGTTGAACGTTTTATAAATAATATCAGGAATGCATATTACCTTGCAGTATAAGTTGCAACCATGTCTGGGTGAAGTTCCTTTATAATACCCAAGCGAAGGTTGTACTCCCCTGCAGGACTAAGGCACTATAAAGAAGCAATGTTATTTATGAACTTCCAATTACTTGAATACCAAATTCATTCAGAATATAAATAATAAGCAGCAATAGCTTTTTTTGTTGATTAACTTAATTTTCAAAGGAAACAACTACATTAAACAAAAAGCATCTTACATCACCAGTAGGATCATCAAACTTGGCTTGACGAAACAATTGATGGATGCGAACAATTTGCTGTGGAGTCAGTGATTTGACTAGTGTTTTGGGGCTGAAATCGGGACCCATTTCTCCTGTAATATGATAAAAGTGAAAAAATATAATTAAAAAATATCAGCTACAACTAAAATCAAAAGATAAAATTAGCATATCCAAGACATACATTAACCCAAGGTCATGCAACTAGCAAGATAAACAAAAGGACATTCATTATCATGTAGTTGACATTAAACCCAAATACCCAGTTTGATGGATGAACAATTTGTATAACCATCTGCCCTTAGGAGAATTTTATTCAACTAACTTGTACAATAAAGCTACTTGAGATGTAAAAGTCCCAGTGAAGTAGTAAGAACCAAGTTGAGTTACAGGTCATGGTAACATTGAAGGACTTTCTTAATAATAATTAAGCAGAAATGTTGAATACGCCGCCTCTTAGTTCTCCTAATTTATGAGATTAAGCTCACACTCAGATTCTTATGTTGTGACAATCTATTGATTTAATAAAAGCTTTGGCTAATGGCTACGCTTGATTATGAAGGGTAGCTTTTCAGTTGTACAGCTTGAACTATAATGATATGTGGAGAATTAACTAGGAAATTTAAGCCAGATACTTATAACTGCAGTTAGTGACATTTTTGTGAAGAACCCAAAGCTATAGTTAAAACTGTGATATAAATGCATGGAGGGAAAAAAAGAATCCTCCAAGGAACTAAACTAAATCATTAAAGATCTTTATGTCAGATAGCAATTTTCTTTTATAAACATAAATTATTATATCTGAAGTGTGAACATGTTTATAGATGAACAGATTATCACATAGCTTCTACGCTGCCTAGCGGCACAGATGCATATTATTACAGAGGTGTAGAGTGAATTTTGTACCAATCAATCTTTCAGCATGTGACTTCCCAATGTTAACAAATTCATGCTGAAGAAACTGCAAAAGGTTCTGCTTTGTAGTTTCACCAATTAGACGTTTAATGAGAAGCAAATCCACAGCCGATGGATGGTACTTTGTTTCAAGAGGAACTGCAGGCATTACATCTGTCCTTCTCGCAAACCTTATGCTGACAGTTTTACTTCAAAAGTGCAAAGTAAAAACAGAATTAATTCGCATGATAAGTAACGCATTACCACACAATAAAATTAAAAAACAAAAATGTTAAATTTTCTTTTTCATGTATATTTATTGATATAACAAGGGGCTGGGTAGTACTCTGCAGTGTCTGATACAGATCGAAACATGAATTGGGCATACGGAGTAATAACAGCCATTTGACGCATATAATGCAATATCTTCGACTGTAAACATGAAAAAGAAAAGGGTGTTAGTTAAGAGATAATGACAAACTATAGAAGACCATATACATCATCATTATAACATTATAGCTTGAATAGAAACACAAATTGATACATACACGATATGTTGTCCAGTTTCCCTCTATTACAACTTGGATTTCAGCTCCATGCCATTGTTCTTTGTTCTCTCTCTTCTCGTGTACATGAACATGAGGTATGTTTCTAATCATGAAAGAAAAAGAACAAAATATTAGAGCACCAGTTTTTGCACTAGAAAAATCTGATTAGTCTTTTATGAGTAATATTTAATGGGCTAGAACAATACCGATGAATATCTATATCCAGCCTGCAAAATGAGGTGTAATTTTGACCCTTCATTGACGAGAATATCTCAATAGGTAGACCAGTACTCATCTTTGACCAAATTAATGCCTGAAAAAACAAACAGTGATCCAGCAGTCACTAGTTCCATCACAATAATATTTTCTTTATAAACAGAAACAGAATGTATGCTGCAGAAAAATACCCTGAACGCAGTTAGAATAGTGTGAGATGATCTATCTTTCTACATCCTAACTGAGTTATCTACTGCCTAGAAGGAATACATGCCTATATTAACACACACTTATATTAAATCACAAATATGATTATATAGAAAGTAGTACAGACCATTTTTGCACCAAGTCCGAATTTTCCTCGTGTTTGTTTCAGCCCATACTTGGTCCCAGATAAAACTGCATAATCATGTTGACCGGTATCATGCATAAGCACAATGTATTTAATATGTCAAATTGTCAATCAGCATGAAACTAGATAACCAAACCTCGTCCGAACATATTTGGAATATCATCATGGGGCATTCCTCGTCCGTTATCCTACAAAACATTTCAAGCCATTGGTCATCATCAAAAGCTGAACCGAGCAAAAAGTTATGAACCTAAAACGAATGTATCACAAATCTAAAAAAAATAAAGTAATAAAAGATTCAGAGCAGAGATATGTCAGACCTTACAAGTCACCCTGTAAAATGAGGCCTCACCTCGACCCTTGATGGCCTTTGCAGCAGCCGGTTCTTTTACTTTCTTCCCAAGTGCCACATTTTTTGCCTGAATTTCTTGAAAACGAGCTTCTTTGGCAAGCCGTTTCTAATAGTAGCACATAAAACAGAGAAAGACAGTACAACATAAGTGAAATTGTGAAATGAAATGAGGTTGATGCAGCTTATGATTTTGAATTTATCAAACTTTTCAAGTCATGCACCTATTAATTGTTGAAAACTTTTACTACAAAGGTACAAACCTCACGAGCCTTGTCAGTCTCAAAATCACCATACAGCGCCTCATCAATTCGCTCACGGTCAATAAGACCAATCATGGAATTGAACTTGCTTTTATTAATCTCCTCACTGTCATACCAAAACAATATCAAATATAAAAATCACGATTATGCACTTACACATAACTGATTACAAAACCCTAGCCACTTACATAGTTACTTCGACAAACGGAAGCTCAGCAATAGACTCAGCAGAATCAAGTGCATTCTCCACAAGTTCTCTAACCGTAGTGTATAGCGACTTCCCAGGCTAGCATTCATTCAAAACAAACACATATTCCTAACTCAATTTCCATAATATTACACAAAAATCAATTGAATTAAACCTAATGAAGTTATGAAACTCACATTATCGAATCCAGCTATGTTTTTGTTCTCCGCAAAGAATTCAGCCGGAGATTCTGAAATAAATGGCATATAACTTAATTAGGTGATATACATGTTGAACGAGTAAGAGATATAAGAGAGAGATACTGACTCTGTTTAAGAGCACTTGCTTTAGGTTTCCTTGGAGTTTTGGATTTGGATTTGCTTTTTTTATTTTCTATCGGACTTTCCTCGCTGCTGTCTCCGGTGTCCATCGGAGAAATTTGCCGGTGAGTCAAAGTCAAAGTCAAAGTCAAAATTAGGGGTTTGTTGAGGGCGGGAAGTGACTTCGTCTGTGTGACCAGTGCGATTCAGCGCTGACTGAATAATGGTGCAGCGTCCAGTGCGATTGATGAAAATGGAAAACGGACCACCTCTGGAGTCTGAACTGTGAAGTGTGAACGGTATGACCCATGTTCATCTTTGGGCTAAATAGCCCAGGACCTCAATGTCTAAAGCCTAGAGGTGTACAAAACCCATTTTAAACCCAAACCGAACCGGCTTGGTCAACGGCTGGTCAAACCGGTTTGAGTTAAACCGGTTCGATTTATAAACCGGTTTAGAAACAAGATAGGCCGGCTAGGTCATGTCGGGTTTGGTCCGGTTCATAAACCTGTTTTTCTCAAATCGGTTCGGTTTTAAAAACGATTTGTTTGGTATATCTTATGGGGAACCGGTTCTAAAACTGATGGTTTAGGTTGGTTAGGAACCGGTTTGGCTGAAACCGGTTTTTTGTGCACCTCTGCTGAAGCCTAAAGGCCCTTACTCTTAGTATAGAATAATTAATAATAGATATCAAGATCAATTTTTTTTTTTCTTATTCAGATCAGATCCCTTGATATGCTTAAAGAGAACTTTTACTTGATCCAAACTCTTATTGCAAAGTTTCTTCAACATTCTATCAAGAATTTCCAAAGGCTTTTCCACGTAATTAAGTGTGTTGTTAATTTTGATGCTTTTCGTTGACACCGAGTTCTTACATAGACAGGATATATGAAAAATATTGTGTATTTGGCATAATTCTTTGAAAAATTTTAAACGATAGGAAACTTCTACAACTCGCGCAATGATCTTATATGACCCAGTATATTGTGGACTCGATTTACCCCTTTTTCGAAATTGGATTATGCCTTATATTATCCAATCTTGTCATTAGAATTAACACTAATAATTGGATCGAAAGTTAACTTTTCTATCAACTTTGGAGATAATAACCCTTTTAAAATAAATTTTTACTATATATAATAGAGGAGTCAAGGGCCTCTTAATTTTTAAGAGGTCCAATCTATAATGCAACATTTACAAGTTTCAATGCATAAAATTAAAATAAATTAGGGGCATTTTTTACTTAAAGCAAATCACTAATCATAGCTTCTAATTGTTATTTTATATTTACAACATATACCCCTTAAAACTTACATTATATATCCTTAAACTTTAGTTAACTTTTGTAATATCTAGAAATGTTACACATTTTACCCCTCATATTTATCAAAAAATTTTGAAAAACTTGTCTTTTTTTTTCTTTTGCCTATATTTTAAACATATAATGTTCTTAAAAAAACTAAACCAGCCATTACGACATGCTTGTTTTTGTCGACGTTTCGATATAAAAAAAATTCTAAACCTATTTGTAGATTATAATGTACAAGTCAATGAAGCATTAAAGTGCAACTTAGATATACAACTAAAAACCTATAAAATGTTTATAAACACCCCTCTTTCTATTTTACATTATCAACTATGAAATTACAAAACCAACCCTCCCAATTATACAATTCAAATTACAAAACCATTAGAATAAAATAGACTCAATGTACACATAAACTTCTATTGTGTTGTGGAATCACAAAATTATCCACATACCAAAAATGTATTAATATCAAATGATCGATAATTTTCAAGGTGAGAAAAGGGTTTATTATAGTTTTGACGAAGTTGAGATCGATAACCACAACTTTTATCCGACCGGGTTCCTAAACTCACTAAATGTTAGTGGTTTGCCGCCTCATAAACTTCGATTGAAAGATTGGATGTCCAATGACACTGATACGAAATATTGATCCATTACATGTTTTATATAATGGCACAAGTGTTTGATTTTACTTGTTTTTTCTTCATGTTTTTTCATCATACTAGGTTAATCATTTTTGTATTATATAAACAATGAAATTGTAATGGACGAAACGTAGAAAAAGTTTGAAGCTTTGGTATGTATACTAACTACATATAATATTATTACTTTATTAAAGCATATATAAGAGATTAAATATTATTTTTTTTTCAGTATCGAAACCTGCTATAGAAGATATAGCAATGCAAGTAGCCAACAAAAAAAAATCTCAGCCTCCACCAAATGTATCAACGAAACCTGGGCATCAACCTCTTTGTGAATCTTTAGATAGCATGTTCGCCGATAATGAATGATGGTTGAAAAACCAAGATGAGATAATTAGAATATGGGAGAAGTATAACTAGAATTTATTATTCTTGTTTTAGTTTATTGCACTGTCATTATAGTTTAATGAATTAGACAATAAGTTTAATGTCAGTTTATTTTTTATTTCACATGTTTAACAGTTATGAAAAAGACATACCATATTGATGCTGTTAACTTGAAACAGTAATAACTATAAAAACAGTTATATAATAAAGTTGACTTATGAACCAACATAAACGACTACAGCGTTGCAAATTGTCGTTGCCGCCACATGACAAGGGCACTCAACTAGTAAAATAAAAAACATAACCTCAAACAAGTATAAAGACAAATAAGTTTAAATATATTTTCACTCTCAACTTCGTATTTGTGAAATAACCCATCAACAAAAATGGGTTGAATTCAACACAAACTCAACACAACATCAATACAAAAATTGTGTAGCAAATTTCGTGCTCTGTTTTCGTGTGGTAACATCCTAAAATATATAAATATTAAAATAACCACACCTGTACCAAAACTCACAAACTCCTACTCGAACCCATTTTTATTTTGGGGAAAATTCCCAAAATAGCCCTTTTTATATAGAGAAAGCCAAACTAGCCATTTTTTTCTCATAATTTTTTAGAATTTGGACTCTCCAGACGCATCGGGAAAATATAATAATATAGAGGGAGCAAGCCAAATCTTTAAAGAAAGTTAGGTAGCATACCAGATTTCAGAAGATATTGAAGGTAAAGTCCAAATAATTTTGAAATTGTGGAGTAAAAGTTCAAATTTTTCCTAAACTTTTTTTTCTCAAAATATCGTATTGAGAAACTGTTTTTTTATGTTTCCTATCTTTTCTGTCCATATTTTCAAATTATAGGAAATAGAGATTTTTAAATCTCGTCTTGAGAGACGAGATTCTACCACCACCCCCACCACTCACTGTTCGCCTTCTACCACCACCATCCACCACCCACCGTTTGCCACCACCTCCATCCAACCCCACCACCCACCCACCGTCCGCCACTACCATCGATCACCACCCACCACCATTGTCCGCCACCATCATCCATCACCATCACCCACCGTCCTCCACTGGTAGTGGCGGATGGTAGGTGGGTGGTGGGGGTGGATGGTAGTGGTGGCGAACGGTGGGTGGTGGTGGTGGTGGTAGAATCTCGTCTCTCAAGACGAGATCTAAAAATCTATTTTTCTTAGAATTTGAAAATATGGACGTAAAATGTAGGAAACATAAAAAAATAGTGTCTCAAGACGGTATTTTGAGAAATAAAGTTTAGGAAAATTTTGAACTTTTGTTCCAACATTTCAAAATTATTTGGACTTTACCTTCAATATCTTCCTAAATCTGGTATGCTACCTAACTTTCTTTAAAGATTTGGCCTGCTCCCTCTATATTATTATCTTTTCCCAATGCGTTTGCAGAGTCTGAATTTTAAAAAATTCTAAGAAATAAAGGGCTATTTTGGACTCTCTCTCTTTAAAATAGGTTATTTTAAGAATTTTCTCTTTTATTTTAACCCAACTCATCAATTATTACCCATCACCTTTTTCTCCTAAACGTCAACAAGGCGCGCAAAAACTTAGGTACTTGAAAACTCGTGGACATTTCCCGCGGACCAAGTATTGTGGTTCCCATTTCTGCTGATTGTCGGTTGTTGTGTCACACCGTAGGCCAAATGCGGGACTTGAAGCGTACAACACTAAACAATATCCATACATATAATAGATATATTTTTAATATACAAATAATTTCACACCATAATTGTGTAACACGTACAAATAATTATGTAACATCATAAATCGGCGACAATTATGTATGAACTGTGCACTTAATAATTAATGTCATTTTTGTTATTTAAGATCAAAATGATATTTAAGGAGTACTGTTTGTAAACTATTCAATTTATTATAAAAAAACATTCCGTTTTGAACACTGCACTAATATTCATTGCTGGACTAGCAGACAAGAAACCGTGGCTTAAATAATGGCTCGGGTGGCAGATCTGCACCATGCAAACACACAAAATATAAGAAAATATCTATTGAATCATGAAAGAAGTCAAGAACACATTATTAATATCTTGAAAACAGAACTAATCAACTGGTCCGCTGAGCGGTTGAACCATAAACTATTGGTATTGTCGAGTTGGATACGACTAATGACTAGACTCAAATGAACTAGTTGATTTTAAATACCCGAAAGTCCTGGTTTTGTGTTTCAAAATTAAAGTAAAAGAAATTTGTCTTTTAAAAAAAAAAAATATTAAGTGTTGGAGCTATCGATTTGACAGTGGCTACGGTCTTGAAAACACTGGATCCCGTATAATGAAAGCAAAGAAAGAAAGAAAATGAAAGCTACTTCGAAGTTCAAACACGTCTTAATGAAAGGGCCAGATCAATATTCATTAAATTATTAAAGATGCATGCACTATATAGTAAATGACATTCATTTCATTATGTTTTCTTGAACCTTGATCTATAAGAGTACAAAAGAACGCGGGGCTAGATCGGATATGTGACCAATTGTAACAAAAAGTCTTACAACTCCACATGTTTAGAGGTAGGTTAGATTTACCACAGTGTTTTGTTGGCGGTTCTCGGAATGGACCGGTAAGCGTTCTGTTTGATTTTTGGTTCGATCGATTCTAAAACATTGATATTTAACTGTAGTTTATAGGATTAAACTTGACTGTGAGGGGCTAGTATGACCAACCAAGAAGTGCATAGGATAAATCGAATAATAAAGAGTTTAAAGGTTAAAGAAGATAAATAGAGTTAAAGGTACACTATAAAGTTTATTTTAAGTCTTTTGAGTATTGGTAGGAATTAGAGTGGTACGACCCAAGTTAAGCTAGGTTAATATAAATAGAGGTGTATGGTCCTTGTATTTTGTGTAGTTTTTGTTCCTAATTAAATCAACTCGTAATTAGTCATGCAACCCTGTTATTTTGTGCTCGACCAACAACGTAGTTCATTACTGGGTTATTATGTTATTATTACATGTATAATATTTTACTCTTCTGGTCGCTGCTCCGGTGCTCCTAATCTCCCATGCAATCACGCTTAATTGTACAGTTATCTCCTCATCCACAGCCAATGCGTACAAAACTCGTTAGTGATATTTAAGGCACACAACATTCTTATGTGTGGATAAATCAAAACAAATTAGACAACATGAGATTCGTTTAAGGTGTCTATATTCTTGATTCGAATTTGGGAGTTTTTATCTGCTAACATTTACAAACTTGTATATTTTCACACTTAAAAGTGCAATAAAATTTTATTTATTTACGCATTTGTATGCAAGTTTCATGTATTTGTTATAATGTTATTATTGTCATGATATTTTACAAGTACATGTTGAGGAAGAAATTAACTACAGTTGATGGAAGTTTCACTGCCATTTCTAATATTATGCATGACCAGATTAAGATAAATGCCTTGATAGCACCATGACAAAAGCAGGTCGGAACAGCTATTACTATCAGTTCGGTTTGATAGATACACATAGCCATGCTAAATCATAAAATATTAGAAAAAATTGGAAAGATTAAAAGTTCATACATTAAAATCCTCCCATCTATCACTACAAGATATAAAATGATAGAAAGAACATGAGAAAAATTATTGAATCCTCTTTCTTCATATTCTAAGCAAAGTACTACTAAAATAAATAAATATAAAAAATTTACAAAAAAATACTAGTCATGTGAAGAGCTTCACAAATCACATTAGCGTATGAATTAATTAACAATTTGGCTAAAACCAAAACTTTCTACATTAAGATCTCCTTCCCTTCAAGAACAAGAGCTAAAATCTTCAAACCCCACAAACCAGTCAATGTTTTATTAACCAATAAGATCAGGTAAATTGCAACATTACCATGTTTTTCGAGTCGTGGGGACACAATGGATAGAGGATGATGTGGAAGAGAGAGGAAAGGCGCATCTATCACCCATAAACGCCCACGAATGGACGTTCTAAGTGTACATGGAGAAGAGAGGGAGGAGGAGATGTTTTTGGAGCTTCTAGAGAGGCAAAGCCACCTAAAAGAAAGTGCTAAACTACAAGAAAACGTGGAAAACTAAAGAGATGAACTCTCATTATTCATGATCTCTACACAAAGTACTACCACAATTAATATGTGTGGATCACTAGTTATGTGAAGGGTTTGACTTGCTAGGTGGTCGGTTCCTCAAACTATCTTCCATGGATGTTTGTGACTCGTTCATGGCTGCACCCTTGTGCTTAGATGGATCCATGGAAAGTGAGGTGAGAGATGAAGCTGCCATCATTCTTCTTGACTGAAATCTTTCTCTAGGAATACTTTGTTTTTCATAGCCAAATGATGAAACCGAGAGATGAAAGAAGATCAAGAAGAAGATCAAGAAGAAGAGTGGTTTGAAACTCATGGTTTCTGATGATGGTTTTCAAGAAGAGAAGATGACAAGCATAGAAGTTACTCTTCACATGGAAGATCTGTTTATTAAGAAAGATGAGAAAATATGGTAAATGGTTGCACCTGGTGCTCTGTCTGACAATGCATGTGTGATTTGGCCTATTATAAAATATTATTTGAAGTAATTATTATGATAACAAAAATAAAAATAAAAGAAAAAGACTAGTTTGAGGATTATAAAACATTTCTATACTTGCATTAATATATTAGATTATTCACAATCGCTATAACACATTCTTTTCACATGTAGGTCTATCAGCAAGTTATATTCTATTATCACCCAATTACATCTTTACGGTCTTTACCTCCAACGTTATCATACTCATTCTTCCCACATGTAACATGCTTTTTTATTATTTAATTATATGTGTCGGAAGACCAAAAACAATCGAAATGGGTGCATGTTGCCGCAAATTAGTCCTTACTAAGAACCACCACCTAAATGCAGCCATGCCCCCAATGGTGTTTGTGGGACATGTCACATGCGGCGTGTTTTCTTCCACGCTGCGAATAGTCTTATAGGCTTTCTAGATTGACCACTTTATGTAGTACGTACTCTTTTCAATTTAAAAGTCAGGGGCACTATGATAATGGTATTTTTCTCTTATAAATTTGGTATGATACAACTCTAAAACAAAGATCAATGATGAATAAAACTGAATATCAACATCAATGAACTAGAGGGGTCTGCCGACAAAATTCCCTTTTCTTTTCATCTGACCACCTAATTATAAAACTTTGATTAATTGTGACCTTCCAGTTCAAAAGTTTGGTTCCACTACTAAAATGAAAGGAAGTGTTAAGATTTGATTTTGTGAAATATGTGAAGCTAGCTTTCATGAGGTTATCATGTGAATTAAAATGATTTTCTTTCGAATTTTGCATAAGTCTACATAGAATAATAATAATTATTATATTGCATGTGTCACCATGTTACTTCAACACATGATACCAATTACCCTCTTGTGTACTTAAAATCTTAATGCTAAACATCCACATATTAAAACAGTGGTAATAAGATAAGTTTCCTTTCTAATTTGTTCATGTATGGCACACCAGCATTTGTAATTAGTAATTACCAAATTAAGGAGATTGAAATTAGTTGTTTAGTGATGCATAATTATAATAAAAACTAATGTCGGAAATGTACAAACATCTTACTCATGGAAAGTTGGAAACGATAAATTCTCCGGAAGTAAAGCTCTCATGGTGCACAATCTGGTGTATGAGATCAAAGCTACCGTTATCCTTTGGGTAAAACATCAGCGTGACTTTAATAGGGAGAAGTAGAACAGGTTTAATTTTGTCAATTTTCCATTGTAAGTGTCTACCAGTGGTGGTACATATGTGGTTTCGTTGCTTATTTTTGTCCTTCTCTTGTATGATTGGGTAACTTGGCGCTTGTAAGTTATCACTTTTTTTTGTTTTTATAATATTTGGCCTTTCATGAAAAATAAAATAAAATAAAAGTCTATGCCAACATTAAACACAACTAACGTTGATGGTAATGGCTTTGTCGTTCGTCTCTATTTGAGATTTGGTGAATGTATCCTTCCATAACGTGGCTGCTTCACTAATCCCCGTATCTTCAAAGAAGATTTTGCATTTTATTATACCACTTTCAGGTTTACCCATTTAGCAACAATTGGTCCCTCAAGTTTTTTTTTCCCTTGCATTTTGCTCCTACTTTTGGGGTACTCCTCAAGTTGGATGACGGCCTTTGATGGGAGATATATATAATAAAAAATAAAAAATAAAAAATAAAAAATAAAAAAAAATATGGACTCTAGTTGAGGGCAAACTGAAAGTTAAATATGCCTAGTTGGATAAAGGATGGTGATGATTGTTCGGGTGGCACGTTGTAGGATGTTACAAAGGAGTATAACGAATTGGAATATGATGTTAGTAGTTTGAAGCATGCATTATTCAATACATATGCAATTGTACTTTCATGGTAGGATGGAGAAACACTAATTATGGGGTCTTACCATCAATCGCGGAACACAATGTCACTAGTAATAGGCCCAACTCGTATTTTTTTTTTTAAAACAAAAATTTATAACGTAAAAACTGACAAATTCTAGTGAACTTGGGATCAATGAACCCTGAACCTTCTGGGTTCCGCACCAACTTACCACATCGCCATATGGTGTTCGAGGAAGGAGATCCTCCTCTTTTGTCACCACATGGTTGTGGTGGCTGCTTAAAGAATTGAAGATGAGGGTGAAAAATAAATTGTTCTTATTATATCTTCAAGTGGGTCCCGCGGTGATGGGTACAGTAGTATTTTTCTTCATAGTCAGTTTGTAAATGCTCGGTTTTAAAAAATAAGTTTTGGTTCGTTATGGGTTTGGTCCAACTTTTCAAGTTTCAATTTATGTTAAAGAGAATATACCTAAACACCACAAATCGCCAAGTTGGCAAAAACAAAACTTCAATGTATTGAACATGTATGATTTAAAAGTAAAAGCGAAAAACGCAAAGTCGCAAAAGCAAAGATTGTGATCGATTGTAATTCGTGAGCTACATGGGCTTGGGGTCAATCGTTAGGATCTTGGGTTAGAACAAGGGTCAAATGGGTGTTCAAGTGAATGAAAGGTTCTCAAGTGAAGCGGGTAGGGCCATCAGGTTCACTAACCCGAAGATGAAGCCGAGAAAATCAATTGTTGTTGTGTTAAGTGTATATATTAAACCCAAATAGTTTTTGGGTTCAAAACATGGTGCTACAAAACTTTAGAAGAGTTTTGGGTTTAAATGAGATGTCAAATAAAATTTGATGGTGGCTTGTATAGCAAAATATCTAGTAACTTTTTATGATAACGGAATTATTGAGGATTATGGAAATATTACCTTGTGTATGTTACTACATCATCTCCTACTAAATTTATCAGCAAGAAATTAGCATAGCATCCCAATGAAAGGAGGAGAAAAGCTGGAAATGATATCTAAAATAAAATTAACGTATTCTCTTAATAAAATTAGATCAATTGGTGTTAATAAATAATACTCATCATTAAACCCATTATACTTTTTTAACGGTATTCTTGAATTACACATCCTTTTTATCAATAAAAAGACATTTTTTTTTGAACTGTGAACTTTATAAACAAACTCCTTCTTGTAGAAACAGCGGGAGGCAACCAGACCATAAGGTAAGGAGTCACATTGAATTAAAATTAAACCATTTCAACCAAGTAACCGACTTACACTTGTTTACAACTCTCTAATAACGCTTTGATGTCCCCAATCACCTCTTCGACCTTGATGTCTTTACTTTAAAACCGATTCTCATTCCTAGCCTTTCAAATCATCCAACACCCAACGTTTATAACCCACACAACCTACTTAATCTTGCAAACATTTGGGAACTGGGATCTAACTCTGATCTATCTATTCTAATAAAGTAAAATAACTGGGACACATGTCATTGAGAGATTCACTCTTAAGCCAAATTTTCTCGCTAAAACTATTTTTCTATTTTTAATTAATCTTATTTATGTCGGTGTAATCAAAACATATCAATTAATCATTTAATCAAATAACTAATTACCTAAATTATAGAAATTAAAATATGTGGATATTTATTTCAGTACAATAAAAATATTTATATCTTTAATGAAATCATATCTATCTTTTTTTATTAAATCAATTTATAAAAACTTTTCAGTGTAGAAGATGAATGTGGAAAAATTAATAAACGATATTTATAGGTCTAAGAAGATAAAAACAAGAACAAATTATGAATGAATAGTAATTTTATTTTCACGTATTCATTCAACCTCCATTGATCCATGGAGTTTTCATTCATATCTTTCAAATCTGTAGCAAAAACGTGTTTTAATCATGCTAATTTTATATATGTTCTCTTTTTATGTCATTTATAATGATATATCTTATCATCTCTTTTAGAATTCGCTATTTCATTAAAAATATAATTACAGCTTATAAAATCACTAGGTCCATTTTTTCGTGATTATGAAGAAATTGTGTAAGAATGCATCACATATTCGTATGAATATTACATAGAAAATATAATTTAAACTTATTAAACTATTTAATTTAATAAAATATAATTTTTTTTAATTTCTATAATTGTATTTATTCTGAGATTCCCGTGATCTAAATCTAGTAAAGTAATAAATAAAAAAATCTAACTTTGGTTCTCATATAAATCCAAAATACTCTTTTTACGCGGGAAACGTCAGCACATGGAAAGCGTAGTGGCGAAGATTACACCAATATTTCGAAACTTTCGAATAACAAGAACTCAATCGACGCTTCTCTTATTATTACTTACGACAATTTCTAGGGTTTTATTTTTCTAACTTCCAATCGCCTGCAACAATGTCAACGAACCATACTGATCGCAACAAGCAACCAAAAATGGAAGATACTGAGGACACCGTGACCGATGATCAGTCCGCCAATGACAACTTCAGCAAGCGTAGAGTTCTTCGTCACAGCTACTTATCGATTCAAAACTTAATTCGCGGTACTTTTTTGTCATAATGTTAATTAAGCAGTTTGTACTTTTAACAGTTACTTTGATTGTGAATTATTAGATAAAAAGGATGAGATATCAGCGGTTAGCTCCAAGAGGTTTCTTTCGATTATTGACGAGGTCGATGGAATGCATCATTTAGGTATACTTAATGATTTATTGTTTTGTGATTGTCGCATTGTTATCAAGTTTTGTAAGATTAGGGATAATGCATGAACATAGCCGGTTGGACGTTCGGCCAAAAGTTTGTTTACGTTTGTTCGTTTGATAAGTGAAAGTACATGAACAAGGAATTTTGTTTGATTAGCTAAATGAACGTTTATGTTTGTTTATTAAAGCTTTTTAATACCTTTTAATCTCTTTTCTAATCTTATTATATAGATTTAAGCAAAATTATTATCTACAAAACAAAAGGATATGAGTATTATGTGATCAACTGTATGTAAAATAAGCATATGAATGTTTAAGAAATACATCAGCACAAACTTGGTAGCCGGATCGAACTGTTGACACTTACCATTTTTGGTTAGCCAAATAAAATTAAACTTTGTTCTGTTCATGAATCGTTTACAAACAAGTTCATTTTTTTAATGAACAAACATAAACAAGAATTTAATTTGGTTAGCCTTAGTGAACCGTTTGCTTGCTCGATAAAAGCTTGACGAACGAACATGACTAAGGTCTTGTTCGGCTCGGTTTGTTTACAGCCTTACATGAACATACATATTTTTTACATATAATATATAAGCTCATACAACTAATGATCCATATCATTTATTACACTTTTATTATACTGAACATAAGCAAAAGTGAACTAAATTTACCAAATAGGCATTGGCATCTATCATATTACCTTATTATGGAGCTTTTTCTTTATCTTTCATATAGGTGGTGGATATAGTGAACTTTGGTATGTTTATATGGAATTTTAAACTATTTGATTGCTTGCGACTTTTTTCATAAAAAGAAATGACTATAACTTGGTTGTCTTAATACATTGAATATTATTATAATGTAGTTAACAAACCGAGAGAGCAAGTATCTGATGCAGAGGTGCTACGGGACCTAGCCGACACATTGGTAACTTCCATAAGAGTGCATAGCACTGGAAATGTAAATCCATCAGTATTTGTGTCAAGTCTGATCACTAGATTTGGTAAGAAGAGGAAAATAGGAATCACTGAAAGTGTCGGGATTCGCTGGAAAGACATTGGTTTGCAAGCTTCTTCACTTTTTATGACTGGTAGCGGTTCTTCCACCATGTGAGTTCTTGAGCCTTCAGTTTAGCATGTTAATGTCTTGTCTTAACTTTTCAATCTATTTTCTTAATCCGTTTTTATTTGAAGGTTTGGAGCCATGAAGCTCGAACCAAAACTGCCAAAGGCCTCAGTTACTCAAAAACGTAGAAGGTCAGTAAAGGTAGAGAAAGTGACACCAGAAGAGGTATGTGATGTTTGGTTAACTAACTTATGCTAAATATATGCAAGTGTTTATAATCACCCTTTCTTTACAGCTTGAGGATGATGTATCTAAAGGGAAGACAGAAACCGAGAAGACCATTGCTACAATGTTTGATATTCTTAAAGTCAACAAAAAAGTTCGTCTTGAGAGCCTTGTCTTAAACAGGATATCATTCGCACAAACTGTAGAGAACTTGTTTGCTTTATCTTTCTTGGTGAGAGACGGGAGAGTTGAGCTAATCGTGCACGATGATGGCTCTCATTATGTTTGTATGTCACATTTCTTTGATATTTTGTAAAGTTTACAGAATTCTTATCTTTTTTCATCTGCATAGTTTTTTGTGTTTTTTGTAACTGATATTTCTGTATTTAGCGCCAAGGAATGCTCCTGCTTCTAGCATGATTACATCTCAGAAGGTGGTATACTCTCACTTCGTCTTTAGATTTGACTTCAAGGACTGGAAGGTACTTACATTACTTTTAGTTAAACCTATATTAGTTATTTTTGTAAGATAATGAATTAAGTGTACTAAATCTTTTATTATGTTGAAAGTATAGTTGATGTCGAATTTAGTGGCTGAAGACTCCGAGCTGATGCCTCACAGAACCAAGCTGAATCTCTGTGATGATTCTCAATCAGAACCAAATTCAAGTGCAACCAACAGTCAAACTACAAGAACTAGTACAAAAACTTCATCAAAAAGGTCTAAGAAAGCCTGATATGTCACATAAAATTGGCGGTACTGGTTTTAGTAAGAGCAAGCAGGAATTGTCTAGATGTAAATTGTTAAAAGATGTAGTTTTTGGTGTCTTTTTGTGCAGAATATTGAAGTATGACACGTTACATCTTTTGGGCTATATATATTGCTCTGCTATTTTGTAACTATTTCGTGCCTCCATCTAGTTTTATGCATTTCTGATTTCATCATAGGAAGTGGCTATACATGAATCGAATAATCCTCAAGACCTGGTCATGTCTCGGGTCAACTAGTTTAATTTGGTTCATATCATTCTTGGTCTTGGTAGGTTAAGATGCTTGAATCTATGTTAGCTTGGTTTGGATTGCTCGTCCCAACTGCATTGTCATTACAGTTTGTTATAAAACAGTTAACAACATTACAGTATAATCCTTGCTGGTTAATGTTTTAGTAGAAGAGTTAAAGCTGTCAATTTCTTTCTTTCTTTCTTTTTTTTTTTTTTTTTTCATATACGAGCATTGGTATGGTTTTCTGAAAATGCAGAATAGCTCCCTTATTTTAGGACCTTTTGGTTTTTATTCATTGTAAATGGAAGGAAAAACACCGCCCTTTTATAGCAGCCATCACTTATAAATTCTTTTTCGTAAATCAATATTGAGTGGTGAGATACTGAGGTGTTCTTCCTGAGACCCTCCTTTGGGGAGTTAACCGAGTGTACAATGAGCTGAGTTGAGTGTACAGTGTTAACTGATAGATCGAGATTGATTGGATTGGTTTAAGCTGAAATGGCTTTGGGTCGGGACGAGTTTGGTTTTTGGCTCGCGCCGCGCAGGTCAAGATGCTAGTTAATTCTCAAAATCAATAGGGACTTTTAATGCAAATAAACTTTCAAAGGGACCAAAACTGCAAGTCCACCAATACACCAAGGACCACTTTTGTCAAAAACATGTAAAAACCTCACCACAAATCATTCCCTTATCAAATAGGATAACAAACTCCATCCAAATCCAAACCACCAAAATTTTCCATCCACAACCCAAAACATGAACTCTTCCATCCTTCCATTCTCCAAATCCATCACCACTTCCCTTAATATTTCCATTTCGACCACCAAAAACCACCTCAAACCACCCCCACTTCACCTCACAAGAATCAACACCAATGACAACACCAACATACCCAACGCAGAAGACAATAGTGACACTGACACTATCTCAACACCAGACATTAACACCAACACCAACGCCAACGCCAACGCCAACGCGGTTCAGATAAAATTCAAACGAGGGGCGCGGAGAAAGACGCGAAGAAAACAAGAGAATGGATTGAATGAAAATAATGCTATGATGGGGAAGAAAGAAGTGGTGATCAAGAAAGACTGGGAGTCAATGACAATAACAGAAAAAGCATTGGAACTGTATGTGGGAGAAAAGGGGTTGTTGTTTTGGATTAACAAGTTTGCCTATGCATCCATTTACATCATAATTGGAGCTTGGATTCTGTTTCGGTTTGTCGGTCCTGCGCTTAATCTTTATCAGCTTGATGCGCCTCCGTTATCACCTACTGATGTACTCAAGGGGTCCTCTAAATGATGCAGACACAACCCCTATTCATAGTTTTGTAATTTCAGTTGATCATGGTTATATCGCGTGTCGAATTTTTATTAGATAGTAAACACGGTTTTCTCATAATTAATTTCTTACCTTGTTTGTGTACGTTAACTATTTTTGTGCTCGGTTCGCCTTATAGCAACTGAAGAGCATCCTAAGCTAAGTAGGATGACAAAAGTTTAAAAATTAAGGAATGGCATAAATAATAGTTTAAAATCTAAATGCAAAGTTAAAAAAATTGTTAAACGTTGAACGGGCTAATGGGTTAGTCGGTTTGCCAATCTAATCGTGTTCGATTGACTTGTTTAATAAACAAGCTATATTAGCAGGCCCAAAGTGTTGAGATTGTGCTATAAATATATGTTTCCAGTTATAGGATCGTAGTTGTTGCTATAAATTCCAATTGGTATAGGGTATTCTAATTCTTTACCGAGCTAGGCCTAGAGCTTGGCCTAAAACTGAAACATGTAGAGAACATGCCCTTGGCCTTAAATTCCAACGGGGTCCTTGGCTTCGGTGAAAACTAGAGGTGCACAAAAAAACCCGAATTTGGAACCAGACCCGGAGAAAAAACCTCAAACCAGTGTTTTTCTATATCCAGGTTTTTAATACCCGAACCCGTGCCCTACCTACCTGTAGGGTACGGATAAGGTATGCATTTCAATACCAAAACCCGTACACGAACCAGACCCGATTTGTACCTAGTGGTACCCGAAAACCGGAACCGGTTCCATACCTGAAACATGGATTTTCCAATACCCGAAAATGGGATTTTCAAATACCCAATCTATATCCGAAATTACATGAAATATACCCAAAAAAAGCCCCTAAAAAGTGCAACCCTTTTTCAATACCCGAAATACCTGGTTTTAGAATATCCGGTTTTATACCTGACCCGAACCCGATACATATGGTATGGTTTTTAGAGGCAATACCCGGAACCGAACCCGACCCGAGTATGCTAATAACCATTTTTCAATATCAGGTCATACCAGAACCCGGTTCCATAGCCGAAACTGAGTATTTGAAAAACCTAATTTGTGCACCTCTAGGTCTAGTAAAAACCAGCTGGCAATAGAGGTGTACAAAACCGGTTTTAAACCCAAACCGAACCGGTTTATAAACCAAACCGGTTTGGTTAACGGCTGGTCAAAAACGGTTGACTCAAACCGGTTCAGTTTATAAACCGATTTAGACACAAGATAGGTCGATCTGGTCACGTCTGTTCGGTTCGGTTTATAAACCGATTTTAACCGGTTTTAGCCGGTTTGTCTCAAACCGGTTTGGTAGATCTTAAGAGGAACCGGTCCTGAAACTGACGGTTTGGGTCGGGTTGGAAACCGGTTTGGGCGAATCCGGTTTTTTTGTACACCTCTAGCTGGCAATTAAAATTTTATGTAAGTGTAGGCCTAATGGACCAAACTCATTATGGATTAGGCCTAATGGACCAGACATATCCAAGTTTTATAAGCCTAGTTGTTAAGCTCAGTCCGATAATTATTTCATCCATAATGTATAGTAAAAATATAAAATGAAATGAAAAGATGAACGAAAAAAGTAATGTTTTTTTTTTTTTTTTTTTTTTTTTTATTATTAAAAGTGTTCGGATAAAAATAAGTTACAAAAGATTTAATATTTTCTTTTTAAAGAAACATTTTAATGATCGAACACAAACTTTGGAGCAAGTATAAGTTAATAACTATATAAACTGTCACATGCTACTTTTAAGGATTAATTTTGTGGTAAATAAAAAATCTGTGTATATTTTGGTTTTTTTAGCGGCGATACAAGTTATTAATGTAAAGTACCAGACATATTTAGGTTTAGGTCTAGTCACGATACAAGTGATTTATAACTTATAGCAATGTTAAAATAAATGATAAATAAAAGATGGAAGGAAAATCCAAGATAGTTAAGTTGACTAGATTTGTTTTCAATATAGTCGTGTGTTTTTCAAACTAATAAAATCCATAAACATCTTATTAGAGATTGACGCGAAAGCTTGTTTGACAAAGAATACACCATTTTAGGTGACACCGAATAACACATAAATCTAACATGGCATCAACCATCATCTTACACGTGGCATTACCGGTACATGAGAACTAGATTACCAACATTTCGACTACACAAAGTTCTGCTCCGCCATGTCTTGGAAAAACCGGATTTCCAATTTTTTGGTTACACTAGAGCCTCGACTTCTCTATAGTCATATTACAACTTTTCAGCTACACAAGAGCCCCGCCTCCTTCGTAGTTGACTGGAGTTGTGCCGGTTCTCCTGTAGCTGAGCTAGTCCACATGTACGATGTTGGTTGGATATTGTGACGACCGATTGGATTTCTTTTTCTTGCGTTAATTGTGACAGATAGAATGATGCTTTCTCTGCCGAACGTGCCGAAGGTCAACCTCTAATTAGATCACATGTCTTGGAAAAACCGGATTTCCAATTTTTTGGTTACACTAGAGCCTCGACTTCTCTATAGTCATATTACAACTTTTCAGCTACACAAGAGCCCCGCCTCCTTCGTAGTTGACTGGAGTTGTGCCGGTTCTCCTGTAGCTGAGCTAGTCCACATGTACGATGTTGGTTGGATATTGTGACGACCGATTGGATTTCTTTTTCTTGCGTTAATTGTGACAGATAGAATGATGCTTTCTCTGCCGAACGTGCCGAAGGTCAACCTCTAATTAGATCATTTCGAATTTGATTATTTCTGGAAAAAGACAAAGTTAATGACTATTTTGTCAAAAAAATCTTTGTTAACTTCACTATTCGGAGACTTTCATAAAGATTTGTAAAGATGTCTAAGAAAGAAAAAATATGTTTCAAAAGATTTAATGCTTTTATTGTTTTAAAATCAAATCTTTGATAAGTTTTTTTTTTTTTTAGAAAATGGTAATTGAAGAAACACTAATTGACCCTGGGCAGATTATGGATAATCTGGGGGTTAAATAGATATTTCCCACGAGGGTTAGGTCCGGCAAAGAAGGATGTTCTTCAGATGACCTGCAAAACCGACACCGTGAGCTCGTCACTGAGAAGGGGGGGGGGTTCCTCCTTGTGACCACACTCCGGTGTGAGAATCAGACTAGATTGCTCTGAATATAAGTGTATATTGAGAGAAATAGCTAGTGAAGGTAAAATACCAGATGATCATACCGTTCCAAGGTGTTGGAGTATTTATAGCCGAAGGTAGGTTTCCAAGCAGGTACATCCAGCTGTATAATATTCCTGTTCTACCAACTATGGGCTACGCACGTGCCATGCTGGTTGGTGGGTAGGCAGCGGCTGATAGTGACAAGGCCGGCTGTGTACTGTTCCCTTTCCACCAACTGCAGGCTATGTGCGTGCCGCGACAAGGGTTGGTGAGTAGGCAGTGGCTAATAGTGACAAACAGTACTAGAGCATGCTCCTCGTACTGTTTGTCGGTGAGCTGTCACCCTGTGATTGGTTCATGGGCTGCTTTGGTCAGATCTTGTCTATTTTGTCCATACCTTGGCAGGTATAGTACAAAAGATCTTCCAGAAGCATACAGACTGGCTCATTTGGGCGGGAGTATTCCCGCCTTGCTCATTCCTTCAGGTGACACTGAATTATTGAGTGCCTTGTGCGTGTAGCCTTGCTATTAGTGCGGGTAGCCTTCCCTGATGGCTTGTATCCGCAGCTGCGGGGACAGGCGGGATACTTCACCATTGAGAGGCTTTCCCTGCGGGAACAGCTGGCGTACTGCGCGTAAGGTCTTCATCTCTGAGCATGGTGGGTCCTGCGGAACCAGTTGGTCCTTGCGCAAACGTCCCTCTTCAAGGTGAGTCTTGCGGGTCCAACTGGGCTCTGCTGGGACCTACCTCTTCAGTAATCCAACATAAATTTTAGATATCCATGTAGGTTATCAACCATACGATTTATAATTCTTGAAATATCTTGTCTGTAAAGACTAATTGCATCACTTATCGCTTTTAAGTTTAGTTTCGTAGTAAATAAGATGGTCTTTATAAAAAAATTTATCAACACACAACTAACAACGTTATTGACTTCATGTGTTTAGTTTAACCAACATTGTTTAGTTTAACCAACATTGAAGCTCTAATGTTTAATAAACAAAATTTATATAGGGTTTATACGCCATAACACTTAGGGTATGTTTGGTATAACGTAATGGAATGGATGAGGGAATGGAATGACCATAGGAATGGAATGGACAAAGGAATAAAATGAACCATTACCATTTCATTATTTTGTTTGGTTACCATATAGGAATGGAATGATCATCTATTTATTATTATTATTATTACTACTACTGCTAATACTACTACTACTAATAATAATAATTAATAACATTAATAATATGAATATTCGTATTAACTCATTTATAAGATCTGCGATTTTCAACGAGGCACTAAAGCGAATGAAAATAATCATAAAAATATTGAATCACATATGCGTGTTATGAAGCGTTGACTCGTCAAATAATTTTAATATATGGATAATACTATAATATAATAATTGTTATATTATAATATAAATAATAATATAATAATAAAATTAATAACAATAATATAATAATATGGTAATGTAATAATAATTATGATATAATAATAATTCTAATATAATAATAATCATAATATTTTATTATTATTATTGGTGGTGGTGGTGTTGATTCCATTCGTTGAAGGAATGAAAAAAAACACCTACTTATTAAAGAATGAAAATCCTATATTTAGAGGGAATTTCATTCATTATGGAATAGTTCGTTCTATTACTACATGACAACAAAACATGGCTTTTTTAATTCATTTGGAATAATCCATTCCATTCCACCTTTTATTTCCTTCTACCAAACAGTGCCAAACGCTACCTTAATACCATCAATACAGAACCACATTCTAAAAAATGTATTTAGATAATCTTTATATATGCTAGTTTTAAGGTGGAAAAGTTAGAAAAACTTTCAAAAGAAACAAGTAACATGATTTTTAGAAAGACAAGCTTAACATATGTTGAAAGTATGACTAGATAACTTAATTCGGATCTTAAGCTCAATTCAAGTAGCAAAAAGTAAAAAGAACATCTCAACAACTGTTTAATTAGGCTATGTGTTCTCAGCTAACTAAAGACCTCTGGTTAAAGCATCACGCCAACGTCACGTAGGTAGGATCCATTAACTAACGCTCAACTAATGTTTTGTGGAGTAACTAAAAATTAAATAATAGAAAAAAGACAAAAAAAGAAAAGAAAAAATCTGATTGGTGCATTAAGAATGGACCCCACTTGATTTAGTCATGTTGGGCGCTAACCTAACAAAGAAGAAGAAAAACCCTTTATTGGCGCCCCCTTTGTTTAAAGCGACATAATGTTCGGGCGTTAAACTGTCCATGTGACACTTGATTGACGCCCCTAGTTAACCCATAACGGTTATGAATGTATTTATTGTGGAATAAACCAATCCAATACATCACGCCCATGGTTTATGGTTATTAATAATACCACAACCGTCCATACTCCATTTAAAGTATTAATCTGGCTTAACGTCAGTGGATGACGTGTGAGGACAAAACTATCAACCTACACGCGTATAGTGTATCCTTACATTACATGCTTTGCTGCAGTTACAGTCCCACTCTCCATAAACCCTCCAACATTTTTAAAGTTTATAAATGTCCTTAATGAATCACATATGTTACACTTGAGTAATATGTAAGTGCTCACATTTATATAGTTATCTTTGGTTTTTATAGCTTTAAAGGTTCCTCTCTGTTTATTTAATTATAGGTTAGTAAGTCTGACTAGGTTTCGATTAGAAAATTAAAATGATCCTAAAACTTCTCACAATAACGGTATATAGTCTTCCTTTGTAGAAATTTCAAAATTATCGAATCAAACTTAAAAGTTTCTTATTTGATGGTATTTATAGTATGAATAATCTCGTCTTTGGTAGTTTGCCGTTGTTCTCGTCTTAGGGTTGGGGGAGGCGGCTTGCAGATTGGTCGTTTGTATGCTCTGAAATATATTTTTTTTGAAAGGCTACTCAAGTTTACTATGTCATCTAAATGAATTCAGAGATTCAAATCGTCAATAAATAAGTAAATAAATAATCCCAATGGGAAACGTCATTGAATCCATCCACAACTCAAATAAAGATTGTCTTTGACGGTGCTAAAGGCTTAATTGGACATATAGATAAACATACTAAAATTGGTTGAATCTCTAACTAGATCACGTGAAACTGTACTTATGGTGAAGAAAACAATTGAGTTACGTGAACACGCTACTTTTTGTTTATAATAATAATAATAATAATTAAGAAACAATCTTTTCATTCCAAATATCCGAGACTTTATGCTTCGGAGCGCAAAGGGTTATAAAAAAAAACTAAATAAAAAAATATAAAGGTTGAATTTGATACATTTTAAAAGCAGTGATCTGCGGCTGACCATTGTTCTTTTACAAAGGCTACTTTGTCCAGCTGTTAAAACCTCAGGGGTACGTTACGAAAAACCATTCTTTATATAAACCAGCTCGACCATTTTGTGAACACGAAGAAGCCCTTGGTCTCTCACAGCTGAGACACTAAGTGCTTGATGCTCTGTATTCGGATCGATTCAGGTGCTTTATATCTACCTCTATTGATTAACAAATTAGGTTTAGAATTACATGATTGCATGCAAGAGATTCATTCATTATCGAGTTTTAATTTTGATTTTTGGTTTATTTAGCTGCATTATTAACTGATCAACAGATCAGTTTGATTACCGTTCTTTGCGATTTCGATTCGATTCATTGCACTCAGTTTGTTATATATTTGTGCGTTTGTTGCATGTGATTTTGATCCATGTCACTCACTTGCACTCTTAATTTGTAAAATATTAATGTTTTTTTATAGATATTTTTTATTTACTAGTTGAGTCATAGAAATAATGTTTATTTCTTTGACAGGTGTCAATCGGTTAATTTAATTTTCAGTAGTAATGTGACTAATGTCATAAATGTCAGCATTTGTTGATGCATTTTCGGTCATTATTTTGCAGTAAAGCTAAAAAACACGCTGATTTTTGTGATTCTTATGCATACGTGTTAATTGACAACCAGATCTATGACATCTGGATACCTCTTTGTTAGGGGTGTAAATGAGTTGTTAGCCACTTGAGATCGGCTCGTAAAAACTTAAATTATGCCGAGCTTAAACAAGCTCCAGCCTGAAAATAAGTTTCTTCAATGAAAGAGCCCAAAAGAACCCAGGCCTGAGTCGTGAGCCTAAACGAGCTTATTATTTATATAACTTTTATTTACAATGTATAGTATATATTTTTTTTTATTTAATCATAATTATTATTATATATAAAATTATGACAAAAAATAACTTAATAGTATATATTATGTTACATATAAAATTATAATTAAAAATTTATTTTTATTTTTATTTAATCATAATTATTATTATATATAAAATTATGATGAAACATAGCTTAATAATATATATTATGTTACATATAAAATTATAGTTAAAAATCTAATAAAAATAGTTATAAATATATATAAATTGATTAACAAATAATTAGCAAACCGGCCTCGAGCTTGAAAAACTACTCACAAGTAGCTCAAGTTCTAGAAATATAGTTTGAAATGAGCTGAGATCGAGCTCTTTGTAAGTTAAACAAGCCAGGCTCGACTTCTTCGTAAGCTAAACGAGCCGAGCTCGAGCCTAGTTGAGCTTGGCCCGGACTCTGCTCGTTTACACCCATACTAGTCTTTGTTCTGGTCATGGTTAATTAATTTTGCATGTACAGGTTGAAGAGTCCGGTCAAACAGTCAACAACAAGATGGGAGCAGGAGAATGCATGGCTGCAACCGATGACAACAACCCACTGGAACGAGTCCCTCATTCCAAACCACCATTCACCATCAGTGACCTCAAGAAAGCCATCCCACCACACTGCTTCCACCGCTCCCTAACCCGCTCTTTCTCATACGTCCTATCCGACCTCGCCATAACCGCGGTCCTCTATCACCTTGCCACCACCTACTTCCACCATCTCCCCACCCCATTCACCACCTTAGCCTGGCTCTCTTACTGGATAGCCCAAGGCTGTGTCCTAACCGGTGTCTGGGTCATAGCCCACGAATGCGGTCACCACGCGTTTAGTGATTATCAATGGGTTGATGACACCGTGGGCTTCGTACTCCATTCGGCCCTACTGGTCCCATACTTCTCATGGAAGTATAGTCACAACCGCCACCACTCCAACACTGGCTCACTCGAACGGGACGAGGTTTTCGTCCCTAAATATCGTTCGAAAGTCCCATGGTACTCCAAATACTTTAACAACACAACGGGCCGGATCCTCGCGCTATTTATAACCCTCACTCTAGGCTGGCCCTTATACTTAGCTTTTAACGTGTCGGGCCGACCCTATGACCGTTTCGCGTGTCATTATGACCCGAGCAGTCCGATATACAACGAACGCAAACGTTACCAAATATTCCTGTCTGACGTCGGGATTGTCATCACATCGCTCGTCTTGTTACGTGTGGCTCTAGCGAAAGGGGTGGTTTGGGTGGTTTGTGTCTATGGGGTTCCGTTGATGATCGTGAACGCGTTTTTGGTGTTGATTACTTATCTTCAACATACTCATTCGTGCTTGCCTCATTATGATAGCTCGGAATGGGAGTGGTTAAAGGGGGCGTTGGCTACGGTGGACCGTGACTATGGTGTGTTGAACAAGGTGTTTCATCATATTACTGATACACATGTGGTGCACCATTTGTTTTCAACAATGCCACATTATAACGCGATGGAAGCGAAGAAGGCGGTGGCACCGTTGCTTGGGGAGTATTATCGGTTCGATGAGACTCCGTTTTATGTTGCCGTGTGGAGGGAGATGAAGGAGTGCATATTCGTGGAGGTGGATGCGGAGGGGAAGAAAGGTGTGTTTTGGTACAAGAATAAATAGCAAGTGTGTTTTGTTTAGGATGTTATGACTATGGGTAGTGTTTTGGTTTTGGTTTATGTGTATGTTGTTGTCGTTCATGTGTATGTCAGATGGATGTAATGCAGCAAGCAGTGGCTGTGGGGTATGCTTTGGTATTGTCTATGAATACAATGGGCTGTGGGGTATGTTTCAGTATTGTCTTTGAACATAATTGTTGTTTAAAGTAAGATTCTACTTGTTTACGCCCCTGACTATATGTTTATGTCGCTTGTTAAATTATCAACTGTGGTCTAACTAATGAGTGCAAAACAGTGGTCTAACTAAAGAGTGCATAATAGTCTTGCCACGTAGGTCGTGGGCTTCTACTAGCCCACAAGTCTAACTAAAGAGTGCATAACAGTCTTGCCACGTAGGTCGTGGGCTTTTACCAGCCCACCAGTTAACAAGTGCAATATAAAAGAAAATTATTTTAAAATAGAAGAAATGTGTTATTATTTTAAAATAAAAGAAATGTGTATGCATGTGATTGGTGGAGTACTGATGGGGGTAGTGGACCCTGCCTCAGCTCTAACAGAGTGCGCCTCCCCATTGATTGGGCGTTACCCCATAATAGAGTCTTGGCATAACATGCGAAACAAAACTTAGAAAACTTCCTACATATTTGACTTGGAAACATGAATAAAATTTTACTAGCAACGCGTATATAGACATAGATGAAAACAACACTTCCTTGGAGTTCTACAACCAAAATCACACAGAAATGGTAATTGTACAATACAAAGAAGATCAAACCAATCGAAAGGATAGATCGGTCGTAGTCTATTAACAAATATACAAATCAACATTCAAAATCTCCATGAACAATCCCACTATTCACAAGTACAGATTGTCATAACCAACCATCAGACATTGAAACTGCCTAGGCAAGGGTCATAGGCAACTAGCAAGATATGTCCTTTTTGTGGGTCATATGAGAAACCATGCTAGTTTTAAGAAGATAAGACAGATCATGGATGTATGACCATAATCAGAAAACTAGAAAGATTGTTAATCTTTCTGAGATATTAACGCATACAGTTCTTTTGCGGTCCAGCTTTCTTCTAGAAGGTCGCTTAGAGGAGCTGCAATCTCATTGGCCATTGTTGACAAGATGTTCATGCAATCTGTAGCCATTAACAGTTCATCTTAATATCTTATAAACCCTTGTATTCATAAAACCTTATTCCTTTTCTATTTGTTTATATCATGCTTTGTCAATAAAGAGATGGTTCATAAGCAACCATATTGTAAAGTTAAATTTTGAGCATATTTATGTAATATAAAAGAAAATGCTAACCTGCGATTTTGCTAAAACTGAGGAGAGATGCTGCAGCAAGAATCTTGTGTTCTATCCATTCACTATTTTCAAGATTATCTTTCAGTTTCGAGATGAGTACCGAGAAAGCCGAAAGCTGGAACTCAAACTCAGGTAATAAAGCAATTGAAGAACTGAACCACACCATCGTGGTCAAGCTTACTTTTGTCATTTCACGGTGTCCACAACTCAACCACTGGGAAACTGAATCCAGAAACGACTTTTTCCCGTCACTAACAAGAGATGTTGACAATCTGGTCAACCAATCTTCAACGGCCTCATCCTCCTCATTATCCTATAAACCATAGCGTTTGTGAAATATTAAAGAACTCAATCATGTAACCATAACAATGTTAAAAAAAATCATCAAAACTTTAAGAAGAGAGAAAATTACCTCCAAAATGTTATCTTTGGCTGTGACTTTGTCTTCTAGAACATCTGGTTCATGTATATTATACAAACCAGCTTTCTGCAGGATATAATCCTGTGTGATCACCTTCCCAGAGAAAGATATACGCCCACCCATTATGATAAGTGCTCTACAGCATGTTTCTCGCATCTTTTCATCGTAAAGACTGGTATCAAGAGCAGATGTGATTGTATCAACAGCTTCCTCTCTATATATGCTGTACTTCTGTTGATCCACCTGTCATTTTGAATATAAACACCACAATAATCAAATGTGTGCACACATGTCACGCTAACTTTAGTATTTAACTAAATAATTTTTTTATGAACATACCAGAAGATCCAAGTGTAACAGGAGCACAGCAACCAAGGGCTTTTGCTCAGGTGAACAACTCTGAAGAAAAAGTAGCAAAGTATGCATTGAACTCATTATATCCTCCTTCTGCAAGCCACTTAAGAAAAAATAGACATCTTTTCTCCTAAAGTAACAAACCATTAACAGAAGTTATCAATTTTAAACAACAGAAAATTATACATATTGTATTAAAAACTGAAATACCTGTTTAAACAAACTAGATCAAAAAGAAGAAACGCTGCATTTGATCTTGCTTTTACTTCTTTGCAGTGAAGCAGCCCAAGAACACCCTGTTTATCAATGTGTCTAGTCACATGATTTCTGCAACTAGAATCAGCTTCAATACAGATCAACAGCAATGCAGTGACACGAGTTTTTTCGTCCAAATTTCCATACCGAAATCTTTGGATTAAAAACTGTAAACCCCCAAGAGAAACTAAATGTTTTGCATTTGCTGTATTTTCCTCTCTACCAAAAACAGTAAGAAGTTGTTCTAATATGAAAACAGCTGCTTCAGCCTTATACTCATGTTCCCTAGGACTTCCCGTGGGTAGAGAAGCAGAGGATAACATCTCCCTAGAGTGCTTTGATTTCCAGCCGTCAATGAGTCGCTTCAATATAGAGTTGGTGAAAGGGACAGTATGGTATTCCAATGTTTTTCCAGAAACAGGACATGTTTTATTGCCCTTAATAAACCATTCCATGATAGCTACTCGCTCATAGGTTTGACCGGTCTCTAGAGTCACAGGATCTTCAAAAATGTGTCCGGTTAAAGGGCATATATAATCCTCGGGAACATTCAAGAAAAAGTGTCCTCTATCAGCATTTGATTTTATTGGCTGCAGTATATAAGAGAAATATAAAATTATGAAAAAAGGGAAACAAAGGGTATTGAACGGAGTGTTAGATATAGACATATAGTTACCGAAGAGTCTGGATGTTTTTTATCATCTAAATGTATCAACTGACTATCAGTTTGTTGCAGTCCAAAGAAAAACTTTGCTAGCCTCTTGAGAGTAAGTTCATTGACTTTTGCAACTGGAAGTGACTGTAGCATATCAGTGCCCTCTGATCCTTCTAAGGCTACTATTTCACCCTGTTACATTTGAGAATTTGAATTCATGTGCAGGTTACTTAGCCGGATGTATGTGGAAATATAATGATGATTATATAAGGGGATATAGAGTAAGTTGTGCTGCTTTTTATACAACTTTCAAACAAGACCTATGATTAGCATTGAAGCAATTGATCTGACCTTCTTCTGCTGGACGTGTACTTTAAAAAGTAAAAGTAATTAAGTGATTTTGAATTATTAGAATCAAAGATGATTAGTTGTAAAAAAACAGGCTGTGTCGGATATTATAATCATCGGATAATTAACTGTTTTGATTGTTCAAAAAAGCTAACAAATAAAATGAGCCGTGAGAAAAGGGATATTCATATCGTGAGATGAGAGTAAGACTGTCCTGATTAGTTTAAACCAAGGGGTAATTAGGTTATTTTAGCTTATCTTTTAATAATGAATTTTGTTACAACTTATACAAAACTGATTATTTGACCACTAAATACTCAAATAAACAGAAGCAGAAAAATCAAGTAATAAGTTTCAAAACACATCATAACACTCCCTAAAGTTTGATTGTTTGATCGTAACGTAAACAGAAAGCAGTTCTGATTATTACTGTGAAGTGTTAAATAACTAGTGTCATCAAACCAACTGAAAAATCAATATTAATATTAAAATACCTGAAAAGTTTCCTGGTCCTTTTTTACATCTAAATCTTTATATTCAACTTCTTCCAAAGGGTATGTAAGCGTCCTTTTATCTTCCACCACAGACCCATCAAAACTATAAGTATCATCATCTGATCTCTGTAAATACTGATAATCATCCACCTCAGCAGGTACTGATTTGTGCATCTGACCAAATACAGAATCATATAACTTCTTGCTGACCATAGGCTGAGACGAAAACGACGGGCTACCAAAATCGAAACTGTTTCCATTCCCACCCGAATGTTGAATTCTATGAACAGAAGCCATTGGAACATGGATTGAAGGAACCGAGGGAGCTTCAACATCATCGGTGATCCAATCCTTGTAGTATAATGCAAACTGGTAAGTACCCGAATCCAAAATATCATAATAAACTTTCTTAAGCTCCTTTAGCTTCCTTGCATTATGCGGGTCGTCTGCTAGAGAATTAACTTCTTGATTGTACCATGTTTCTAAATGTGATAAATGCGGGTGAAAAACATCTTCCCACAATTCAGGAACCAATGTGGTTCGAGATGCGAATGGAGAATCACAGAACATTTGCAAAAGATGTTTGGCTGCGATCCGTTCTTTTTTCTGTAGTTGATATATCACACTTAAATACAAGTGACCACAAGCTGACAAAATGGAATTTGGAAACCCGGATGTAAACCCGTCTTTTAAATCATTTGCATTTAGGCCGGTGATCACACTTAACTGTAAAGAAGCCTTTTTTAACGGTTTTCCGTTAGCAAGATTCTCTGCAGCCTTTTTAACAGTTTCTATAGCTTGTTCAAGGTTAGATATAACTTTGCTTTCAGCAACTATTTCTTCTTCTAACTTCGGAAAATTAAGTGCAGCGAAGCAGTTATGATACACTGATGTCCTGAAATCTTGGTCCTTTAGGTATCTTTTAATGTAACCACTCAAAATAGATATTATTGCTTTGATTGCCACCTCATCAAGAGCGACTTCACCAACAGACTCAATCTCAACTGGCTTGCGGGCCCTACTCTCACGCACACTTTCTTTTTTTTGTGTACTATTGTTTGATCTGTTAGATGATGAACCAGGTCGGTTCGCACCTTTTTGATAATTATGATAATCATCATGGTCATTATCACTCTTGCTAATCGGAGGACTATATACGCCATTTAGATATATATCTTTGTACCTTCTTCTATCCACCGTTTCATCTTTGACTTCAACTATCTCATCATGAGAAAACTGTTGTGATGATTCGTTACTGTATTTGTCAAGTCTTTCCCTTTTTAGAACATCTAGTGATCTCCTACCCATGGCTTTGTCACGTTTCGGTGACTCAGCACGCATATCATATCTAATGGTATCAGAATGCGCCCTTTCTGTCTTCCTCAAACGACTTGGAATGCCAGATTTACGTTCATCTCGAAAGGGTTGAGGTGGGATTCTTGTTGTTAAGGCCCCTGATGAAGCACGGGTCATTCTCTTCGAGCTACCAGTCTTGAAACCCTCTTCAGCAAGAAGATCTTCCAGTGACATCGCCATTTAGAAGAGTTTTTGGTATGAAATCCTGTTTGAATAAACTAGAACAACGGTTATATATAAGTAATTTAACCAAAATGGTATCAAAATGTGTTCGTTTTGTTGTTTTTTTATCATGTAACGTCCAAACTCGCGCCACCAAACCCACGGGCTGCAAAGGTTACCAAACAAAAGACAAAATCCTCTAAATAATATAACGTGTTCGATTAACTGGTTACTTAAATGTGTGAATTAATTAAAAATAATAATAAAAAAACGAATCATATTTAAAAGATTTGTTAGCAGCTTTTTTTAGTAAGATAGTTTAATAGTTGAAGTTCTTCAAATCGGTTGTAATTCATATTCTTCATTCAATATAAAACAAACAAACAAACAAAAATTAATTATGTTAATAAGATGAAAATACTGTTACTTCAAGCTGTGAATAATGGAGGTATATAATTCATATATATATAATATACATAGATATAATACTCTTAATGGACCCTGCTTATACAACTACTTGTTTTCATGATCATATAATCACATAAAACTCAAGAAGTGTATATATAAAACTAGTATAAAAAAAAGTAACTGAAACAAATAAAACAAACTTATTTCTATGAAATCTTTTAAATATTCCTCAAAAACTGGTTGCATAAACAATACAAAATCTTATCCTAATACAACAGCTAAGTAACTACCATCTTCTTTAATCTCGCATCAATTCATTTCAGTCATTCAGGCATTTTATTAAACATATGGTGAGCATGTTCACAAAAGAAAAAAAAAAGGATTTAAACGTACGTACCCTTAAACTTAATCTTGTGGATATAAACCTGATCAGAATCATAAAGTCGTATGATGATGGGAGAAGAAAGTGCAAAAGTGAAAGATAGCAAAAGCGACTGAGTGAAGGCCATTGGTTGGTTAGTTGATGTAACAAATAATAATGATAATGTGGTCAACGACAAATGGAGATGAGAAGGCTACAGAGGACGGGACAAATGGGAGAAGACAAGGTCGAATGACGAATCATGTTAGTTTATTATTGAGGTTGAGCCGGCCGAATCAGTGACATGTATGGAATCTGTTCGACGTTTACTAAGCCGTCGTCATCGTCTCTGTCGATCGATGTGGAATTGTTCTTCGAATGTCCACTCTTCGGCATTGAATATATCAAACCTCAGCATATGATATGTTAAGGGGTTTCACCTCCTTATGAAGTTAAGATAGAAAAGTGCAGCTTATCACCATTTCCTTTCACGTAATACAAAAACCAAAAAGTTTTTTTTTTACTAATCATAAGTTATAAGTTACGAGAAGGTATAAGTTACGAGAAGGTAAAAATAAGGAATCCCAAACATCCCTAAGAAGTGAAGTCTGATACCATTGCAAATCGGTTGGATGGACAGTCTTTTGGTAAACATGATATTGTTATTTCCCCAAAAAAGAAAAAAAAATGAGAGAAAACATATTTTAGGGATAAGCGTTTCGGTACAGGTACTGATTTGTATCCGTATCAAATTCGGTATTGATTTAGTGTCGTCGGTACTGAACCGGTACCAGGTTTTGAGTTTCGGTAATGGTAAGGTATCGTATTTCCCGAATTTTACACGAAATACCAGAACCGGTATCAAATATTTCCGAATTTCAGGATCGGGACCAGTACCATACTGAGCTCATCCCTGCTCAATTCCCACAAACACCCGAATATATCCACATATAAAATGTTTTTTTATTATATTGGTCTATCATACATGTATGTCATGCGCCCTTAAATTGTCTCCAATATACCCTGTGAACCCCCCCCCCCCCCCTTTTTCATTTTTTGAACAACTAATTGTTTTTCTACATATATCACATCATGTCTAAAATGAGACTAGAATCCAAATGCAAAGACGAATGCCCTTGGAAGCCTTTACCATTGGAGAGTATTCATCTATAGAAGCTTTTAGCTGAGGTGCCTTTGCATATGTGCATGGGGTTTATGTGAAAAGGCGGATCCAAAGTAAAACAAAAATAAAAAGTATTCAGATATTGTGTATAATGGATAGATGATGATGCTGAAAATAAAAAGGATAAATATATTTGTAGTGTTAGAGATAAAATTGAGGTTTTTAAGGATTTGTAAATATATTATGTGACAGATGACGTGACAATTAACGGCGCCTAAAGGCGCACATAGCATTGAATGAAGATAGTCTAAGAGATGTGCGTCTCCAACATGCGGAAATATATTTTTGCATTTGCCGCGCAAATGGTTGCTACGATAGACATTCTGAAAAAACACCACCCCGCGTTACTCGTGGTTTGGCAATTTTATTATCTTATCTTCTTAGCTTTAAACATAATAATGGCTTAAAGATTTTGTCGGTTTGTATATATTTATACTAAGTGTTGTAGCTAGCCATCGGCCATGTTGCGCCACCGAAGACCATGTGACCTGTTTTTATTGGTCTCAGTTTCTAATTTCTTTTAACGTTTACCAGCTTGTTAGTGTGTTGGCATTGACGCCCCTGCGTAACGGTGTTTGGCGTCCCGGAAGGCGCTAACATGCCATAGGTGGAGCCGTATGGCCCTTTTCACGACACGTGGTGTGTGATGTGTTTGATTTGGGCTACATTTAAATTTAGAAAGTAATCATTATTTTAATATGTTGTCATGTTATGTGTTTAAATTATTTCATAGAACAATCAGTTCTGTTAGTTATTGGTGGTTGTATAAAATTATATATCACCTTCATGCTTTGGAAAGTGCTTGTTTGTATGTTTGTTATAAACACAATTTTAATAATTTAAATTAGAGAAAATACCATAAAAAACCAATATACTTTCTGTTTTTTCTCATAAAAGTTTCGCAGCATTTTATTGAACATTAAAGTCCCTCTACATGTCAAATTTAAACAAAAAAATAACATAACTTATAAAAACATATATTTTTACTTATGTGGCAAAATTTGACATGTAAGGGGTGCCCATGGTCCAATTTGATGGGAAATCCTGAGCCAAACTATTATTAACAGCTTTTGATTATCGAAAACCAAAACCGAACTATTACAATTTAAAACTGAACCATTAAAAATTAAAACCGAACCGTTATTAATGGTTGATTTCACTGTATTTCTCCCAACTAACTGGATTAATGGTTGTAAATCTATAAATTCTTTTAATTCTTTTGCTATGATATTAAGAAAAAATGGTATACTAACATGCTTGCAAATCTATTAATGTTTCTCATCGATGCTTCGTGCTGTTATAAAAATGGGTTTATTGATTTGTATCCCATTTGCCATATTCACTTAGATCTCATCTGCTATGGATCATGAAGGTTAAATAAATACAACTAACATCTACAAACTAATATTCAATGATAGTTATTAATTAAAATTAGTTGGTAGTGTATGCGAAAAGAGTGAATCATGTGCAAAAGGATAAACCAATTTTGTACTTTTTGTTTGAACGGTTTCATGTTTTAAACCGAACGATGAACAAGAGTGACGTAAGCAAATTTTGTTTATTATTTTTTGTTTTGTACTTTTTGTGATGTGGTTATTGTTATGTTTATTTTGTTTTTTTAATCAATTCTAGTTATAGTTATATGTTTATAGCAAATTATAAGATAAAAAAATCTCAGTTTAAGCAAATTATTATTGGTTTTGCTATAACAATATAAGCCAAAACTTTTAATTAACATCATATATATTACATGTACACGACACGACCTAAGAAAAAAATATATATATGTTTTTAGAAGTTATGCCACTTTTTTATTAAAATTTAACATGTGGAATGACTTTAACGTGCAAAAAATTGTTGAAGGACTTTTGTGAGGAAAAACAAAAAGTATGTTAGTTTTTTTGTGATATTTGCCCTTTGAATTATTCCTTAAATACAAAGTTTAAATTATGAAAATATTATATGTTTTTGTTTTCACCTGGTATTTAATATCATTGATGAACTTATACGTAAAGTTAAAAAAAAGGTGACCCAACATAAGCTAGTACATCTAGAAAATCTAGACATTACCGAGACCCTTTAGGACGGCATAGTATTCATCAAGACATTTATTTGTTTATCTAGTAGCATTATGTATTTAAAACTCTCACAGTGATGTTTGTAGAGGCAGATATTTGTAGCATTAGATATTTCTTTATCTACAACAAGTGATGTAAATTGTGTGGTATGTATATTGTCGAAATTGCGATGTCTCATAGCATATTGTTTTGGTGAATATGGAGGCTTTGAATAAAAAAGGAAAATGAGTATATGCGACGTTAAAATGACGTATAAAAGAACAAATAAAAGATTATGTATGAGCATGTCTAGTACTCATGTTGACTGTTGACGTTGAACCGAATTGGAAAATAACACTCTTATGGTAACATCAAAATAAAAATTAAAAAAACGAAAGTAATCCTATAATAGGTGAAAGACATCACATGAACATAATAATTATTATTATATAATACAATTAATAAGTTTGGTGCCGCAAAGTTTCAATTGGGCAATTTTGCGGCACCTTATTGGTCCTTTTTGGTTTGTTTTAGTTTCAGTCTGTAACAAAGTTGCGAAAACCGATCGAATGTCAATTTTGTTTTTTGTTTTGTTTTAGTTTCGATATCGTAACGAACGTGATGGAAACCAATCAAATTCGAGTAGACTTAACGCATTTTGTTTTAGTTTAGCTCCGTAACAAACGTAGCGAAAATCGATCGAATGCCGATTTTGTTTGTTGATTTTTGTTTTTGTTTTAGTTCCGGTACCGTAACAAAGTTACAGAAGCCAACTGATGAATTTGCGTAGACCCACCGCCTCAACGCCCGGGATTGACAACGGTCAGATTTTATCAACGCCCGAGTTTTGCCGGCCGAAGCCACCCCATTGGTCCAGCTAAAATTTTATTATTTTTTGTTTTTTTTTGTTTTAGTTTAGGTACAATAACACACATAACTGAAACCGACCAGGGTTTTATTGACCTGCCCCGGCGCAACGCGTCGGGTAAAACGCTAGTTAATATATATTTCGTAAGTGTTGATACGTGCCATTCAATATATTTCTCATATCAAATTGCATATGAACTTGAATCAATACATGAAAACGTTTATCTACTTGATGATTTAGTTCGTCATCAACTTTAACATAACTTGGTGGTGAAACATATCTTCAACTTTGATGATTAAAATTTTCTAATGCACTAATTTTATACTATGCGGCTTTTAATTATATATTACAATACAATATCACCATGGATTGAGGATTCATTTTGTCAACCAAATGACAAAATAACTCCTCTAAAACAAATTTCCCTCATAATTAATGTGTGTAAGGATGTAAGCAACATGAGGCATTTGTAAAGTACTCAAGACAGGTTTTTCAAAATCTGAAATCAACCGAAGCTTAAACAAACATGAGCTTAAATTATAGTTTATTTAATGAACAAGCTCTCATTCAAATTTCACATATCAAGCTTGATTAGTTTCACATGCATAATACATACCAAAATTTTAATAATATTTTTAAGATTAAATTAAAAACTTAATTTAAAAATTGTTCATTCCTCTCCATTATACCATCGACATGACAAATGCTATTGATACGATGAATAACGGCTATATTTAATCCATGTTAATAAAATTTCATGAAAACACATTGAATACTAAATCCCTTGCATGTTTGCAAGCCTTCATTTTAGGGAAAAAAAATCATGTATGTAAGTCAAAAAGAATAAGCTATGGTATAAAACACTAAAATGACTAAATTCATGGCACATGAAGTAACTTGACTGATCATGACGTATCAATTTGGTTTCACAATTACCTACATGTTGTTATTTAAACACATATAGCTATAACCAAACCATCAAATCGAGTTATAGAATAGAATTGTTAATTTATCAGCTGATTAGATTATTTCGATTTAACTTTTTAATTATTTTATTTGTTTTCTTCACGAATCTTGTTTTCAATTTTTCACCATACTTACAAGTTACAATTTAATGAGGATCGTACTCACTCAAAATATCTGCATATGACAATACGCTGCATTGCAATAATAAACCGTTTGATTCGACACCTTAAATAGATTTTATTACGGTAATAAAAACATGAAATATTTGGCACAAATAATAACTAAATCTGTTACGAATAAATAAAGAATAATGAAAAAACAAACGAAATAAGGACGGACCATGAATGGCACGTTTGAGGCATAAATGCCAAAAATTAAATTTATATATATATTTTCTCTCTCACATGCACATAATAGCTATAAAATTGCATAACACATGCATTGCAATCCCACCACCTACACGCCTCGTCTTGAATGTTGATTTAAAACTGAAGAAAGATGACATCAAAGCCGATCTTTGATATTGATATGGTGCCATCGTCGTTGGCGGAGATTGCTCCCTTTTTTCGTGTGGCTAATGAAGTTGAGCCTAGCAACCCCAGGGTTGCTTATCTTTGTAAGTTTTGCGTTCTTTCTTTTGGCGGCTCTGCTGTGAAAGGCGAACTGTTTGGTAGGAAATTTGTTTATGTTCGTCCGTTTAATAAACGGACCAGATATGAACAAAAAATTTTCGTTAGGTAAGTTTAACAAGCGAACACGAACAGAGGTCACGCTTGTTCAATAGTGTTCGTGAACGTTCAGTAAGCTGTTCGTTTACGTCTGTCCATTTAAGTGTTAAGTTTTTTTGGATATCATGTGGTGTAATTCCAGATTTGTGGGTGAATTTGTGATTATTATTTGTGAATTAATATGTAATTGTTTATGTTCGTTTGTCCGTTAGAGTCATTTATGTGTTGTTTACCCTTAGAGTCGTTTTTGCTCGTTTGCCCATTACTGTCCAATAGCGTCCGACTGCCCGCTTTACAATATTACACAAATAGACATGAACAAACTCAATTCCTGAATGAATGAATACGGACACGAATTTTCGTTCAGTAGAGTTCCCGTGAACCGTCCGTTTGTCCTACAAAAACTTAACATACGAACACAAACAAGGCTTCATCCAGTTCAGTTCGGTTCGTTTACATCCCTACATGATTGTGTGTGAAAGCGACAAAGTTACATTTGTTTTCCCTCCATTTCTTGTGCACTTTAATTTTTATTATTTTATTATTATTATTATTTTGCCATTTTTCTTATTTAATGATTGCAGGCCAATTTTGTGCATTTGAGAAAGCCTATAATCTGGATCGCGATTGTAGAGGACATGGCGTCCTTTCGTTCCGAACCGCCCTTTTAAAATGGCTCGAAAACGTAAGTATTCTCTTATGGCCTTATGGGGTGTTAGGAATTAACTTCACTCTTTAGATCAATGTTTCGTCTGAAACAGAACAACAATTCAACCTTAACTACGCGAAAGGAAGAAAGTGATGTCAGTGAAATGCGGAGCTTTTATCGACATTACTACTCAAAGTACACCCAAGCTTTGCAAAACAAGGCAAACCGGTGAGTGTCTTAAGATGCAAAATGGTCCTTTTTAACTTCTACTTGTTTGTTTCTTCTCTTTTTCGATACTTGACTTTTACATATGTGCATGCAGTTCAGATCTTACCAAAAGATATCAAACTGCTAGTGTTCTCTATGAGGTTTTAGAGTCTATTGATCCAGAAGTGAAAGTTGATGGTGAGGTGGGCACATGACGAATCTTTTTACATAATTGTTTTGGTTCTATTGCTATATTATTGTATGAACTCTAAAATAATTGTCACGCGTACAGAAGGCAAACATCTACAAACCACCCAAGTGTGAGTAGATAACGGTTCTCAAATCTTCTATGCTTGAAATACAACTGTATGAGGTTCGCAAGCTTGAAATATAATATTTATAGTGATAATAATAATAATAATAATAATAATAATAATAATAATAATAATAATAATAATAATAATAAAGCCATGTACTCGTGTATTATATAGAGTAAGGGATGGATTTTTCATAATAAGTAACTAGTTTGGTGATTACATTAATGCGCACCATATATTCAATAGATTTTTCTTGATAAATCATCCATGAACTTGAACAATACTGTCAACACATGACCATGTTTGATTATCTATGTGATAATTTAGTTCGTCTATCAACTTCAACGTACTTGGCCAAGCATATTTTGAACTTTCGAGATTAATGTTTTCTCATGTGTGTTATTGGTTGATAAAATAAGATACTAAATAATTAGTAATAAAGAATTATAAATTATTAAACAATATATTGAGATAAGATATCATTAAAAAATAATATTGTAATTAAAGAAAGTTAATTATAATTCATAAATCTTTAAAAATATTTTTATGTAAAAACAATTAATGTTCTATTAGTAAATTTACAATCTTTATTTAAAATATTAGTAAATTTACAATCTTTATTTAAAATTAATAGTTTTAGTCGTTCTCTATTTTTAACTCCGAATATTGCAACATAAGCTTGATCATGTGTGAAAACTGGTTATCTAAAAAACAAACAAGCGTAAGATAGTGAGTGTTTTTAAGAACTGGAAATTTTATTCTTAAAATGTTGAAATGAATTATTTTGTCAAGGTGTCAAACACATTTTTGGAATAAAAGTGTGCTTTCTAACATTACCTCAAGATGTGAATTTCACTTCTATAGCACGATTACCCAGTGGCAATATTATATTATCACATGTAGTCTAGTTTCATTAGGGGTGATCGTGTGAACTATTGGACTATTAGTTCTTAGTACTTACGATTTGTAAAATAATCACGGACACAAATTAAAAGAAACAACAAAATTAAGTATTATATTAAAGATGAATCATAACTAGAAGTGTGATGTCAATTACACGAGATACTAATAGTTAAGGAATGAGAAGATTTTTCTTCTACATTTTATATGGTCTCAAACTCGCCTTCTCTACTTTATATCTAAATAGGTTAGGAAAAAGAATATAACACTTTCATTTAATTTCATTTTTTTTTTTTCAAATCATTTCTCTCCCACCCTACCCCCACCCTCAGGGACGGATCATATCACGGGCTGAGGCATTCAACATTTTCGTTTAGCAGAGTAAATTTTTCAAAAAGTCAAAAAAAATTATATATAGAGAGTTCGTCCCATTCATATTATTTGTGTCTGGTCCATCCATGTTATTTGTGTCCGACCCACACTTGATTTTTCTTTAGATAAATTCCTTAAAGCCAAAGAACGGGAAGCCGTTTACCTAATAAGTGTAAAGAAAGCCTCATATATCCAATTTTTTTAAACAAAATAGCCAAGCCCAAATTATTTTTAACCAAAAAAAATAACAATAAGTCCACACTCCCAACCCTAATCAAACAACCGGAGCATAGGAGTGTTTGTTTGGGCGCTAAGGTGTGAAAAATGAAATTGAACAGAAGCAAAGCAAGCCGCTTAAAGATGACTTAGACCACTAGACCAGGGTCGAGTCTGTAACATCTCGGATTTTTCGTATTTGTTTAAACCGATTGGAGAATGTAATCTGGATCTTTCAAATTATTTAAAACTTGTATTTATTGATATTAAACTTGATTTAACTTATTTTATAACTTTATAACTTTCATTTATGCTAAATAACCCTTACCAGTATTTAAAATCGCCTAAAACGGCTAAAAATCGCATTTTCGGGAACTGCGGGGACTAATTTTGACAATTCTTTCCTATTTTTGATTAAATTAGCGAAACTTAAACTTCAATAAATGCTATTGCATGCCCAATTTCGTTTTATTTTTGTCCAAACTGAATTTTGATTGTTAATTGGTTTGATTCTATCATTTATTGATTATTCGGTTTCCTAAAATAGCTATTTTCTAATAAACAAGTCTTAACCCTTAATATTTAAACAATGCATATTATAAAACCCTAAATTATTACTTCAATACCAGCCCCCATATATATAATCCATGAATTCCTTTCCTCGTTGTCGGTTTCTTCAATTTCTTCAAGTTCTTCAAGCCTTTGTTGACTTTCAAGTTTCAAGACCCTTTCACCTCGATTATCTCTTGTTCCATTCATCGTTCGGGTAAGTTGTCTCTTCAATATTGTAGATTTTTATCTATAGAACAAAAGCCCTCAATCAATTTTTCCGATTGAGGGAGTCTTGGTGGTCAATTGGACTCAAACCCGTTTAAAGGCAAAAGACTTTTATTTTTTACTAGTCAATATAGTCAACATCTTTGACTAGTCAATTTCTTATGCTTCTGGTCGGAACCAACTTTCGGTCCATAAGACTTTTATTTTTTTTTGAGATTTTAATGCTACTGACCATAACCCGACTTCCAAATCGCTGTTCGGATTCTGATCAGTACCAGCTCGCTTAAACGTTTAATTTAACATTTCTAGACGTCCATTTGGAACGATTCCAGCAGCAACGAGTTCGGTTTTACTCATATTTTCTTATATCCAAGTTTCAGGTTCAGTTGATTGTTTCATTTGACGCATTAGAAGACGATCTATTTAATTTTTTACTCGTTTATCATTATTATTATTCACTTGCCTTCGATTTAAGGTGAGTTTAATCAATCCCCTCTATTTTACTGTTTTTAAATCTTTTGGGGACATATACGTACCTACTCATAATTTATATCATATATATACACAAACTCGCAAACATAATTATTGTGTGTAATTCGGTTAAATGTTAATTGCTATGTGTTTAAGTGTGTTTATATTCTATCTAGTCTTGGAGAGGTCCATTTGAAGTCTAGCAAGTCAGTATGAACATACGCTGTCGTGGTAACCAAAGCCCGTTCGCATGACGATGGTAAACCGACAATCTCAGTCAGTCATTGTAGCCAATGCCCATTTCGCAAGGCAACGGTTAAATGACACACTAGCATGTCTATGGTTTGTTTGTGGTTTGATTGATTATTACTCACATATGTTTATTTGCGCATTTAACATTTATCATATGTTATATATACATTATTATTATTTTTATGAAAACTGTTGATCATCTCACTCAACATGTGTTATTGACAAACTCTATTCCATTTTCTACGCATATGTAGGTTATCGCGTGACTTGAAGTTTGACGTGAAAGACATCTAAAAAAGACCATAGGGAATTTAATGAAGACTATCGTTATTTAAATTTTGATTGGATTATTTGTTTGTGTTATGAATATTTGTGCACTGTAATTTGAAATAATTAATTTAATAGATACTGTCATATTATTTATAATAGTACCTTTGAGCTGTGAACAATCGGCTCACGCTCCAACATTTCCGCCTTAGGTTGGGGTGTGGCAGAGTTGCTAGTGCTTACATATCACAATTCAGACATTAGGCAAGCAAAAAGTTGGGTGTTTTTATTTCCGATTTGGTATGTTAGCGCTTGGAATTATTGGAAGAATTAGTGCTTGAATTTGGTCTCCTTCATTAATTAGGAATATGTGTGTTTTGATTATGTGAATTCGGTTTTTGAATTTGAACTTGAGCCTTAGTGTTCATCTTTACCCTCGCATCTTGTCTTTTTTAGATACCCGTCTTTCCCTCGCATCTTGTTTTTGTTTGTTTAAAAACTGTTTTTTCATGTGTAAGAACAGTAAGTTGAATGATTGAATCGGTGTTTTAGATGAATGATTGACTATTGAGTTTTTATTTTTTGACCCGACTTGAACCGGGCTGTCAACCTGAAACTTAGAAATAAGAAAAAAAATTTGTGTCTCGTGACATTCGGCCCATTCATAATAGATGTTCAAGATCCGTCACTGCCCACCCCACCACAATTAAATGAAAATTAGGAACACAACCCATTCTTCATTTTTTTCTTTTCGCCTTCACTCATATACTTTAAAAATTGGGATGTGATCTTCATAAACCACCCATATGATGACTGTACATGCCGTATAGGTCGCACATAAAAGATAAGTGTGCAGAGAGGGCATACAAAACAAACATTTTAGGTCCTATACCATGGCCGGCCCATGGGTGTGGTTGGGTGGTCGACGGCCACAGGCCCGACACCCCACTAGACCCGATTTTTTTTTTTAAAAATTATATGTATTTTTATTGAAAAAAATATGTATATTTAATGTTTAAAAACAATTACATAAACACTTCTCTGGTCTAGTGGCAAATGGGTATTACTCACAATCAAGAGGTTGTGGGTTATACTCTCACTTGAGGCATGTTTAATCCTTTTTTTTAGATAGAATTACAGAAATTGTCATTTATCTTTCACCCAAATTTCACTCGTGGTCCATCATCTTCAAAATTGATCTTTTTTGTCCTTTACGTTTCAAAATCCAACAGCGTCTGTCCTTTTCGCCTAACCCGGTTAGCTTTCTCGTTAAGTCAGGTCATGTGCCCTACACATGAAGGCAAATTGGTCAATTTACCTATTTAATTAAAAAGTGTTTTAATAAATAAAGAAAAATAATAAAAAACAATTAATATATATTTATTCTTTGTCTTTCTTCTTCCTTCTTCTTTCCCCATAGCCACCACCAAGCTTTCCGGCGGCCACTGCCGTCTTCTCTGGCCACTCCACCTCCCGCCGCCGTCTTCTCTGGTCTGCTTCTAAACCTCGTACACAATTCACTTTCCTCCCAAAACAAAAGAACCTCGTACACAATTCGCGCCAGTTACGAGATCGGAGGAGGCTACACATAGGAAGAACTGGACGCACGTAGGACCAGCAGACAACAGGAAACAACAAAGGATGAAACGAGTGCTTGGAGTCCTGCTCAGTATGAAGCTTTGCTTAAAGGAGGTGAACAAGTCACTTATGTCCTTGTGTGTTTGGTGGTATTTGAATTTTTTTCCCTTGTGGCATTTTATCATACACTTCGTAGGCATGCGTTACACTTCCTTCATTACAACTAAATAACAGTTAGTTTTAAATTTTTTGCAGTTATTAATTGATTTTGTTACAATTCAACTTAGATTTTGGTGTAAAAGAGATCTGGAGGTTAGAAGCAGGCCGGAGAAGACGGCGGCAGGAGGTGGAGTGGCCGGAGAAGACGGCGGCGGCCGGCGGTGGTGACCGCTGGAAAGCTTGGTGGTGGCTGTGGAGGAAGAAGAAGGAGAAGAGAGATAAAGAATATAAATATATATTAATTATTTTTTAATTGTTTTCCTTTATTTATTAAAACACTTTTTAATTAAATAGGTAAATTGACCAATTTGCCCTCATATGCAAGACACATGACCTGACTTAACGAGAAAATCTAATCGGGTTAGGCGAAAAGGACAAATGTTGTTGGATTTTGAAACGTAAAGGACAAAAAAGATCAATTTTGAAGATGAGGGACCACGAGTGAAATTTGGGTGAAAGATAAAAGACAATTTTTGTAATTTTGTCCTTTTTTATACGAAAGTTTTTTACACAACCCAAATTATAACCAAGTAAGCCCATATAAAAATTAGACTGTTTAAACCCAACAAAATACTTATTTAGTTAAGGTCCAAAAAAATTTTCGTCTTCGGCCCAAATTTTTTTTTGCTTTATTGGAGCCGGCCCTGTCCTATACGCCCCCCCCCCCTCAACGAGCCGTATAGGTCTTCAACAACTCTAGTCTTAAACGATCGTATAGTCCTATGTGAGCCGTATTGATGAAAAGTGACGTGTGGAAATTCATGGAGGTGTATAAAGATCCTCGGCTTAAAAGTTATTTTTTTAAATATTATTAATTAGTTAAATTGAGAATATAGTTTTTTTTGAATGAATCTAGCATTCCTAAAAAAGTCAGGGTCTTTAAATTTGGAGGAATATGTGTGCGGACAGGGGCAATACCATTGTGTGGGCCCCACGTCACATGTTTACAAAAACCGACAATTATTCCTTTCATAACTCTGCTTGGTGATCACGATTAATGCATAGATTAAAATAACCTCGTCTTAACTCGGTACTTTCTCAAAGCAGATGAGATAGAACTTTTAACACAATAAAACAAACAAGTCGAAAGGTGTCTATCACTTAATGGTCTAGTTGTATGGTCAAGTGAAAGGTAAAGTGAAATTTTAAGAAATTAATCAGTTATTATTAAATAATGAGCAGAAAGATTTAGTTAGATATTAAATGAGTTATTATGAGACGGGTTAGACAATATAATTGGAGAAAACCTTTGATTGGTAATATGAGTTAAAAAACTTAGAGCTAAAATGAGAGCATGAGATGCTTACCTTCTTAATCAATTCAAGAGCTCTATTATGCCCCTTAACAAAAAAATTCCAAAAGGCTTTTTTTTTTTAATCATAGGTTTTCATACACATGTGTATCACATAAAGTTTGAACTTCTGACAATGCTAAGGTTGAACTATTGTTCAAGATACTGAGGATGAAATCAGATAATCATTTTGAGTCGCTGATAGCCACGTTCGATGAAAACAAAAAATCACGAGTCTCCGTTAACCCCAGTTTACTAAAATAAAAGTCATATTTTTCAAACGAATAAATAAAAGTCATAACGAATACACAGAAACAACCACAAGCAAAAGAAATTTAAAATTCCTTAATCATCCAGGAGTCTCTGCTAAACAATGAAACCGAGTTATAGAATAGAACCGTTAATTTATGAGTAACTAATTCGATATAATTTTTTAATATTTCATTTGTTTTTTTCACCAATCACTCATAAATCTACGACAATATACTCTATTGCAATAAGTTTATATGTAGTGGGGCTATAAATGTGGGCGACAAGGGCGATCTTTTTGAGGAACACCCCCCCGGCGTTAAGTTTGCGATAAATGGTGATGATGGGGGGTTTGTTGAAGCTGCTGACATGACGAACAACTATAGATGAGAAGAGCAATTTTTTAACTACACCGGCCTACACTCGCCTCTCTTAAAACATCCCTCTTATTTTGTAGTCATTCATTATACTTAGCCTAGTTGACTGATACGAATAAATAAACAATGATGACGGATGAAAAAGCAAACGAAATGTGTATCATGAATGGCACATTCGTAAATAATCAGAAAACAAGGCGGTTGGGGCATGCTTATTTTATTATTAAGTATTATTAACAATAGTAAATCCAAAAAAATAATATTATATTTTTCTTTTGCCACTGTGTCTTCTTTCATTCAAAGTTAGCTTAAAGTTGCAGAACACTCTCCAATCCCACCTCCTCTCGAATCTCACCTTTATTACCATTTTATCTCTCCTAGGGTTTGCTACAACCTTCTAATCAAATGTAGCTTAACAGCATCGTCTTCCACTGCTGATTCCTTCGTATTCTGCAATTACTCACTGTATGTAAGATTCTATGCAAGCTTCTACTATTTTCTTTTTTTTTTTGAATTTTAAGTTGATTTTTGGTGTTTCTGTTGATTACGAAGTAGATTTGAAGTTTAGCGGTGCTGACGTGGTGTATTGGAGTTGCTGATAAGTTGAAGGAAGGATGACGTCACGAGGCGGTGGTAGTGGTTCGTCGTCGGATCATCCGACACCGCCACCGCAGCAGCGGCGGATAATGCGGACGCAGACGGCGGGGAATCTCGGCGAGTCGATATTTGATAGTGAGGTGGTGCCGTCGTCGCTGGTGGAGATTGCTCCGATTCTTCGTGTGGCTAATGAAGTTGAGCCTAGTAACCCTAGGGTTGCTTATCTCTGTAAGTTTTTGTTTTAGGCATAATTATGTTAACAATGCTGTATGTTTTGTGTTCTTTTACATTAGCAGTTTAGCACTATATTATAGCTTAGGTGTTGAAATTAGATAAGTTGATACAAAATATCTTAGCATATCAGTCCAATGGTATCTGGTGCTGTAATAGGTAATAGGTGCTCTTTCCCTTGAGGCGAGGGTTCAAATCCCGCAGTAGGCGGATTAGGTGGATTTAGGAGTAGAATATTAGCTCTGAAAAAAATAAATAAAAAATCAGTTAAATAAAACACAGTTGCTTTCTTACTCATGGTTATAGTGTTACAAAGATATGTTTCTTTCTATACTGATCATTTATCTTCCAAATATTCTGGTCATTTAACTTGCTGTCTTCCTTAAAGATTAGCTAATAGGTATGTTGGCAAGGCTATACAACAACTAAAATTTGAGTTCAAGTTATCAAGGCTCAGAATACAATTATTTGTTGGAATTTATCAAATGAATGGATGAGGAATAATAATAATAATAATATTGTGTAGATCACCAGCGTTGTTAAGTGATTCTTGGCTTGGGTTGTTACTCATGGACTTTGTTCGTTTCGGACAATGTTCATTGTTTTATTATTTATGCTATGCATGGTTTGTTATGCTTATTATAGAGTCATAGCCGATAACTTCCGCTCTGCTTGTGAGTGAAAGCGACAAAAGTTTTTTCTTGTTTTGCTTTCAGGCTTTTCGTTTCATATGCACTATGTTGCATTTTTCATTTTTCTTGTTTTATATTTTGATGATGGTTTTGCTGCAGGTCGGTTTTATGCATTTGAGAAAGCCCATAGACTGGACCCCACTTCTAGTGGACGTGGTGTTCGCCAGTTCAAAACTGCCCTTCTTCAGCGGCTTGAAAGGGTAAGTGTTCTCTGAATAGTGTTTTGGGCCGCTTAGCCTTTCAATCAGTGAAGACTCATGTTTCATTTGAATTAGGAAAATGACCCAACCTTGATTGGGAGGATGAAAAAAAGTGATGCGCGTGAAATGCAGAGCTTTTATCGACATTACTACTCAAAGTACATCCAAGCTTTGCAAAGTGCTGCTGATAAGGCAGACCGGTGAGTGCCTTCATATGCAACTGGTTCTAACTTCTAAGCAGCGTCTTTGCTGCTTTTGGCATCTTGTTTTTTCTTCTCATTTTCGGTACTTGACTCTTATATATATTCAGGGCACAGCTTACCAAAGCATACCAAACTGCTAATGTTCTCTTTGAGGTTTTAAAAGCTGTTAATCAAACACAAGCAGTGGAAGTTGACCAGGAGGTGGGTACATAAGAAATGTTTCTTGAAGAATCTTCTTACATAATTGTTTTGGTTTTTATTGTAAAACTCTGTCTATATTCTTTTATGAAATCTACAATAACTGTCAAACAGATTCTTGAAACACATGATAAAGTTGCACAGAAGACAGAGATCTATCTTCCATACAATATACTACCTCTTGACCCTGATAGTGCCAATCAAGCTATTATGAGTTACCCAGAGGTATATTAGAACTCCCATGTACTATTGTTAGTCTCTTCTATCATTTTAAACATATTTCTTAAAAATTGCTGAATGAGTTTGCAGATTCAAGCTGCTGTTGTTGCTCTTCGTAACACAAGGGGTCTTCCATGGCCCAGGATATACAAGAAGAAAAATGAAGAAGACATTCTAGATTGGCTTCAAGCTATGTTTGGGTTTCAGGTAACACATTGTTGCTATGAAAGGGTGACAACTTATTATGTTTCATGGAGCACACAAGAGGGTTTGAATAATAAATCCTTTATGAACATGAATTAGAGTTATGTTTTCAGCAGCCTGACTAGACTTGAACTTCTATTTTTCAGAAAGATAACGTGGCAAATCAACGGGAGCATCTGATTTTGTTGCTTGCAAATGTTCACATTCGGCAAATTCCAAAACCTGATCCGCAGCCCAAGGCCAGTCACATAAATTTGCTATGCAGTAAATTTCGGCATTAGCTAATATTTCACATTGTTCTTCCTTGTTTCTCATGGTTCTTTCTTCTGCTTTTTGTTTGACTAGTTGGATGAGCGTGCATTAAACGAAGTGATGAAGAAGCTTTTCAAGAATTACAAGAAATGGTGCAAGTACTTGGACAGAAAAAGTAGTCTTTGGTGAGGCTTAACTTGCATCTTTTTTTCACCCTTCCTAATCTGGATATTAGGAAACTAAGCATGAACTTAATAGTTTCTAATTGCATAAACGTACTAAAGTTAAGTCTGTTCTTTTATGTGAAAAGATGCGTACTTAATTTTATAGTAGGTATTATATTGTACTGATATAGTTTTCTTCTGTGCTAAAATAGGTTGCCAACCATACAGCAAGAAGTTCAACAACGTAAATTATTATATATGGGACTATATCTTCTCATTTGGGGGGAGGCTGCAAATTTGAGATTTATGCCTGAGTGCCTCTGCTACATCTATCATCATGTATGCATATATCAACTCTATATAGTTAGACACTTGCATTTGTTTTCTTTGACTTGTTATGACTGTATTATTTATTTCACATTGATACATAAATACCATCTATTGATGACATTAATGGCTGTTATTTGCTTTAGATGGCTTTTGAATTGTATGGCATGCTAGCTGGCAATGTTAGTCCAATGACGGGTGAGAATGTAAAACCAGCTTATGGTGGAGACGAGGAAGCGTTTTTGACAAAAGTGGTTACTCCTATTTTTGATGTGCTAGCAAAGGTATCCAAGCACTCTATTTGCCTCACCTTGATTTGGAAGTTATATTTGCTTGCAATGTAAATAATTCATATGCTGCCACTGTTCCACAGGAAGCTGCCTGGAGCAAAGTAGGGAAATCAAAACATTCACAGTGGAGAAATTATGACGATCTAAATGAATATTTCTGGTATGACTTTGCTATGTGTTAGAATATTAAGATATTTGTTCAGGTAATCTTATTACTTTATTACTAAGAATGCTTGAACATCTTAGGTCTGTAGATTGTTTCCGGTTAGGTTGGCCAATGCGTGCTGATGCTGATTTCTTCTGCGAGCCTGAGAAACCACGTGAGTTTGTAAAAAATGGGGTAAGTTGCAATTGATGCCTAGTCTACCTCATATTTATATTCACATAGTGTTGAACCAAGTGGTAAATTATTTTCATTAATCAGGATAGCAAACCAATTACTAAACATCGACGGGCAGCTAAAGTTAATTTTGTGGAGATTCGATCATATTGGCATGTTTTTAGAAGCTTTGACAGAATGTGGAGTTTCTTTATATTGTGCTTACAGGTAACATTTATTATATTTGATAGTTGGCGCATACAAATTATCATAATTATCATGTGAGTTCTGATTGCCCTGTGAGACATAATTGGTCAGTGTTTCTTTCTATTTTAGGCTATGATTATTGTTGCTTGGAACGGTGATGGAAACCCCACCTCAATCTTTTATTTTGATGTTTTTAAGAAAGTATTGAGTGTCTTTATAACTGCTTCAATATTGAAGCTTGGTCAAGGTATGTCGACCACCAAGAGTGTAATTATCTACATTTATTGTCAATTATTTAAAAAAGAAAACTAAACGATTTGTTTTGTAGCTGTTTTGGATGTGGTACTAAATTGGAAAGCAAGACATTGCATGCCATTTTATGTGAAACTAAGATACCTTTTGAAGGTTGTATCAGCTGCAGCTTGGGTTGTAATCTTACCCGTTACTTATGCTTATTCATCAGAAGATCATGGATTTGCTCAAACCCTTAAAGGTTGGTTTGGAAACATCCATGGTCCCCAATCGTTGTTCATTTTGGCGGTTGTTGTCTACTTGTCACCAAACATGTTGGCTGCTGTGTTGTTTTTGTTCCCCTTCATACGGCGTTACCTTGAGAGTTCAGATTACAGGATTGTGATGCTCATGATGTGGTGGTCTCAGGTATGTTTTTCCCATCTGTTTTGAGGTCTATTCCTTAATTATTGGTTAATTAAATGCTACATTTTAATACGAATGATGAAATGTGTCAGCCTCGACTTTATGTTGGGAGGGCAATGCACGAAAGCACCTTTTCACTATTCAAGTAAGATATTAAAAAATGAGTTTATATGTAGTTATTTGAGAGCCACTTTATCATATATATATATTGATTTAATGTTTCAGGTACACAACCTTTTGGATTTTGCTCATTATAACCAAGCTGGCTTTCAGTTATTACTTAGAGGTTCTGTCTAGTGTTCTCACTCGTACTTTTAAGACTCGGCCTTGTATGATTTTGGTACAATCTTGGAGACCATTTTGTATTTTGTGATCATTGAACAGTTGTTAACTATCATTGCAGATAAAGCCACTTGTGGGTCCTACAAAAGCTATAATGAGTGTTCATATCAATACTTATGCATGGCATGAGTTCTTCCCTCAGGGTAATAATAGTTTTGTCAAATGAAAAAACATTTCTATACCGTGCGTTTGTTTTCTGAAACCGAATTATGTTCTTTTGCAGCAAGGAACAATATTGGTGTGGTGGTCGCACTCTGGGCTCCAATCATTCTTGTAAGAAACAGTCTTCTCTTTAGTTGTATATTTTATTCAAATATATATATATATATATATATGTATATGTATATATATTTTATTGTAGCTATTAACACCCAGAATGTATACAGGTGTATTTTATGGATACTCAAATCTGGTATGCTATTTTCTCTACATTTTTTGGAGGTGTTTATGGGGCATTCCGTCGTCTTGGAGAGGTTTGTGCTTTTTTAATAAGAAAAGCTAAATCTCATTGCTTTTAAGTTATGATCTGAAATTTATGTTTCTACAGATTCGAACTCTAGGAATGTTGCGGTCTCGTTTTGATGCGTTGCCTGGTGCATTTAATGGTTGCTTAATTCCGCCTGACAGAAGTGATCCAGTAAAAAAGAAAGGACTTAAAGCTACCTTGTCTCGTAATTATGACGCCGTAAGTTATGACCTTTTAATATGACTTTAGAATGTTCCATTGAGGTTAAGGCTACACTTGTTTTTGTTGCAGATCACATCCCAGAAAGGGAAAGAAGCTGCAAGATTTGCTCAATTATGGAATAAAATTATCTCAAGTTTCAGAGAGGAAGATCTTATAAATAACAGGTAATTATAACTTTTTTTGTTTTAGAGAAGTGGATTGACTTTTATATATTAAGTTATGAAAAACCTTTGTGGCTACAGGGAAATGAACCTCTTGCTTGTTCCATATTGGGCAGACCAAGACTTGGACATAATTCAGTGGCCTCCATTTCTGCTTGCTAGCATGGTATGCCACACATGAAACAATGAGAATTTGTACTTCTAGAAGCTTTTGACAATGCAATTATTGTTTTCTAATTACCGGGTAGATCCCTATTGCACTGGATATGGCTAAAGACAGCAATGGAAAGGACCGTGAGCTAAAAAAGCGAATTGAGAATGACAGTTACATGTCTTGTGCCGTTCGTGAATGCTACGCTTCATTTCATAACATTATTTTGTTTTTGATTCATGGGAGTCGTGAGAAGCAGTAAGTCTACTTCAGTTTTTAGCAACAAAGCTATATTTTTATACAAGTTTTTATCTTGAAACAAAATTTTGACAACTTGGTTTTTCCTTTTCAGGGTTATTAACGATATATTTGCTGAAGTTGACAAACATATTGAAGCTGGTGATCTTGTGAAAGAGTTCAATATGAGTTATCTCCCTACCCTTTACGACCATGTTGTCAAGCTTCTTAAATACTTGGTATGTGTTTTAATAGTCTTTGTAACAACTTTTTATAATCTTGTATAAGGATAACAATCCAAAGCTAATACAATGCTGTTGCTATTCACAGCTATCAAATAAGCAGGAGGACCGGGATCAAGTTGTAATTCTTTTCCAGGATATGCATGAAGTTGTGACCAGAGATATAATGGAAGACCAGAAGTAGAACTTTTTGCTGTATCTGCTTGTATTCACTTTTATATAATTCTTACATTGTATTTTTTTCTCACTGTGTAGCATGGATGGGCAAGGATTCGATGTGGATGAACAATATCAGTTATTTCAACCTGCAGGAGCAATCCTGTTTCCTACTCCAGAAACAGAAGCTTGGAAGGAGAAAGTAATTATACCAAAAAGTTAACACACATGTTTGGGTCTTAGTTTTGAACTTAGTATATTCTTACACAGTGTTTTTGCAGATCAATAGGTTGTACTTACTGCTTACAGTTAAGGAATCTGCTATGGATGTGCCTTCAAACTTGGAAGCTAGAAGACGCATATCCTTCTTCTCCAATTCATTGTTTATGGATATGCCCTCAGCCCCCAAAGTTCGCAACATGCTTTCCTTCTCGTAAGTTTTTATAATATCTTAAATTGATGAGATTACTTACATTAGGACGCAACTGTCTTTAGAGTTTACACAAGTTATCTTCTAGACTTTTCTCTTATACAATACTTTTGCTTTCTTCTGTTTATCGTACACCGAGCCATTATACCTTACTTTTCCATATTATGTTTTTATGGCAGCGTACTCACTCCATACTACACTGAGGAGGTTCTCTTTTCATTGCATGATTTAGAAGTCCCAAACGAGGATGGAGTATCAATTCTCTTCTACTTGCAAAAGATTTTCCCAGGTTTGTCATATTCTGTTAGGTGCTTACATGGCACCGTCGTATGTATATAAATATGTACTAGAGAGGTGCCGCATCGACCTTGGTAATCACGTAACATGTAACTTTTGTAATTGGAAAAAGACTATAGCAAAACTATACTCAAATTAAAGAGAAAATGAGTAAAAGAAATATATGAGTAAAGATGAGGGGGAAAGTTGCATCTTCTTTTTTTTATTAACTTTTCAAAACTTGAGTAAAGATTGGGGGCAAAGGTGTAACTTATAGTTAGTTACGTGGATGAAGTAGGACAAATAACAAATTTGTCTCCCTTACCCTTGCATTAGGTGTTGTACCATAAGCTCTAGGTATTGTACTTAAATTTTGTACCAATTTAAATTGCCCATATGAAATGCATTATATAGTAGTATAGATGTATGTATTGACTGGTGATGATCTGTAGATGAGTGGAACAACTTTCTTGAGAGAGTGGATCGTCATAGTGAAGATGACCTAAAGGGGGACGAGCAGTTAGAAGATCAACTACGTCTTTGGGCTTCATATAGAGGACAGACGTTGACCAAAACTGGTAAATGTTGACCTTAAGTTGAATCTAGTCTACCAATTTCGTTGAACTAATATTATTTTTTAATTTACGGCAGTTAGGGGGATGATGTATTATCGTAAAGCTTTGGAGCTTCAGGCTTTCCTTGACATGGCAAATAATGAAGGTACATATAGCCATTTTGTGATTATTATCTATAAATGAAATTTGAAGTTAACATTGGATGATTTGGTGTTTTGCAAATTTTGCTATGGGTTTTGATCAGATTTGATGCAAGGGTACAAGGCGATTGAATTGAACGAGGAACAGATGAAGGGAGAAAGGTCATTGTGGGCTCATTGTCAAGCAGTAGCTGATATGAAGTTCACATATGTGGTTTCATGCCAACAATATGGCATCCAGAAGCGATCTGGTGATCCTCGTGCACAAAATGTTCTTAGGCTAATGACAGAGTACCCATCTCTACGTGTTGCTTACATTGATGAGGTTGAGGAACCTAGCAAAGATGCAACCAAAAAGATAAACCATAAAGTTTATTTCTCTGCTCTAGTCAAAGCTATGCCAAATTCCAATACTTCTGAGACGGGACAAAACTTGGATCAGGTAAAATTGGGATTTTTGTTATAAAAAATGATTCTTTTGAAGCTGATTACAGATATCATAAGTTAGTCATTGCTTCAATGTGCAGGTCATTTATAAGATAAAGTTGCCTGGGCCTGCAATATTAGGAGAAGGAAAGCCTGAGAATCAGAATCATGCTATCATCTTCACACGTGGAGAGGGCTTGCAGACAATAGACATGAACCAGGCATGTTCTATTTAAAGGATAGTTCTTTTTGTCTTAATTAACTTCTAACAAACATCCATTTGTAGGATAATTACATGGAAGAGGCCTTAAAAATGAGGAACTTGCTTCAAGAGTTCCTTAAAAAGCATGATGATGTGAGGTACCCGACAATATTGGGACTTAGGGAGCATATTTTCACTGGAAGGTATGTTAGAAGTTGTTAAAATGTTACCTTTTGTTTGTTCATTAAGCTTATCATGGTACTTTGTTGTCGCAGTGTTTCTTCTCTTGCATGGTTCATGTCTAATCAAGAAACAAGTTTTGTAACAATTGGTCAGAGATTGCTGGCCAACCCTTTGAAGTAAGATCTAAATCATCTGTCCGCTTGGTCTCTTTCATATGTCTGATGCATATATGCTTATTAATCTAACAATTGTCTACTAAAATTGATTTCTCTAGGGTTCGTTTTCATTATGGTCATCCAGATGTTTTTGATAGACTGTTTCACCTTACCAGAGGTGGTGTAAGTAAAGCCTCTAAGATTATAAATCTTAGTGAAGACATATTTGCTGGTATTTTCAAACTCAAACATCCCTTGTATTATGCTGATTATTTTGACTCAAAGCTAACTCTTTTCTTTTTGTTTACAGGTTTTAATTCTACCCTCCGTGAAGGCAATGTGACACATCACGAATATATACAAGTTGGTAAAGGGAGAGATGTCGGTCTTAATCAAATATCTCTGTTTGAGGCTAAAATTGCCAATGGAAATGGGGAACAAACACTTAGCCGAGACCTATACAGGCTTGGACACCGTTTTGACTTTTTCAGAATGTTATCTTGCTACTTCACTACAATCGGTTTCTACTTTAGTACTTTGGTAAAATGCTCATTCATTCTATTCATATTATTAGGTAATATATTCACTTCAGCTGATTACATTTCCTTCTGCAGATCACTGTATTGACCGTGTACGTGTTTCTTTACGGGCGGCTCTATCTTGTTCTTAGTGGACTTGAACAGGGGCTTATCACCCAACCTGCAATTCGTCACAATAAACCGCTCCAAGTGGCTCTTGCTTCACAATCTTTTGTGCAAATTGGATTCTTAATGGCTTTACCTATGATGATGGAAATCGGTCTAGAACGAGGTTTCCGAACCGCATTAAGTGAGTTCATTCTTATGCAATTACAACTTGCACCTGTGTTCTTCACATTTTCACTTGGAACAAAGACTCACTACTATGGTAGAACCTTGCTTCACGGAGGTGCAAAATACAGAGCAACGGGACGCGGGTTTGTCGTGTTTCATGCAAAGTTTGCTGAGAACTATCGTCTTTACTCGCGTAGTCATTTCGTAAAGGGAATTGAGCTTATGATTTTGTTACTTGTTTACCAAATATTTGGTGAGTCATATAGAGGAGCAGTTGCTTACCTTTTGATCACCATTTCAATATGGTTCATGGTTGGCACGTGGCTATTTGCTCCGTTCTTGTTCAATCCTTCGGGTTTTGAGTGGCAAAAGATTGTTGATGATTGGTCTGATTGGAATAAGTGGATCAGTAATCAGGGTGGCATTGGGGTTCCGCCCGAGAAGAGCTGGGAATCATGGTGGGAGGAGGAACAAGAACACCTGCATTATTCTGGGAAACGTGGTGTGATAGTAGAAATATTATTATCATTACGCTTTTTTATATATCAGTATGGTCTTGTTTATCATTTGAGTATGACAAAGCATCAGAAAAGTGTCTTGGTATGCTCAGATTTTATGTATACTCTGTTTTGTGACTTAAAAAGTAATGTTGCTAAATGGTTTTGTTTGTATGACAGGTTTATGGTATATCATGGGTGGTCATCTTTGTCATGTTGTTAGTGGTCAAGGTGAGGATTCACTTTCCTTTTAAGATAAAATTTTAGTATTTTTTTTTTATAAAATTGTATGATGCAAATATTTTTTAAAAATGTTGCAGGCTATATCGTTTGGGCGGATGAAATTCAGTGCAAAATTTCAACTTGTGTTCCGGTTGATTAAAGGAGCAATCTTTATTATGTTTGTCTCTATTCTTGTGATCCTGATTGCACTGCCTCACATGACACTGCAAGACATCTTTGTGTGCATTCTTGCCTTTATGCCAACTGGCTGGGGTTTACTACTGGTCAGTGCAACATTATTCTTCTCAATTATCACACACTGAAAGTGAAACTTACACATGCTTTTTTTTTTTCAGATTGCACAGGCAATTAAACCGGTAGTGAAGGCGGCTGGATTCTGGGGATCAGTGAAGACACTTGCACGAGGGTATGAGATAGTGATGGGCCTACTTCTGTTCACACCAGTTGCGTTTCTTGCATGGTTTCCTTTTGTTTCAGAATTCCAAACACGTATGCTCTTCAATCAAGCCTTCAGTAGAGGTTTGCAAATCTCTCGTATTCTTGGTGGGCACAGGAAAGATCGATCTGCTAGGAACAAAGAGTGATTTAGTGACGGACTGCAGCAGCAACTGTTTAAAATCATGTATTTTGGTAGCTAGCCATAGCTAGTTTTCTTTAGGTGCTAACTGAATGATGTCATGGACAGCACAGCAGTTGGTGTCAATGTAATATCGTCTTAATTTAGAGTCTCTTTTTGAGTTTTGGTGCTCTTATTATGCCTGCAACTTGGATGAAACATTGTTATTAAATGCGTTAACGCACTCAAAGCGCAAAGGCCTCTCTGAGGGCCTAGGCGCAAGGCGCAATAAAAGCGTGAGCCTCAAACAAAAAAGCGTATTTAAATAAAATAAAACAAAATATATTATGTAATGCGAAATATCACTTGTTTCAAATACCAAAATATTCCAATACCATACTCCTAAGTCCTCAACATGAAGCACCAAAATCATCTCAAATCCCAAAATGGCAAAATATATCAACAAAAGTTTGATAGACTTCACTTTTGTAACGGTTAGACATGCCATTATAAATGCGCATCAAACTTGCTAAATCTAAAACGTTGAACTCGTAACCAATGTGAAATATTTGACAGGATCCATTTCGGGAACGTAGAATGTAAGAGAAATTCAAATGTTAGAACTCCAGAACCTACATTAGAAAACATAGTTGATTAAATCGAGGATATTTACAATCTCCTCCCATAACCAACTTGTCCTTCCTTTCTATTTCAAAGGCCTGTTTGCATCGCAACTAATAGAAAAAAAACGACTACTAGACTAGACTAGTGGTTGAGTGCTCCTTGTTGTTCGGATCTTGACCGGGTCCGAGCTTCCCAAGCTCTATGCTGTTGGGGAACTCTGCAAGGGTCTTACCACCTTCTTTATTTACTATATTTGAGTCTTTGGAGTACTTTGGGATTATATTCCGCGCCGAGGATTTGTGCTTGTGGGCCGTGGTGAATATTGCAAATCGTTCGGACTTGGTAAAGGTTGTCGTAACCAATGGCGCATCAAACAATTTTCGAACACGTAGGCCTTGAAAGGAAGTTATATAGCAAGACTCTCTCAAGTTAGAAAAGAATAAATTAATATTTAGTAAACCTAAAGCATAAACATTAAAAAAAATGGCAACTATTTTTATTCTAGTCTGAACAGAGTCAATTTACACCATATCTTTGCATTTCCTCTTTCACCATCCATGCATATATAGTTTCCTGTCAACTACAACCTTACCATTTGTTTTACATTTCTTACAAAAAAAATGCCCCTTTTGTGATCTCCAGTTGGATGCCATGGCTCTGTTCTTTAGAAGCACCTTTAAGTTATAACATTCTTGGCAACCATAATCTGAATCTTCATTAGGTAAGAAATAGGATGTAAACAGATATGGCTATGTGGTTCAACACCTGATGGCACAAACAATAGGCACCAAACTTCTCTTAACGGTTTAGTAACCGACCTTCCTTTTTCGATTGCCCCTGTTGCTAGGTAACGAGGCTGCTGCTGCTGCTGAATACCTAGGATTCATAATCTCCCGAGGTACAGCAGCCCCAGACGATTTCAAGATTCCAATCAACTCTGGAAACAAATTCCTATTCTCCTCGTTAACAAACAGAATCGAACTACCCTCAACTCCCATTCTAGACGCCCTACCAATCTGGTGAACATATTCCTTAATCGAATTCGGCATGTCAAACACGATAACCTGTCTCACAAGCAAAAGATCAATCCCCCGACCCAATATCCCGGTAGCCACAATAACTGGAATCTCTCCTAGTAAAAACAAACTCAAAATCTCCCTCCTTTCTTTCATACTCTTTTCACCATGAATAGCCAATGACTTCAACCCGGTAGTTACAGTTATAGCCTCAGAAAGTAGATCCGCCCCAAGTCTCGACCCCACAAACACTATGACAGGCGGCTTAAAATGATTTGTGCTAGTCAATATATCAAAAAGCTTTTGCTTTTTTCTATTTGACTCGACCCATATAACCACCTGCTTCACAGCCTGGTTCGGTTTGTTTATCTTTCCAACGGTTATGACGTTGACATCTTTTGCCAACAAACTCGCCATCTTTTCCACTTCAACTGGAACAGTTGCAGAGTATAATAAAACTTGAGGTTGAGATAAAGCCCTATAAATCTGCATAACCTGTTCACGAAAGCCCTTTTGAAGCATGCAGTCCACTTCATCTATAACTAAAACTGAAATACTGTCTAATTCAATATCGTATTTGGTTAAAAGATCAATAAGCCTGCCAGGTGTAGCGACAATCATTTCTATTCCCGCCTGTACACGATGGATCTGTTTAGGCATCGCATCACCACCTACCACCAGCGCGGTTTTAAAAGGTAAACCTTTTCCAAGAACCTTCGCTTGTTCTTCAACTTGTATGCAAAGTTCCCTAGTTGGCGTTAACACCATCACCAACGGTTTTTTCTCGTTTGTAACCTGTGTAACCGCCTGCTTCCTGACATTCACACAATGAGAGATTACGGGAATCAAATAAGACGCTGTTTTTCCCGAACCAGTTTCAGCTGAAACGAGCAGGCTTTGATTGTTCAACGCAGCAGAAACCGCCTGCATTTGAACAGGCGTAGGAATTTCATATCCCGCAGACTCTATGTTCTGTAAAAGCTTACGAGGAAGATTACAATGAGCAAACGATAACACCGGAGGTGGAACATGGTTACCCTTTACCACTATCTCAAACTTAGCCCTAATCGATTCGGTTTGGCTAGCAGTTAAAAACCGATTATCGTCTTGAACATAAATGCACTCATCGGTTGCAGGTAGTCTTACGGGATGCGGTTGAAGTTTAGTTGGTAATTTGGGTTGGTTAATTCTAAACAAGAGCTTCTGCTTACATTCAAGGCTGCAGATATCGTCATCGGTCTCATCGCATATGTATTCCCCAAACCGACCGCATTCGATGCATACGGGCTCTCCTGGTAAAGCTTCTCTTTGTTGGACACAACAGTTTTTCACATCATCTGATCCAGGAGATGCTGATAAAAAGATTAGTAATTTAGGCTGAAATTAGGGCTATGAACATGTATGCAAGCAGTAACAAACATAAGGGCCATACCTGAAGTTTCAGAAGATGCTGATGCTGATGCTGTTATCATTCTTTGATCCTCATTCGCATTCTCCATTACAATATCGTGATTATTCAGTCATCGATCAAAAACCCAGTTAGCATGTAAATGTAAACCGATAATAGATATTTTTGAGATGACTGAATATATCCAAAGTATTCAATTTTAATAGGATCCATAAGAACCCTAGAAAAATTGAGTAATTATATACTAAAATTATCAACTAAATATTATTTAGTTTTTTTTTTCTTTTGTCTTTTTTAGCTTTTAGCCAAATTGGATTTTAATTATACCAATTTGATACAATTGTCTCTTATAATAATCCTAACTTAAAAAGTAGCCGTAACCGGTTCAACTATCACACAATTTGTTTTCATTGGACCTTCGTTAAAAAAACTTAACGACGCTAAGTTTTTTCCAAATTTCAAACGGATATTTTAGGGTGTTTGATCGGAATGAGGATACGAGTCGATTGATGTAAAATTTACCTCAAAGTGTTGGTCAAAACGACTAAAGGATGCTTCAATTCCGGTGATTAAACTTTTAAGACAAAATGGCAAAAGACGTCCTTTACGTTTGACCTAATTTTCATTAGACGTCCTTTAATGAAAGAAATAGCAAAACGCATAACTCATGTTTCAAAGTTGTTGCACGTTACATTCTTTGTCACTAACCTAGTTAGATTTTTTCGTTAAATCAGCCCACGTGACAAACACGTGAGGGCAAATCAGTCATTTCATTTTTCCGTCTTCCCCCCGTTAACATACACCCCCGACGTACATATAGGAAATTAGGGTTAACTCGATCAAATAATTCGGGAAATAGGGTTCGTTTGATTGAACCCGTAATTGATTGAAGGATGGTGTTCTGCTATTGTGGTAAAGAAGCCGTAATTAAAACTTCATGGACTGATAAAAACCCAGGGCGTCGTTTCTATGCATGCCCCGTCCAGGTAAGATTTTATTTTGAAAATTTTTTGCCTACATTTAATTTGATGTTTTTTTCTTATAATTAGGGTTCAAAATGTAAGTTTATTGGATGGTTTGATCATAAGAAATGTCAAAGATGTACAGACATAATCCCTGGTCTGCTAAGAGCTAAGAATAGCATGGAAGAAGCTAATATTAGTCTTCGGGAAGCTAATGACAATCTTGCAGAAGCTAAGAACAATCTTGAGGAAACAAACAACAATCTTGGATGCAAAGCAAGCAAACTCAAAAAGATGTTGATTGCTAGTTGGATAGCTTTCATAATTTATGTACTTTTCTTCTAGGGGATAGCTTTCATAATTTATGTAATTTTCTTCTAGGGGATGATAGAATTGTGATGTTTTGTAATATCAATCTGCTGTTGTATGATCTATGATTTGTAGTTTGACTTATGCAATGTAATGCTGACTTTTGAAATGTGATCTTATGTAATGTTGTGCAATGTGATGTTATGTAATATTGATATGCACAAATGACTCAATGACTTAATTTAAGCAAACTAGTTGCACAAATTGCTGCAAAATTTAAGCAAACCAGTTGACTGAACAAATGGCTGCACAATTTAAGCAAACTAGTTGTCTGCACAATTTAAACAAACTAGTTGACTGCACAAATGACTCAATGTTGCACAATGTTGACTGCACAAGTTGTGATCTTGACAAATGACTCAATCTTGCACAATTGACTCAACTTATTGACTGCACTAGTTGACAATTTAAGCAAGTCGTTGACTACATAAACTAACAACATTCATTACATAAACCAACCATTCAGCATAGTCATTACATAAAACATCCTAGATCATTAAAACAAGTTCAAAAGACCAAACTAACATCCAAAGACCAAACTACCCAAACAAACTTGTTGCACCTTTAGCCCAAAGACCAATCACACTTTTTTTTTGCATGACCTTATGTTGTGTCCTGACTTGCCACACCTTGAACAAGATCTTTTAGTCTCTTTCTTTGATAGCTTACCAGATCTTGTCGTTTCTTCCATCTCAAATGCTGATTTCTTGCTTGCCTTCTTGGGTCTACCAACTTGCTTGTTATGTTTGGGTGGTGTAATAGATATAGAACATGGAGATTTTGTCCATAAGACTCTGTCATTGATTGGGTTTATCTTAAATGCATAAACCTGCCTCCATGTCTCCATTGTATGAACTGGATGAACCCAACTCTCTAGAGCACCAACCCTTTCACCATATGTAGCCTTGTACCAAACTGCTGCCACCACATGTTCACAAGGAATACCTAGTTTGCAAATAGAACATAGTTTAAACCCTAAGGAATAAACACTTAACAATAAACACTTGGCAATAAACACTTGCACAAATAAACACTTGACTATAAACAATTGCATACCGTGAGTTCCCACCTTCTGCAGGTACATGTCTTCCTAACTAAGTCAACAACTCTTTGCTTACCTGGTCTACCACTAACCTGATACAAATCCCCCCCCCCCCCCATTCCACTGAACATTATAATGTGATGCATTTTTTCTAATAATATCAAACTCTTTGGTGGCATTGGGTGTAAGCAGGCTGTCAGTCTTGTTTATAACAGCTAAAACATTTACTATCCTTCTCATTAAATACTCCCTTATGTAATCAATAGCTGATATGATAGGCTTGTCTCTACCTTCCACTATCTTACCATTGAAAACCTCACACATGTTGTTAAGCAATACATCAGACACTGCTCTACCTGTGAACACAAGCAAGACATCACTCAAGTTGTTGATCAACACAATGAAAACATCAAAGGCTTGTAGTTCATACCAGTGAAGTGTGACTTAGACCAGTGTTTAGGATGAATGTTGGACAACCACTGGTGTGCTTCCTTATTGAATGCCTTCAACTCTTCCATTCCAGCCTCAAATTCAGGAATTGTTGTTGCATGGGCACACTTATACAACAACTCTTTATACAGCTTCCCTCTAAAAGTTGCCTTGAAATTCTCATGAATGTGTCTGACACAGTATCTGTGCTCAGCACATGGGAACAAGTTTTCAATTGCAGGAAGAAGGCCCTGTTCAACAAAAAAATTGTTAGTCAAATTTGATCAAAGTAAAGCATGAGTAAAAAGGATATACCTTTTGCCTATCACTGATGAAAGTAAAGCCTGAGTTTCTACCAAAATCCAGATCATCACCTAACAGTTCTAGGAACCAAGTCCAAGAGTTGAGATTTTCTGTCTCTACAATTGCAATAGCAAGTGGATAGATTCCATTGTTTGGGTCAACACCTACTGCAGATAATAGTTGACCTGGGAATGGCCCTTTCATGAATGCACCATCTAGACCCAGTAGATCCCTCCCTATTGCTTTAAACCCTTGCTTTAAAGAACCAAAACAAACTACATCCTTCTGAACCTTCTAGTTGGTAAACTTGCATCTGTGTCCTCTTCGACCTGAATCTTAACAGTAGTACCTGGATTTTGTTTCTTTAATTCTAACACATAATCTCTAAGAATAGCATACTGTGAGATGTAATCTCCTTGGACCATTTTCTTAGCTTTAGCCCTAGCCCTGTAAGCTTTCAACCTAGAAACCCCTAATTCATATTTTATTTGAAACTGTTCTTGAACAGACTTCACAGGTATTTCTGGGTTTGTATGAACTTGATCTAGTAGTTGGTGTGATAAGAAGGTAGAAGTGCAAGAATTAATTTTTCTGGATTGAAGACATTTATGATCAGTTTGTAACCCTAACCACCCAAGATTCAACACCTTTTGGTTTTGAAATTAGCATTAACCAAGGGCATTGAAATTTGTCTGGATCTGTTTTTTTGCCCCTACCACCAACATTAATGGGCCTCTTGCCCTTACCAACCACTACCTTTTGTTTCCCTTTTTTTAAAGCAGCCCCTTTACTTGTATTCCCTTTCCCAACATCACCTTTAGGCTTTGGTTGACTGGCAATATGAACCCCATAATCATCAATATCAAAATCTGGTAGAGACCCAACACATTGTACCCTTAACCTTACTTTATCATCCTTGGCAAATACAAGTTGCCTTCTAGTTTCAACATAATGTTGCTTAACCAACATCTTGACTTCTTTCTTAGTCCCAAACTCTTGTCCTACAAAAAAGTTAGCCTTACCTTCACTATTCCTATTTTCATTTGCTTTTCTAACAGCATGCAACTGATGTTTTCTATTGCTTGTCTCATTATCATCAGAATCTGACCCACTTAGAATCAAATCATTGTCTAAAACTTCATCTTGTATATCTACATCTTGTTAGACAGTGCTAGTTTCTTCAATTCTTAAGTCATTGTAATCATCCATATTAACTTCATGATCATCCATGTCTGTATTAACTTCAACATTTCTTTGCTTTCTTGGCTTAAAAGTATCATCACTATCAGTATCACTATCATCATCATTTAAATTAGCTTTAAAGTCACTATCTTCACTTTCATCCCCACCCTCACTATCACTATCACTACCACTACCAACATCATCAGACTTTAGCCCAACATCATCATCTTCTAACACAACATCCTCATCAACATCTAGCCCAACATTAGCCTCCACCCTATCATCATCAGCTAGCCCAACATTAGCCTCTACCCTATCATCAGGAGCTAGCCCACCATCAACATCTTGCCTAACACCACCTTCAATCCCAACATCAGCCCCAAGCCCAATGTCACCCTCTGGCCCAATATAACCCTCTAGCCCACCATCAACATCTAACCTATCATCAGCAGCTAGCCCACCATCAACATCTTGCCTAACACCACCTTCAATCCCAACATCAGCCTCAAGCCCAACATAACCCTCTAGCCCACCATCAACATCTAACTTGTCATCAGCATCTAGCCCACGATCAACATCTAGCCCAACACCACCCTCAAGCCCAAGATCAACCTCTAGCCCAATACCACCCTCAAGACTAACATCACCCTTAAGCCCAACACCACTTGACTGCCCTCCACCACCACTTGAAAATGCATTCCACCTAGCTGGGACAATAGCATAAGGTTCAGGATCATCAATTTCTTCAATAGACAATTTTTTGGGCTTAGTTGGGGACCAAAATTCCTTAATGTCTTCAATCCTATGTTGGGTATACACTTTAATGAGCTTATGCACTTCAACATGTGTAGCTAACCTCAAGACATCTTGGTCACTACACAAGTCTTCAATACCAGTATCCAAGTCCTTTTCAGGATGTAAAAACTGGTAATAAATTACATCCGTACTGGAATAGCCTAACTCACCCATCATTTCACCAATTTCATGAACTGAGAACCTGTCTATGTCGATCAAGTCCACGAAATGACACTGACCTCCTACATATGTACGATTTGGAGGACTAGTAAACCTACCACCGTGATTAATCTCGAAGCTGAAAAGATTGGGATAACCCTATGCAAAATTGCATATTTTTTGTAAGTAAAAACCCCAAAATTCAAACCTAAACAACTAAAAAATCACAATTTAGGGTAGACATTACCGTAAAGTTGATGCACATCCTTATCGTCAATGCTTTCTCGAATGTACCAGTTCATTGTATAGATTTAGCGAGAGAGAGATGAAGAGACGAAGGTTTTCGAGAAGAAAGGAAGAAAGGGGGTTTTGTGAAATGAAACGTCGGGGGTGTGTGTTAACGGGGGGAAATAAGAGGGAAGACGGAAAAATGAAATGACTGATTTGCCCTCACGTGTTTGTCACGTGGGCTGATTTAACGAAAAAATCTAACTGGAAAAAGGACGTAAGGTGCAACAACTTTGAAACATGAGTTATGCATTTTGCTATTTCTTTCATTAAAGGACGTCTAATGAAAATCAGGTCAAACGTAAAGGACGTCTTTTGCCATTTTGTCAACTTTTAATTAACAAAAATTAAGCTGTTTGGAGCACCATTTCGAGTTAAGTTTTACATTAATCGATTCATATCTCATTCCGATCAAAAACCCTAAAATATATATTTTAAATTTGGAAAAAACTTAACGCCGTTAAGTTTAATGAAAACAAACAGTGTGAAAGTTACGACCGGTGACGACTACTTTATAAGTTGGGATTATTATCGGCAACTGCATTAAGCTGGGATTATTAAAATTCAATTTTCCTTTTTTTTACAACAACCTATCCTTACCAGAATAGTAGAATTTTTCCTCATATAGAGACATCATTATACACGTCGAGATATTGCTAGGCCAAATGCCTTTATTAATTATGACACTGGTAGACGAGGGTCGAGGGTGGTGAATACCACGCCCCTCTTCCCTTCCCTGCGAAATGCTTTCAACCATCAATTGTACATTAGCTTATCAAATTTTAGCGAAATGAAATTTTGAACTCTATTCTTAATTTCATATGGAGCCCTTTTACGAAATTAACTTCTGGAGTCATTTATCAAGGGCTTTAACAAGGTGTTGGAAAGCTTTTGTTTCTTTTTTTACTTCACCATGAGACGTTCCGAGATAGATTTATTATTTGTGGAAAGTTTGCAGAGACGTTGTGGTGATTAGCAACATTGTCGGCGTTTGTGGATTTACGCCCCATAGATGTTTTAATATAGTTGTAACAGTGGTTATTCATGTTTATTTAAAAAAAATGTAACATTTTAACTTACAATAGTTATAGCTAAACTTGTTAACCACTACATAAAACAAGAACATGAATTAATTGATTTGACCATACATGATATTATAATTTTAATAATTAATAATTATAAAAGCATCAATAATCATGAACGCCGCCACATTATAATATCCGGGATTGCCCGTCCCTTTCCCCACTAACAGGCAAATGCCCCTCCCGTATCCTCTCATCCATCTCTCCTCCACATCAACGACGATAATATGATATCCTCTCTCTCTCTCTCTCTCTCACACACACACACACAAAATTGGACAAAAGTGATCTTGTTGTGAATCCTTAAAATATTGTCATTCGTCTTTTTATTTATCATCATTGTTCGTAAGTATAAAATCAATAGGAGGAAGACAAAATCAAATGTTAGTGATTGATTCTTAAATAAATGATGGTTTTAACCATAATATAAAAGAGATGAAAAAACAAAACTCATGATTGTAACTTGTTTGCTCCTTTATTTATTTTTTTTATTTTTTTTTTCCGTTTGTTAGGTCACTTGACTCGTCATGCAAGCACTAAGGGGTGTCCCTGATTCATTTAAAGTATATTTGGACATCTATTGTTGATAAAATGGTTTAGTCATCTTATTGTAAATAAATTAGTTAGTAAATCTATACGTTTCAAGTATTTTGACAGGTTATTCTATGGTAATTAGGAACGAGTAAAATGCATGTGTTATATAATCAACAAAATGACAAATTAAACATATTCTCTAATTTCAACACCAGGGGTACATTCGGTTATCAGTTTATTGTGTATATAATTACCAGGAAAATTTATATATGTATGACCAAAAAAACGTACCCATCAGAAGCATTAATCAAATACGTTTGCATATTAAAGATTAATCTGATGTGGTTCTAACGATTAATTCATTGGCCAAACAAAATAGATGGAAATAGATCAAGATTTAGAGAGCAATTCAACATTTCATTCATAATTTCATTAATTAAAGAAAAGCTCCTTAAATAAGGACTACAAGAAACTGATACTAACCAAAAATAGGAAATCATGTTAAACAAGTAAATAAAACATAACATAAACTAATAATTAATAAACTCCACTACTAAATTTGCATGCACAAGAAACATATCATAATCCCAACAATACCACAGACGACCAGTCTAGAACTAGTAAGGGTGTGTTAGAATTTAGATAAAACACATGATATTAGATATTAGAAGGTGAAACCAAACTTTCCACGTACTCGATGGAGCGTATATCCATGAAATGATAGTTCTTATCTATGTCGTCGAAATTAAAAATCCTGCCCATTGTCTTTAAATCATCAAGAGTTGCCAAACCGTTGAGCGTCTTATATGAATGTTTTGATGTGTCGTAGATAACAAGTTGCATTGAGCTATTTGTCATGACAATTTTTCCGTTACCCAAAATACAAATAGGTTGGAACGTATTACCACGTTCCAAACCACCAAATGTGAATGAATGTACTTTCCTCCATGAGCAGTACTGTTCTTTCCACAACAACACATCGAACCCAACGAGATCAATCTTTTTAACCGTGCAAAGGCATCCGTCTAGGGATCCCAAAAGAAGCCCTGCGTGATGGAATCCTTTGGGTGGCTTTATTTTCGAAATTATCATATCCTTAACATTGAGGGCCAAGATCCCTGTCGAAGTTGACCAATACAGAAAGCCATTTAAAAATATACCCGCATTACCCAATAACTGAAAATCTGGTTTGAGGTATTGTAGTGGTATGCTCCACGAACTAGTTTTAAGATCGAAGACATCAAATTTATATCGCAAGGGATTGACCATAAATTCAAATCTAAAAATCTTTATGTCATCTCCACATGAACCAAATCCAAGTACATAGGGTATAGGACATGTGGCAGAAAGTGGATCAATAACCACAAGTGTCTTTGATGCACAAGTTAACGGATTGAATAGGGTCAAATGACAACGTTTTAAGGACCACGGATCATAAATAGCCAAAAGCACAATGCCATCATTCAATGTTCCTACAATGCAAACTTATGTACCTTCCTGATGATGTTCTAGAGGAGAACGGACTCTGACCATGGAATCCTCGACTGGTACGTTGTCGTCTATAACAACGAGAGGCCGTGGGAATGGCAAAAGGATCATTCGACGCGATCTCGACTTCATAAAATAGGGATCTGAAATTAGACGATTCCAATGCTTCTACAAGCATCTGAGCCGTAGTAAAGGCTTTCCAGGAAGCCGAGCAAGTATGTTGTGAAGAACGTCATCCCCTATATGAACTTTAGCCATAGATCGGAGAAGGTGATCGATCGGCTAGCTAGTGAAACTTGCTTATGAGGAAGAAAACCCTAGGTCTCTTTATATCTAATAATTGTACTATCAATTATGTTCATCTTCTTTTACGTCTCTAAATAACATTAATTGCACTAAATGCGCATAAAATAAATTTTCAAACGAGTTTTGGTCCCTAAGTTTTTGCCATTTCAACCCTTTTAGTCCATTAAACACCTATCTGTTATATCTATCTAATTATCTATAACTCTCGTATTAACTGCTCATTTGTCACCTCCTCATTAATTATCCTTTAAATTTTTCGCGGATACATCAAACTAAATATCCCTTAAATTTGGGTATTTCGGTTATTCGTTTATACTAGCGATCGGATAATATAATAATCCAACTTAAAACTTTATCATATATTTTACTAAACTGTTAAAGCAATACAAGGTTTTCATCATATTTAACTAGCATGTCTACATAGCCTTCCAACTCATCAATTTTCTATTTATATAATTTCTACATGTTAATTTGAACATTAATTTTAAACATTATTTCTAAGTTGAAAAATGTTTCAAAATAAATTGTTATAATAATCATTTATTGAGTAATAAACGCAACTAATTGTTTTCATTGTTAATTTTTTAAATTTTGAGACTTTATTATTTTATTTTTTTTGGATTTTGGAAAATTATTTATGAACCTTTGGACTCGATGCATGGAATTTGGATTGAAATGGTGGTTTAAGTCACGAGGTTTGGATTATATTGTTGATTTATTAAGCGTGCGGTTTAATAAAAATTATAATTATGTCTCATAGTCATATTCATATTTTTAGCATTCTTTATATTGTGTAATTAAATGTTTTATAATTTCAATAAAAATAGTTTTTATAACGCACAACTTATGTTACAGCATCTACATGTTTACGCTTCATAGTTTTTAGTTATTGTTTGAATACGTTTTGTATTTTCTTTTTGTTTTTCGTATATGGTTTTTTAGATTTTTTCAAAAGAATCTTCAATTAAATATACAAGGTGACAATGGTGACCAGTTAAATCTTATTATTCAATTATGGTAAATATGAGTATATATATGTACATATATCTATAATATATATAAACAAAACCTTTAAAATTCTATACCTTTAAAATTCTATGTGTTTTGCTTTGGTTGCCTTCCACCCTTTATGAAGTCATCAGATTGTTTGATTTGTAAATGAGAAAATCTCATTGATTTAACCTGTTTTTGACCTTAAGATTTAATTTTGTCTTACAAGGGTCATAACACCTCTTCGGGATGTTTCAAAGCAAAATACCACTCCATAACCACAGTATCTCCTAGCTTCGCACCCCACCTTTCTTCATCTCTATCTTTCCCTATCTCCTATATTTCTAAACCATACCCACATTCAGCAATCGTGGTTTCTTATCCCGGCCAGTTAATCAACGTATGTTCGATTTATGTTATTTAATTCTGATGCACCTTCCTTCTCATGGGTGTTTGGGATTCCTTATTTTAGCTCCTTATAGCTTATAACTTATGGGTTATAAGTTATAAGATGTTTGAGAAAGTTAGATTTTGCGAGTGTATAAGGTACAAGTTACAACTATTTAACTTATAACTTATGCCTTAAATAAGTTATAAGGAGGTAAAATAAGGAATCCAAACACCCTTCAGTTTTTGTCTCAATTTCTATGTAACATTCGTTAATTTTCAAACCCGAAAACCCAACCCATTTTAATCCCGGAAAATCCCAAAATTTTTTTGGGCTAAATATGTCAACTTTGAAAGATAAGGGATTAAATATAATCTCAAAGACAAGTAATGAGAAAAATGAGATAGGAAAAAAAATAAGACATCTCATTTTAAGGAAATAAGAAAATTCCATTCCACATGGAAAGATGGAAGAAAGTGGAAGCATTCCACATAGGTATAAATAAGAAAGATAACTTTCCTCCCACATGAAAATGTGAAAGAAAAATGCAGCTCTTTATAAGGAAGAGAATTTTCATAGTAATATTCTTATGTGGCTAACCACTCTCCATAGTCCTAGCGGACGCGCACGGACACGGACTCGGACTCGGACTCGGACTCGGGCGATGGGCGTAATGTGATGTTTTGATGGCGCACTTTGCACTTCGCATGCTCGCATCGCCGCGAGTCGCATATGGGCCGCTTTAGTATTTTGGATAGTATAAGGACTGAAAATGAAAATACAAATTTTCTTCCTTCGCGCGACGCGAAGGATCAGGTTTCAAATTTTCGCTTACACGAAAGACAAAATACATTAAACCGACATTGAAAGGCTTCGCGCTACGCGAAGTACCAAGTTAAAGATTCCTCGCGCGACGCGATGTAACCTAATCTACATGCATGACACGTGTGGACACGTGGCAACTCGCCTGATGACTCAGCGACTATAAGTCAATTCGCGCGATGCGAACGGTCAAGACGTTTGTCCAAGGAGCCCAAAATCAAGTATAAATAGGTGGGTTCACGGCTTGTCTCACTCACACCAAACACACATCACTTTCATGCATTTTGTCTTAGGAAGCGTGCCGACCTCGTAGAACCTACCAAGCTCTGAAGCTCTGACAGTCTAAGCCCCCGTACGCGATATAGAGTAGAAGTGCTGCTCAATCAGACATAGGCAATTAGCTCCAAATACCTTTTGAGGTAGGGGTTCTGCTTAAGTATTATTTTATTATTATGGCTAAGATCATAGTCGGGGGTATAGCCCAAACCTTGATTACAGATAAGCATAATATAACTTTTCATAACCAAAGGTTATAGTTAACTTATTGTTTCTTCATGATTAAGAAACGTAAGCATTCGTACACAAAGGGTATAGTTAAAATAATATTTCTTTATGATTAAGAAATATTCATTCACAACGGTTAGAGTTAAAGTAATGTTTCTTCTTGAAGAAGAAACCTGGTTTAGATGTTTCTTCCTGAAGAAGAAACCTAGCACATAACTGATAAACAAACAATAGGACTAAAGGTCCAAATATTTTATACAAGCAAATAAATTGTCAAGGTTAAAGCTATACAAAACAGACTACGGGTCTGAATCTAGATCATTGATCTAGATATTTATACAAATGTTATTCTCGTACTATAGGTTCGAGATAACAATCAATCAATCAATCAGAAATCAGAAACAGGAATCAGTAACAGAAACTGATTACAAACAGGGGTCAGTAACCGAAACTGATCATAAACAAGAATCAATGTCAGAAACTGATTACAATCATAAAAGGTGAATACGCCATAAACTTTACAACTCTTTTAGAGTCTGACTGTTTGCATAGGATTTACAAATCCTTAAAACTTTGTGTTACAATAATAAGAAATGGGCATACTTAGATTAAGAGTATACATGTGTCTGGATCCATTCATACATGGTGACTCAGAGTTCCCCGAGGCCATGCATATCATCAAGCATGCCTCTGAAAGTCTACGGGACTGTTCAGAGAAATGATATTGTGTATATGATTAATTGTAAACGTACTTAGGATAATTTTATCCCAATTGAGTTGGGTGCCTAATGAGTGTTGTCACAAAGGTAGTATTGTTGTTTACACGATGGTATTGAAAGTGAGTCAGCGTCATTCACCGGTTGTGTGCTGACGTGTTTTCGCCCACATTTCAGGGAAACTGTAAAGAATAGAACTGACAAGCAAGACAGATTGGAGACATAATCATTAGAGATGATCTGATGGCTCAGATATTTTATTCAGAATATTATAAAGATTCATATTTTTAAAGGACAGGTTTTTGATTTATCAAATGGGTATTCAATTCCCAAATTTTCAATATAATAATATTTTATCTGAAAAGATTTCCGTGTATATTTTATTACACAATATCCAACGGGTATTCTAACCCAACATTTTATTAAAGAATACTATTTTAAAGACTTCCGCTAAAACAAACCCGCAACTCTGATATATTTACAAAACAGATACCAACAAACGGGTGTCGCACCCAGGACCATAGTCGGGGTGTGACAAAATGCTAGGAAGGCAGATATTGATGGAATTCAAGAACAATGGTCGACTTATGTGCCACAGTTTATATTCCGGTGATGTATTTTGTATTGACAATTAACCAATATATTTGTTAACTTGGGAATGTTTGTAATATTGACTTCCGATCTATAATTATGAAATGAAATGGATACCTTTGCTATGTTTGTATTTTATGTTTGTCATGAGTAGGCCAGTAAACGAACCGAACGTTCGGTGAACTTTCGTGAACCGTTCGGCGGGAAGTTCGTTTATGTTCGTTTATTTAATAAACGAATGAACACGAACAAAATATTTGTGTTCGTTTAATTAAACGAACGAACATGAACACATGTTCCGTTCGTTCATTTATGTTCACGAACGTTCGTTTATGTTCGTTTGTGTTTGTTTATTTATGTTCGTTTATGCATTAATAGAAAATAATTAATTATTATCTGGATGGGTCATCTAATTAAAGGTTTTATATTTTTTAATTTGAGGTCACTTAAGTGTTTTCACTTATGTTCGTTTATGTTTGTTTGTGTTCATTTACATTTGTTCATCTATATTCGTTTATGTTCGTTCTTTGTTCAGTTATATTCGTTTAGATTATAAACAAATGAACATAAATGAACACAAATGTTCCATTTTTTTAAATAGATGAAAATGAATATAAATATTTTGTTCGATTAAGTGTTCGTATTCGTTTAAAGTTAAATGAGTGAACACGAACATACCCTTGTTTGTGTTTGTTCGATTGGTTTACAGGCTTTCATTATTCACATTAATGAATACGTCGGCCTCAATTTCTAGGCTATTTTTATTTTTATTTGTGTTCGCTTGTGTTCGTGAGTCGTTTGTGAACACATTCATTTACTTAATGAACGAACACGAACATAAAATCTCGTTCGGTAAGTGTTCGTGAACCGTTCGTGAACACATTATTTCCTTAACGAACGAACATGAACAAGGCCTTGTTCGTGTTCGTTCAGTTCGTTTACAGCCCTAGTCATGAGAATTTAATTATTGTTATTAATGTAAAAATTAGTGATTATGAAAAAAAAGTAAAAATATGTTTTTTTAATAATACGATGACACGCATAAATGTTGGTCATAAATGCAATGTCGTAAATGTGAGTCATAAATGCACGTCATGAAATATGACACGCGAAAGCGTGTCATTATCAATTTATGACAGGGGCTTCATTGACACGCATTTGCGTGTCATAAGTGTCCTTTAATGACACGCAATGCGTGTCATTGAAAGCCTTTTTTCTAGTAGTGAGCAGAAAATAAAAAAGAAATTATGTGATTGGTTAGAATCTCATTTCAGAAGTGTTTTTAGTGTGAGAAGTGCGAGAAGAGATTCTGGCCAATCATAAGTTTTCTTTTTAATTTCAGATTATTTAATTGTAGAAGTATATTAGTAAAAAGTTTAGAAGTTTCTTTTAGTAATTAATACTAATTAATGTTAAGTTACAAATAATTATACATTTATTTTTATTTTTTAATTTGATTTAATCTTTAAACAATTCATAAAACAAAACCATCATACTCATACTATAAAAAAAATATAAATGTATTAACCATCATAAAAACAAATACCTACACAAATCATAATATTAAACTACACATACAAAAACTAGTTCATGTTATCACCTACACAGGTCACAATATTTATATACGTGCATATAACTAGTTCATGTTAACCTACACAAATCACAATAATAACCTATATATACAAATTTACTTCATGTTATAGCCTGTCTATTTGTATTTACCTACACATATCAGAATATTAACCTATACAAACAAACCTTGTTCATGATATCACATACAATTAATAGTATTAACCTAAACTTGTAAAATATTCGCAATGTAGGAACATATCATATTTTTTTATAATTTTAATTATTTTATAATCTATATTTTATGTGTAGGCAAATACGAGTTATGTGTAGATGAATATTATTTATATGTAGATGAAAACAAAATGAACTAGCAAGCTGTGTAGGTGAATACGATATATGTGTAGGTAAATATTAGTTATGTGTTGGTAAAAAATAAAAAAACATAATTAGTGTAGGAGAAAATAAGTTGTGTTGGTAAATACGAGTTACATTTTGATAAAAATAAAAATAACTAACAATTTGTATAATTGAATATGAGCTATGTGTAAATTATTATGTTACTTGTGTACGTGATCAATTTAATACAATTCACCTACATATACATTTTTTTTATATGTAGGTAATAGATAATTCAAATTTGTAACTTTCTACTAGAATTAATGTGGAGAATAGTTTAAGAGTAATTAAAGGAATTAATGCATTGAACAAATAAGAGATAATCAATGGTTGAGATCGACTTCTCGCTATAATATCACTTCTCGCATGATCCATCCCTTATGTGTGTGTGTAGCGGATGGATCTTGCGAGAAATGATATTATATTGAGAAGTGCGAGAAGAGAATTTGAATCATTGATTTGTTTAATCAATGGTCAACAAAAGAAATAGCAAATTCGTAAATATAAACACTTGTTTATGACATATTTTTAATTAAAAAGGATGCATATGTCTTTTGTGATGTAACCCTTATTAAGCTAGTCATTAATGCATTTAGGGGTTTCATTTTTTATGTTTAATCAATGGTCATAGTGTCATATATAATTTTTACTAATTTTATTTCTTTCATTAAGCTAGACATTAATATATGTGAAAATTTTATAATTGTAGATTATTAGCATGATCCGCTATTTATTATATGTAATATATAAAAAAAAAGTTTATTTTGTACTGTGTAAGTGGTATTTTGAATTGTGTATGTGTAAACTTTATTGTGTGTAGCTTCATATATGTACAGTGGAGGTGGTATTTCGAATTGTGTACATGTAAATTTTATCGTGTGTAAGTTCATATGTGTACTGTAGGTGGTATTTCGAACTTTGTACGTGTAAATTTTATAACATGTAGGATTATTTATGTGTTAGATTCATATATGGGTTGTGTAGATAACATTTCGTTCGTAATTTTTATCTTCTGTAGGTTCATATATATACTGTGTAAGTGGTATTTTAAATTGTGTATGTGTAAATTTTAGCATGTGTAGGTTCATATATGTACTAGGTATGTGGTATCTCGAATTATATGCGTGTAAATTTTATCGTGTGTAGGATCATTTTATGTAATATGTAGGTGGTTTTACGAATTCAGTATAAAGTTGAAAATATTTCTAGATTTGGTTAAATTTGAAATATTATGACGAACAAATTAATCATAGATTAAAAAAAACAATTTAAAGCAAAACGTAGTTTGTTACTTTGTTATATTAGTTGATAAACTGGCATTCGAAATGCATCAATTATTTCATGGTAAATGGAACTAGTGAAAAAAGAAACAAAAATAAATCCATACAAACAAAAGAACATCTAGTGGTATAAATAAATTGTAACTTACAAATCATAAAGTCTGGATATTAATGCTTTAGACTTTTATTTAGAGATAGATTAAAAAAATTAAATGATGAATTATTTTAATCTACCTATACTACCCTTTTATTTATTTATTTTATTTTTTCTCAAATTTCATTAATTACAATAAATGCTATACATTTTCAACCATTGATTAATAATCTAATGGTTGAGATCACTTCTCGCTATAAGAATCATTTCTGAAATAAACTTAATCCTATATAATATATATATATATATATATATATATGTGTGTGTGATTAAATCTGATTAAAAAATCAAAGTATGAGAGAGAATAAAGATGCAAGTGATTGCATTACATCCGTCACACGTGTGTGTGATTGAAATTAAATCTGATTAAAAAATAAAAGTAGGAGAGATAATAAAGATGTAAGTGATTACACTAATTTAAACGTTTGTTACACCTATGTAATAAGTCGACTCGGTGCGTAAAAAATTCTGTAATTTTTTTACATATATGTAACCTACATGTATTACGCATGTGTAAAAAAAATTCAAAAAAAAATTGTTACATTAAGTTATTTTGAGTTCTTAAAACTCAAAGTGGTTCTCATTTGAAATATATATATATATAATAGTAGGTACCCGCGCGATGCGGCGGGATTCTAAACAACTTGCAATACAAAAATGTGATTATGTATAAAGCGCAACACAAGTTTAATACAAACGCGTTAACGTGGGCTAAGGTGAAGCCAAATGTGCTAGTGAACTAATGATGTATGTACTTGTATAAAACACCGAATCTTTGTAGAGCTTAAGTAAATACGAGTCCTGCTCAACAAACAACCATTCTACAATATATGTTCTTCACACTTGGCTTGTTATATAATATAAATCAAGATGTAGATAAAAATAAATAAACTGCAACTCGCTTACTTTTATTGTAATCCTACAAACGATCAGAGTGCAGTTTAAAAAAGGGGCTCTCCAAATAGAGGGAACATGGTGTATATTTGGACAATAACCTAATTTAGTAACAAATCATTGTCAAAGCAAATCCTAATTTGATTATAAAGTATACTTTGACCTTATTAAAGTCAAACCAGCATGATGAGCAGCAACAGTTTGAGTGCTCATTGATGTAGCAAGGTATAAGTAGAGAGTAAAGCAAATGTAAGTAGTTTCTTTCCTAAAACATCAACAACATAATGTAAGAAGTTTCTTTCCTAGTTACTAACAATAAAAATAACCAATCATACAAAGGTCAAACTTTTGACATCATTAATTCATCCTCATCATAATTACTTGAACAGGAAGCTGGAATAACGTTAGAAGTTCATTTAATTGTCCCCCCATTGCTTTTAGTTTTGCTTGCAGAATTAGAACAAAAGAGTTCTTCACGTTTCTTGATTTGGTTTGAGCCAAAGACAGACCCTAGCAGACACCTACTATGTACAAAATATAAACCAAATCAATAGGGGCCGACTATTGCTTAATCGTTTTGGGGAACTCTGTTTTTGTTCATTTATTTAATAAAAGAACAAATATGAACATAATTTTTTTTCCATATACTTAAATTAACGAACATGAACATGTGTCATGTTCGTTCATTTATTTTGTGAACGTTCATTTATGTTTGTTGATTTATGTCCATTTGTTTGTCTGTTTACATAATTATTACTTATCAGATAATACCAACTGGTCCACCCATTAAATCTAAAACAAATAGAACACGCTCATTTTCCTCTTCATTTATGTTCTTTCACTTATATTCGTTAATGCTGCTTTATTTATGTTTCTTTAGAATATTAACAAACGAACATAAACAAGCACGAACATGTTCACTTCTTTCTGAACAAACATGAACAAGAAAACTTGTTTGTTTAAAATGTTCATGCCCATTTGTTTGTTCGGTCGAATTCAACAAACGAACATAAGCAGGCCCCTGTTTTTGTCCATTCGGTTCGTTTACGGTCCTATACATCATAAGTCATAACCAAATGAACAATACCTTAAAAAATAACAAAATCATGCTATTTTTAAAAAGTGCCGAGTGATTCAGCAAGAAGTTTTGTAAGCATAGAGTTTTCATAAGAAACACCTTTATTAGATAATAATGAAGCTAACACATCTCCCAACCAACACAAAATCGTAATAAGTTACAAAGATTTCAGATTATAAAAACTATGATGTTAAACTTATTAACTTGAATAATTAAATAAAAATCACATATGAAGAAAGTGATGGGAGAAAGTGATTTCATGACATGTAGCACATCGGTTGTCTGCTCCTCGTTGCCATATTTTTCTCGATCTAATGTTTTCAGCAAACATAATTTCACGATAAGAACAAAGTGTTGTGTTAAGAAAAATATAACGCGTCTTTAAAGTATAATTATAAATTCAAATGAAATCTGAATCTGATTTTCATGTAAATGTTTTGAAGAAACTGACGTCGTGACTTGTGAGCATGTTTCTTGAATACAAATAAGCACCAAAACTGGATAGACTGCATCCAACATCTAATGCAGCACGCATGTAGCTTCTAAAAGCGATCTCAAAAACCACTAGAAATTTGGAGCCTGCGCATGTGAATTTCTCTTTTTAAGTTTTAAATTTGGGCATAAGATACCAAACCAATTTAACTCATGCCCAAAAGTGTGACTAAACTCAAACCCACGAGGGGTGTTGCACGAAACCAAAATAACCGGAGTAGCCGACGTAACTGAACTGAAACAAACAAACCCAGTATATTGGTTTTGCAAGGGGTAGTTTGGGAATTATAATGTTTAGTGGTTCAATTAGTCGGACGCTGCAGGTTTTTAAGTGGTTTCTGGAAAAAAAGGTTATGGAAGTTCTTGTGTTACAAGTTTCCTTTTGTAAGCAACAGTAACGTAAGACAAAAGGTTCATACCTATTTGTTGGATGGTGTAATCCAGCTGCCCACCCTGTTACAAACAAAAAAAAGCCAATATTCAACAATAATGCATTTAAATAACCATAATCAAGTTGCATTATAGAATGAGGAATTGCATAAAAGACCTCAATTATGAAGCAGCATGTCATATAATCCATACAATTGCATAAAATGTTTCAAGATCGACTTGAACTGCATATTTTGTTACTGTAGTTTTATGTATATTTTTGCTATTACAATGTGTTATTATACTACTCTAACAAATAGTAAATATATGGTATCAACCATATTGCTCATAACTATACAGCCAAATAATGATTAAAGAAAAGACTGAAAAAACACGGATAATAGCAGATTGACAAATGACATGTTTAAGTTTAAAGCATAAATCACATTTAATTCTTACTTAAAAGAAAGTAATATCAACCTGTCAGCCCGTTTAACTAAACAAGATGACCTGCCAATTATCTATCTATTCTAATAAAAGACTACTATTTTTGCCACTTGTCAATCTCATAGCCCTCCTCATCCTTTCTCAACATATTTCACTATATGGTCCTTATATTTTAAGTAATTTCAATATATGAATTCAAGTTTATTTTTATAAATGTAAATCCTAACCGATTCACTCATTAACATTAATGGTGAAATAAAAAAATAAGAAAATATAAAATTTGAAGTTACAGGCCTGTTGGAATAAAGTTTTAAAGTCACAGGTAATTGAAAATTAAAGAAAATAAATGTGCATAATTATCGAATAATTTAGATTTTTATGGTAAACTACAAATTGTTTTTAAACCGAGATTCGAGAAGCAGTGCATAAATTTTTATAAAAGATTTGCTTTAAATTTGATTGAAAATTTTCTCATATGCATTTGAACTAAGAAAAATGTGTATTTTCTTAATTTTCTCCAAACATTTTGTATAAATCATGAAAACATGAAGAATATCTATTATATGCATCTTGGTGCTTAGCATTAAATCATTAAAGTTGAATTTATTAATTAAAGTTAAATTTATCTAGGGTTGCTATGCACTTGAAGATCCTTATTTGTCACACGGACATCTATACGTGGCTATACCAAGAGTTACAAGGAGACTTATATGTTACATTGTCAATAGTTACAAGCAGACATAGATTAAAGACTTTGATTTTTGATAAACAATGTATACCAACCAATACAATCACAAATGCAATGTGCAAGGAAGTTTTACTTATTTATAATATGTTTATGTGGTCATAGTTATGTAATTTCTGTAATTTTAATGTAAATTGTAATTGTATTAACAATATATGATCATTTTGTTGACTATATTTTACTTCATGTTTAAAGTTTTCTTCAATTACCCGTTTAACACACGGGGCTCAAACTAGTACATAATAATTAAGAAGTTTGGCGACGTAATCATGTGATTGGTCCACGTCACCTCACGTGGTTGCCAGACTTTATGTTTGCTTTTAATTTGTTTTTCGTTTTCAATTCGCGTCAGTTCGCTACTGTAAAATACGTTTTTTTTACCGTGGACGAACTAACTTATTGCTTTAATTTTTGTCATAGCCTGATACCAACCGAACTTATGTCGGTTCATCACCACAACACATAGTATTCTGTGTACAACTTAGTCCCGACAACATCGATTTCGACTGAATTCGCGTTAGTTTGCAAACGCAACGCACTGGTTTTTTTATCACTTTTTTTGTCCATCAATTCTAGAATCAACGAATTCGTATCAGTTCGCAACTGTAAGGTGTGTGTTTTTTTTTGTTCGCCATATTTTTTTATATTTTAAATATGTTAAATTGTTGTATTTTGGTGTGGACGAATTTTATGGTTTGCTTTATTTTTGGCGTCGTAACCAGATACCAACCAAAGTGTCATCAGTTTGTAACCACAACACATGTTTTTTTATGTTATTTTTTGTATTTTTGCGTTAAGAAAGTTTTTTTTGTTTTTTGTTTGGGGGGGGGGGGGGGGAGGGTGTTATTACTGCTTTCTTAACCCGGCACCAATCGAATTCACCTGGACTCACAGATACACTGCACGATTTGATAAGTTTACGAGTATGGCTGTCAATAAAATCAACCCGGCGCAACGCGTCGGGAATCTTCCTAGTTAGTTTACAAATTACAAATTGATCGACGCATTGTAAATGCCAATATTGACATAAATGCATATTAGTTGATGACACCCGACCCGTTTAGCTAAACGTATTCGCCCCAAACTTACAAAAGTTCATTTAGGAAGATAATATGATATAGTCTTACTTGTGTATATAAATGTATATGCGCAAGTGTAAAAGTGTATTCGGTGTTGAATGTTCATACCCGAGACATTCAAGGTTTCGAATGCTAGTTCCCATCTGATGCACAACCACGGACAATGTAACATGCACCAAATCTGTTTTCATGGAACAGAGCTGCATTCATAGAACTTGACGGGTCCACCAAACTTGAGAGTTTTAATGGCACAATCCATAGATCCCGTGTAAGGGAATTTCCCTTGACCATCAGGCTGCAAAAGAATAAAATAACACAAACAAAATGCCTCAAATTTTACTCTAAAATGAAACCAAGTCAGAACCATGCAACTTAATCTCACCTAATATTGCAGCAGCCTCATGGATCAACCAGAATCTTATCATCTTCTGATTCTGTTGCGCCATTTCATTGTGTGTCCATTGCTGATGTCAGCCTATTAGATGCAAGCAAAGCAACATCTGAGCTCACCGTTCTGTCAATCTAATCTTTTACTATGATATTAGTCTCCTCCATATAAAATTTGACCTGCAGATTGTCAACATTCTTGTTTAAGTAATTCATAATATAAAAAATTATAGAGGAATAGTCCATAAAATAGCCTACCTCGTAAGACTGCTTTCTTTCAGCCACATAAAAGAAAGATGATTTTGTTGTAACAACGACAAATGCATTAACAGCAGGAGAGTATGAGATGTCACCCCCCCCCCCCTCAGAACTTTAAATAACCAACAACCTGTTAAATAATTATATACAAATCAAAATATCACACAGGGTTGAACAAGAATAATTATAACCCAACCGGCTTACCTAATCAATGTGCGAGCTCACCAGAATAGGCTCCGACAATGGAAGGTTAAACCTTCAACTTCCCCATTCTCTTCACCTGCCAGGATCTGCAAAAACAAATAAATCAGTTCAAATCTGAAATCCAACTGTACGTAATCAATTAAGATACGCCAGAAAAGCCAACAAAATAAAGCCCTAAATTACAAACATACACTAAATCCCAATCTGAGACCTAAAATCTGAAATAGGTCTAGTAAAACTAAAAATTTATAATCAGAAGTGAAATGAAACTGATAAACACAGATACAGACCTGAAATCAAACCGAGCGGTAGAGATTAACAAGAATATATTATAAAACCACACTTTGATACAACAGAAGATACTACAGTATAGAATATAGAATACTAACCAAATTTATTTTTGAAGTTGTTCAGGTCAGTGATAAAATTTTTTGTTTCAATCAGGACATTAAACTTTCATTTTTGTTTCATTTCAATTCTAGATATTTTACCGGCTAATCTTGGTTTTTTTTAAATAATAAAATAAAATTATTGTTAAAAACAGAACAGGAGGATTCAGAATCACGATTACAACTTCCATCTCCATCCCTATCAACCCTACCTTCTTCTTCAATCAACCATCTGCTGCTAATCAAGAACATATCGTAATCCTATCAGCCCTACCTTCTTCTTCTTCAATCAACCCTCTACTTCTAATAAAAAACATATCGTAATCAAGATTGATGTCGAATAAGAACCCGATTCAGCAAACAATGTTGAGCAAGAACTTGGCAAATCGAACGATGACGACAACATGGCTTCAATACCAATCGAGCAACAACAGGTGTGTTTAACTTATCTTTTCTTCTTAATATGTGCACGCCAACTGCTCGATAAAACATGGATACATAAAAGATAATTTACAAGACATCAAGTTATAATATGATTTGTTTGTTTCATGTAAATGGATTAAAAAAAAAACCTTCGTGCATTCTTGCTGTTCTCATTTGGTTTGGTGTGGGAAAATTGCTCTCACAATACAATGTGGGAATTGTATGATGTTATGGCATGTTTACAGCTAGGGGTGTGCAACGGGTCAAACCCAGAACCGGACCTATTACAAATGGGTCGGTCCGGGTAGTTGAACCGGGTTCGCGGGACGGGTTTGGCGAGTTTAACGGGTTTGTTAACAATTTAAATTAATGCTTTACAGTTCGTAAGTATTCGATGATAAAACGGCTAAAACATATTGCAACTCTGTTACCGGCATAAACTATGGGTCCATTACACCTTCTGCTGACTGTTTGACTTCTAACGACAAGTCAACTACTGAAAAATGTGAGGTCAACGACACTGACATCGAGCATTTGATGCATACTGAACTATTGCGTGATCGTGTGATAGATCAAAAGATATATATTTTTCTAGTTTACTGATAGTCAGTGGTTGTTTCTTTTGTTTTTGTGAAATAGACATGACACCATATGTTCGTTCCAACAAATGGCTATAACAAAATAAACAACTGGTGGTGGTTGGTTAGTATATAATCATGATTTAAGGAGGTAACAAGTAACTTCCATAAAACGTTGTCGAACTGGCAAATCAGAATGGACCGTTTAAATAAGTACGAACTATTAATAATTTAGTTTATGTTTGTTATCTTTATATGGTTTCTATATATGTCACCAAAGAACTGAAACATTTTAATTATAAAAAGTCACAATACTTGAGGCATTGTAATAACTTTATGACTATGCATGCAGGCTCCTAATTTTGATTCGGCTGGTGGTTCTTGGATTCTTTCTTCACTGGAGAATCACTCACCCGAATGAAGACGCGATATGGCTTTGGTTCATGTCAATCGTCTGCGAAATCTGGTTTGCATTCTCTTGGCTTCTTGACCAACTTCCGAAACTCGCACCCATCAACCGTGCAACAGACCTCAAAGTTTTAAAAGAGAAGTTCGAATCCGATCCATCGGGAAAGTCTGATCTCCCAGGGGTAGATGTCTTCGTTTCCACAGCCGATCCTGAAACAGAACCGCCTTTAGTTACCGCAAACACCATTTTATCAATTCTTGCTGCTGATTACCCGGTTGATAAACTATCATGTTATGTTTCTGATGATGGTGGTGCTCTTTTAACCTTTGAAGCCATGGCAGAAACCTCAAGCTTTGCCAAATTGTGGGTTCCGTTTTGTAGGAAGCATGATATCGAGCCGAGAAACCCTGAGTCGTATTTTAATTTGAAAAAAGACCCGTTTATGAATAAAATGAGGTAGGACTTTGTTAAGGACCGAAGGCGGGTCAAACGGGAGTATGACGAGTTTAAGGTCCGGATTAACGGGCTTCCTGATTCGATTAGGAGACGGTCTGATGCTTATAATGCTAGAGAGGAAATTAGCAGAAAATCGATTATTTATTTTTTTTTACCCCTAGTTATCAGAAATTAGCCTAACCGAACCGAACCATTTATATTTTTATATATATATTTCTAGCTTTTATACCTCCAATTCACGTATTTCATTTCTAAGCAAATATTTTAGCCCAAATTTGTTTTTATGGTTATTAACCGAAATTAACCAAACCGACAAACTAACCAAATAAACTGAACCGTGGACAAACCTGATTGAAAGGTTTATGCGAATTCTGTCGGTGCTGCAGATCTCTTACAAATAAGCAATGTTGCTGAAACACAGGTGTGTACGAAAGAGAAAAAAGATCCTTACCTCCAAAAGAAAGATGAATGCCCGGTAGAGTGACGGTGAAAAGGAAAAGATACCCTTAAGAGAAAGAAAAAAAGAACAAAAACGAAAAGAAGAACAAAAAGGTTAAAACTGCAAGAAAAATGACTTGTCAAAACTACAAAGAAACTGGACACAACATCAAGTCGTGCATGAAAGAGAAAAAAGATCCAAAACCAAAGATGGCAAGAGTAAAAGGTATAAATAAAAAAGCAGAGTCAAGAAGTGTGACCCACGAGGGGGTAGAGTAGGTGAGTATACCCGATTTGGCGCATTTTTGGTGTATTTCGTATATGTTTATGGGGTATTTTAGTGTATTTTGACCCATTTGGGCGTATCAGAATCGTTTGAATTTATTTTGGTTTATTTTGACATCTTAAGGTTTTTGGTGTATTTTTATCGTTTGAGCATTCTAGATGTTTTTGTATACTTTGGTTTATTTTGACATGGTAAAATTGAATTTTTATCATTATTTAGTCATATTCTTGTATAACAATATAATTAAAAGGATCGTAAGTTTTTAATTTTTTGTTAAAAACCTGGTGTTGTTTATAAAAGGTTGTAATATTTATAAAGAAAGTGGTGGTTTTTTGCAATTTTCAAAAAAAAAATTCGGAATTTTAAATTATATTTTGCAAATTTTTTTGCAATTTTTCAAGATTTTAAAAGGCGGTAATATTTAAATTTTCGCGATTTATTGCAATTTTTCATTTTTTGCAATTTTTCGGAATTTTAAAATTATATTTCGCAATTTTTCAGAATTTTAAAAGGCTGGAATATTTAAATTTTCGCAATTTATTGCAACTTTTCGAACTTTTTTTTGCAATTTTTCGGAGTTTTAAAATTATATTTCGCAATTTTTAATAATTTTCGCAACCTTTAAAAGATATTATGCAAAGTCAAAATATTTAAAAAAAAAACCTAGATTACCTGCTATTAAGGTAAAATATCTAGGATTGAAACAAAAATGAAAGTTCAATGACCTGATTGAAACAAAAGATTTGATCAGTGACCTAATTGGAACAACTTTAAAACTTTGTTACTATTCTATGGAGTAAACCCCTACAATATATTATAAACAGAAGATACTACAATAAATACAAATATATGAAATGCATAACTTATGGAGAGAATTTCTCCATCATTGACTAGCCATTATTATAGGGATTGATATGATCATTATTATCTTTGACATAATAATGTTTTATATGTTGTGAAACAAGCCTAATAGCCAAACATGTAAGAAAGAGACGTAGGGAGAAAGATGGAGATTTCATTCATTATATCTGTATTACAATATGGTAAATAAGATGTGTATATAAGAGAAGATAACTTGGAGAAAAAACCTAATCTATATTAGGTATTGATAACCACAATAAAATATGTTTATAACACTCCCCCTTGGTTATCAACTTAATACGCTTGGAGATGCTGCCTCGTTAAAAACCTTGCTAGGAAAACCCAGTGGGACAAAACCATAGCTAAGGGAAAAAGAGTGCAGCGCGTATTGTCTCCCCCTGATTTGCATATCCGTTAAAATGGTCAATATCAATCTTCTGTGAAAGCTTCAAAACTTTTGTACTCAATCATTTGTATCTTCATCCCTTGACATGCGAATTGTTAAGTTGAACAATGTTGCATGATCTTCACGTGAAAACTTCTATTGTGTCATCTCGTAACTATATACTATTGTATTGATACCCTGTTGTGTTTCTCTGCATGACAAGACTCACAAAACTTATTTTGATGGGTTAGTAAAATATAAATACATATCTTTCATACCTGAAATATATGCTTCAACCCATTCTGGTGTCTCTTAGCTAGACACATGCAGATAAATATAAATAAAGAAAATAATAATCGTATATAGCTAACAATACTATATAATGCACTTATGCATTTAATTGTGGTATTTTCGAACTAATAATATTTCATATTCAGGTAGGAAATGATATTATAATGCATTGTTGGACATCCTTTAACGTACTCAAAGAATGAATCTTGTCTTTGGTAAAATATCTCAACATCTTTAGATGTACTTTGGATTGATATACATATACTCGAACTGCAGGTCGAGTAATAATCGCATCATGTCAAGGTATTTCAAAATTCTCCTTCTAAAAGTTCTGCAGCTTCTCTCGATGATGTATACATCATCACTGTAAACTGTGATTATATGAACTTTTAAGAGTAAATTTTTGATAAAAGCATGACATATTATATCTCCCTCTTTATCGAAATATCTCTTAATATGTACGTACCACGCTGAATCAGATTATTTAGTCCATACATAATTTCTAACCTTGTAGAACATTTACTGATGTTTTCATGCCAATGCTTAGGCGTTTTCAATTCATCACAAAATTTTTCCACCTTAACCAATTATTGATGTGCATTCACTCCTCATGAGTTTTGCTACATGAACATGCTCATTTGACACATCAATTTATATATCATATATCAATACCCATATTGTACCATTCTTTGTTTATTAAGATACGATAATCATCAGGTATAATTAACCTTTTAAGCATTCGCGTGCTAGGAACTCTTCAGGAGTTCCAGCTATATTTAACATATAAAATAATCATAACATATACAAATATAAATCTGTATAGAACGTGAGTCATAGTGTTCTAAAGAACATAATTTACATGATTTGATAATTCAAATCGTTAATAGACTTTCATGTAAACTTTCAGTATCAACTGAATCACAATATTTATTAGATGCATATCAATTCTCTCTTCGTATTACCAGACTATTTAGGTATCAGAAAGTCATTGCTTCCACCATTGAAGAACGTGTCTCCTCAAAATCAATCATGGATCTTTGCAAAATCCTTGTGCCACCAATTTTGCCTTATATCACTTAATTGAATTTTCATAACTCACATAAAAGATCCGTTTGTATCTAACAGATTTTACAACTTTATTTGTACGAACTATTGGTCCAAAAAACTTTCCGTTATTTAGAGAATTCAACTCTGCCCTATTTTCGTCTTTCCAATTTGGCCAATCATTTTTCATAGGCAGATCTTAAATCATAATCCTCATCATTTTCAAGCGCTATCTTATATACAAAATTATAAGGACGTCGACTTTATTTCGATTCCATATATCTTGTAGACATGATAATATACAATTTACTAAGAGCTCTTTGTTTTCAGGTACCTGAGGTTTTTTCAATAACCATCATGTCTAACGTCTCTCAAGAGACCTTTTTACTATACCTCGACTTGACCATCTTTATTACTTGCTCCAATTTTCGAGAAATCATTATTCTTGGAATCAATTAGTCTGCCACGCTTCAGGCGTGCCTTAGACTCACTAGTCATTACCAATGTATGGTTGTCCTTCTAGGACGTTTTATATTAATTTGAGCATAAGCAGTTGTTATAGGTGTCTTAGCTAGACACTTTGTTTTGGTCAGTGAATCGTCTGGTAATTGATTCGTTAATCTTTATACATGAATTATTCTTCTAACTTTTAGTTCATATAATTTAATTTGAGGATCAATGGTAATTCATTCAAACTAATTTCTTTTTTCAACTGTTTTGTATCTCCCCTCTAATGTTGGGAATTTTGCTTCACTAAAGTGAAAACTAATGAGCCATAAACAAATATCTCATTAATGGCTCTAACTCTTTAATCACAGATAATATATAACACCGACATAAATTTCCAACTTCCTTTATGGTCTCATCTTTGTGTCTTATGGTGGATTAATTTCAATATATAACACAACGAAATATTAGATGAGAGCTATTTGGTTACTGACCAAAACCAATTACAATGGGGAGGAAGTATCATAACTTGTTGGCTCAATGTGAATGCATGCAAAATGACAAATACCCAAATAAAACATGAACTTTTGCTCTCATGATCATTGTCGTTACAGCCAATTGTAGACATTTGATGATCGTCTCAACAAAATCAATTCGTCTATTAATAGTGATTTACCAAAATAAATATGAAAATCTAGAATATTGTGCTTGCTATCTCATTAGCTAAGCCACAAATCACACAAACTTCATGTTATGAAATTGATAACCATTTAGACGAGGCATCGATTTTAAAACACTAAATGGTAACATGTTAGGATATGTGTATCCTTTTCTCATTCCATAACATTTAGGGATTCACACCATCCTTTAGTTGGTAAATAAATAATTCCCTTTGAGAGCAATATTACATGTATAATTATTAGGAAGAATCATTTGGTTCTTTAATAAATTTCACATCATTGACTCGGTGTGATCTAACCGGTCATGCCATTAGGTAATCATGATCCATAAACTTCAGGTTTATAATTGTATATATATTATATGCTTCTTTAATACAAAACTATAAATATGAGAGAACCTTGTATTATTTTTTCAAGCGATCATATAATTTCACTTTTATATTTTCACATTTGTTCTCATATATGATCAATCCCTTTGTTATTATGGTGGTCGATCTCATTATTAGCATGAAAATCATTATAACAATTTTCTCAACTATGTCCATAATCACAATGATCAACTTATTGTCACATTCACTTCTCGAGATAGATGTAACACCCCGACCAAAGGCGGATTATACATCGGGGCGCCACATATTGTTTCATTACTCGTGACACTATTGGGTGTCAATATTTAATAAATACATTCATTCACGCACGCGCAACGTAAACACAAGATATAAATAAACCAACATAAATCAATATATTATAAATCATAATATTCGAACAGCAATAACTTGTCTTGATACATTTTAATCTAGGTCCAAAAGTAAAAACGTCCTATGTGTCCACAAGCTCCAAAACAGCTACTGCAAACCTGAACATGTGTTAAAATAAACGTCAAACACTTGCGTGTTGGTGAGAAATCAAGTTTAATACAATACATAGATAACAATAAATCTGCGCGCAACACGTGTATGTCTGGTGTTTAACAAGGGTGCAATCAGATTGTGATCAAGCATAGATAGATCATAGCTCATAGTTCATAGTTCAATCCGTGCTCCCAATTGAGCACAAAAACGAGAAAACATCTGTGCAAGTGTAAACAAAGAAAACCGTAAACGATAGGTCTCCCGTGTTCATCTAATGGATCCATGAAAACTGCGGAATAGGCCGAACAAAGCGGTTAATGATACACACATACAAATAAACAGCCAAGTAAACGTCCTCAACACATGGGATACTGCGCGACTAAAGCTCATAAACAAGTTTAAGACTCTAAGTTTGTATGAACACATGAACATCCCAAAACATTAAAAGCAAAAAGGGATTAGGTACGAGATTACTCACTTGATAATCGGTGCGGTGTAAGATAAAGCAAGAACCAACTTTAAACAAGCACAAGTTAACCTATAAATAAGATTATTGTTTTAATGATCTGTTTTAAGTCTTGATTATAAGTTTGCATAAGTAAATTATTATATATAATATATATATTACCGGAAAAGCAGGACAGAACAGGGAGGAAGACGGAGGCAGAGAGGGAGGCGGCAGAGAGCAAGGAAAACAGGAGAGATTAAGTGTTTTGTGTGCGTAGTGTTAGGAAAAATAATACTATTATTTATAGAGAAACCCTAGGAGACATGAATCCAGAAAAAGGGGAAAAGATTCCAAGACAAACAGAACAAGACAAAACAAAAGATAACAAAAGATATCCAAAAGCAAGTAAAAGATATCAAAAGATATGGCAGCAGGGAAAAAGAGAAAAAGGCTGACAGGGAACAGTAAAAAGGCATGGGCGGTTCAGAAAAAGGTACTGGTCAAGCATGGCAAAAGCAGATCTCAAAAGATAATGTCAGTCACTTTTTCTACCAACCAATGGGGTTGGTGCGCATGCTGCGCCGAAAGTAACTTTTCAGACATAAAGCAGATTAGGTCAACAGCACAAAAGATAAGACAACACAAAAGCAAATGGCTAGATTAAACAGAAGAAAACTCAAAGGGTTTAGCGCGAGAAGGCTGGAGCGCGAAGGCAAAAGTGCGCGAGCGCGAAGGCAGACAGAACCAACCTTAACGCGTCGCGGGAAGAATCACATTTCTTAGCGCGCCGCGGGAGGAACTAAAATTCCTAGCGCGCCGCGGGAAGAACTATAATTCTTCGCGCGTCGAGGGATGAACTACGATTCTTAGCGCGCTGCGAGAAGAACTACAAATCCTTAGCGCGTCGCGGGAAGAACTACCGTTCTTAGCGCGTTGCGAGAAGAATTACAATTCTTAGCGCGCTGCGAGAAGAGTTCTTCTCGCGAATCACTGTACAGGTGGTCTTCACGCAGGATTCCTTGTAAGGGAGTCTGGCGCGTGGAGCTGCGCAGACAACCTTAGGCGGGAAGGAACAAAGGACAAGCAAAGAGTTAGAAGAAAAAGAGGGAAACAAGGCGTAAGGGCGGGACGGCGACAAGAGGGAAAAGAAGGCGGAAAGAGAGAAGGAGAGGGACGGGACGGCGGAAAGAAAGAGAGAGAAAGAGGCGGGAAGGAAAATATATATTATTATTAAAAGTAAAGTATAAGTATAAATATATACTAAATCATAAAAGAAAGAGATCGGATCAGAGAAACGGGTACCTGGGTCGGGTCGGATCGGGGCAGATGTCACAGTCTCCCCTACTTTAAGAAATTTCGTCCCGAAATTTATCTCGAAGTAGGTTGCGCAGAGAACAGGTGCGGGTACTTGATCTTCATTTGATCTTCCCTTTCCCATGTAAACTCGGCTCCGCGCTTGGACTCCCAGCGAACTTTCACGATAGGGATACGACTGCGCTTGGTTTGCTTTACCTCGCGATCCATAATCTCAACAGGCTTCTCAACGAAATGCATAGTTTCATCAACTTGAACTTCATCAAGTGGAATGTGAAGGTTCTCGTCGGCTAAACACTTCTTGAGATTGGATACATGGAACGTTGGATGCACATTACTGAGCGCGGGCGGCAGGTCAAGTCTGTAGGCAACTTTTCCCACACGCGCGAGAATCTTGAATGGTCCAACATATCGAGGAGCAAGCTTACCTTTCTTCCCAAAGCGGACAACACCTTTCCAAGGCGACACTTTGAGGAGAACAAGATCACCAACTTGAAATTCGAGAGGCTTTCGCCTACGATCTGCGTAACTCTTCTGTCGGCTTCTGGCAGTCAGCAGATGATCACGGATCTTGGCGATTTTATCGGTTGTCTCTTGAACAAGTTCGGGTCCTGTGATTTGAGTTTCACCCACTTCGCTCCAACAAATCGGGGAGCGGCATTTACGACCGTAAAGTGCTTCAAATGGGGCCATACCGATACTGGAATGATAGCTGTTGTTATAAGAAAACTCGATCAAAGGCAGGTGTGAATCCCAATTACCTCCAAAATCAAGAACACAAGATCGGAGCATATCCTCAAGAGTTTGAATAGTTCGCTCAGACTGACCGTCAGTCTGAGGATGATATGCCGTACTCATGTCCAAGCGAGTTCCTAGTGCAGATTGGAGAGATTTCCAAAAGCGAGATATAAAACGGCCATCGCGATCGGATATGATGCTCAAAGGAGTACCATGGCGGCAGACAATTTCCTTGACATAAAGCTGCGCGAGTTGCTCAACACGGTAGTTTTCACGAATGGGCAGAAAGTGAGCAGACTTAGTCAATCGATCCACTATTACCCAAATGTTATCATGTTTGCTTGCTGTCAAAGGTAACTTGGTAATAAAGTCCATCGCTATACCTTCCCATTTCCACGTAGGAATTTCTGGTGGTTCGAGCAAACCAGATGGGCGTTGGTGTTCAGCTTTAACTTTAGAACAAGTCAGGCACCTAGCTACGAACACAGCAATATCCTTTTTCATACCGGGCCACCAATAAGTTATGCGCAAATCCTTGTACATCTTATCAGCGCCAGGATGAATAGAATATCGAGATTTGTGCGCTTCACTCAGGATATCAGCGCGAAGATTCTCATCAAAGGGGATCCAGATGCGATTAAGATAGCAGAGAATTCCACTCAGATTAGGGACAAAGAGTAATTCCGCGCCACACGCTAACTCGGCGCGAAGGTTTCCATTACTGATGGATGCGCGCTGCGCGTCACGAATACGCGATTCAAGGTTGCTTTGAATCGGCGCGAAGTGAAGCTGGGTGCGCGGCAAGATACAGTTAAGTTGGCAGGGTTTTCGGCTGAGCGCATCGGCTACCACATTAGCCTTACCAGGATGATACCGGATCTCACAATCGTAATCGCTGATGAGTTCGTTCCATCGGCGTTGCCTCATGTTAAGTTCCTTTTGATCAAAGATATGCTGAAGGCTTTTATGGTCAGTGTAGAGGATACACTTAGTACCATAAAGGTAGTGTCTCCAGATCTTCAAGGCAAAAACAACTGCACCAAGCTCGAGGTCGTGAGTTGTATAATTCTTTTCATGAACCTTGAGTTGCCTTGATGCGTAAGCGATAACCTTGCCTCGTTGCATAAGAACACAACCGAGACCTTGGTTGGATGCATCGCAATACACGACAAAATCATCATTACCCTCAGGTAGCGCAAGAACAGGAGCTTCACACAACAAACGCTTGAGCGTTAGAAAGGCTTCTTCTTGCTTCGAGCCCCAAATATACGGTTTACCTTTGTGCGTCAGAGCTGTTAAAGGCAAAGCGATCCTTGAGAAGTTCGAAATGAAACGCCGGTAATAACCAGCTAAGCCCAGAAAGGAACGGATCTCAGAAGGAGAGGATGGCGTAATCCAGTTCTTGATTGCTTCAATCTTGGATGGGTCGACATGAATACCCATCTTGTTTACAACATGACCAAGAAACTGTACTTCATCAGACCAAAATTCACACTTGGAAAGCTTAGCATAGAGTTGCTCGGCTCTAAGCTTTTGCAATACCAATCGGAGATGTTGCTCATGCTCGGCCTTGGTCTTAGAATACACCAGAACATCATCGATAAACACGATCACGAATTTATCCAAGAAAGGCCTACACACCCGATTCATAAGATCCATGAAAACGGCGGGTGCGTTGGTTAAACCGAAGGACATGACCAAGAATTCAAAATGGCCACAACGAGTTCGAAAAGCAGTCTTCGGAACATCTTCATCGCGGATGCGCAACTGGTGATAACCAGAACGGAGATCGATCTTCGAGAAACAGGAGGCACCTTGGAGTTGATCAAAGAGGTCGTCAATACGCGGTAAGGGATACCGGTTTTTAATGGTGAGTTTGTTCAACTCGCGGTAATCAATACACATGCGAAACGATCCATCTTTCTTTTTAACGAACAACACCGGAGCACCCCAGGGCGAAGAGCTAGGGCGAATGAATCCTTTAGCAGTCAACTCTTGAAGTTGGCTGGCCAATTCTTGCATCTCAGCGGGTGCAAGACGGTAAGGAGATTTAGCTACGGGGGAAGCACCAGGGACAAGATCAATACGGAACTCGACTTCACGAGCGGGAGGGATACCAGGAAGATCATCAGGAAAAACTTCAGGAAAATCACGCACAACAGGGATATCGCGAAGCTTCTCCTCTTCAGCAGGTTTAACCACATGGGCTAGAAATGCAATACACTTCTTCCGCATGAGTCTTTGGGCTTCGGCGCAAGACATAAGTTTAAGACCACTGGAGGGTTTTTCGCCGTAAATGTGAAGATCACCGTTTTCTCGAGGTATGCGAATCAATTTCTTGGCGCAAATAACTTCGGCGCGATTCTTCGAGAGCCAGTCCATACCAATAATAACATCAAAGCTCCCAAGAGGCATGGGGATGAGGTCGATCAGAAAATCGTTTTCGTTAAGGTTAAGCGTGCAATCTTTAATCACCGAGTTAATTAAAACAGTTTCACCGTTAGCCAATTCAACTGAAAAATCTTCTTTTAAGTTATCGCGCGGTCGCGCAAGCTTCCGCTCAAAGGCGCGAGAGATAAAACTTCGATCGGCGCCAGTATCAAAAAGCATAGATGCATAAAATCCGTTAAGCAAAAATGTACCATTAACTACGTCATTATTCGCTTGCGCTTGGTGCGCGGTTATGTTAAAAGCTCGTCCACGCGTCACTTGGTTTGAAATCTGGTTCACCGGATTCGCTTGCGTAATCTGAACTTGTAGCCTTGGGCACGCGTTCCGGAAATGACTTGGATCACCGCAGTTAAAGCACGATCTGGGTCGTGGGTTTTGGTAAGTTGGCTGTGGGTTCTGCGGGTAGGCTGGTGGTGTTGGCGCAATCGGATTGGAGGGAGGGGTTCTACAGTACTCAACGGAGTGACCTACGCGGCCACATCGGTTACATTGTCGACACGGGACTTGAGGTGGGTGATGAAGTCTACAGGTTGGGTAAAAGGGTTGGTTTCCTGTGTAAGGTTTCTTAGTTGGCGGGGCAGGAAGTGCTGGATTGGTTAAGGCATAGTTGTGAACTACAGGGGGAGTTGGGTAAGCTGACAGAGGGTTAGGCGCGTAAACTGGGGGTTGGTAAGCGGGTTGCTGGACAATGGGCGGGTTGGTAAGCGCATAGGCCTTGCGCCTGCGCTTGAGGTTGTTACGGTTTGAGGGTTCTGGTTTGGTTTCTGCGGGTTCAGGGACAGTTTTGGTGGTTTTGGTCTTCTCAGTTCCCCGCAGGAACAGAGTTCCTGCTCTGACATGGTTGTCGCTGAGCACAGCGGCCAACTCAATGGCGTCAGAGAGGGTAACTGGGTTTCTGGCCCATACAGAATCTTGAATTTCCATGGGGAGACCCCCAAGGAATTTCTCGATTGCTCGGCGTGAAGGGGTAACAAGGTGAGGGACCAGTAAGCTTAGCTCGTGGAAGCGCGTCGCGTACTCGCGCGCTTCACCGCTGTACTGCTTCAAGTTCCAAAATTCTTCCTCCAGGCGCTTAACTTCGTTGGGAGGGCAGAATTCTCGCGTAAGAATTTCCTTGAATTCCTCCCATGTCATGCTAGAAGCAGCCTCTGCGCCACGCGCATGGGCTACTCCATTCCACCATGTAAGCGCTCTGGATTCCAGGACACTGGAAGCATATAGGGTTCGTCTGTCTGAGGGGCATTGGGTGTGAAGGAAAGTGTTTCCTACCTTCTCGAGCCACTGGAGCATCACGGTGGCTCCTTCAAGACCTGTGAACTTCGGAGGGTTACCCGCATTAAAGGACTTAATGTTATAACTGGAGGTATTAGCATTGTTTTGGCTCAAAGCTTGGGCTATTGCGGCGGCCATTTCCTGGGAACGTTGCTTTCTACGCATGCGCGAGGCTTCTCTTCTCTGAAATCGGCGAGATAGCGGAGGCATTCTATAAAAGTTTTAATTTTAGTTAATATCTTGGTTTTTATCGCAAAGTTTAACTTTATAAAGCTTGGTTTCGCAGAGTTAGATACTATCAAAAGTTAAAGTAAAATAAATGATCCTAAATGCAGACTTAATAAAGGTAACAAATTCGAATCAAGAACCGACAATTCTCGTATCACCGTGACTTTCCGAGTTCTCAATTTAAAATGGCTAGTAAACGAGTATTGGAGATTGACGATTCATGTATCACCATGACTTTCCAATCTTCAATATAAAATATACAAGAAAATGAGTATTGGAGGTTGACAATTCATGTATCACCATGACTTTTCAAGTCTCCAACCTCAGAACATAATCGTAAATGGAAATTGAAAATCAACTATTCATGTATCACCATGACTTTTCGGATCTTCAAATCCCAACAAACGAATATGTAAGTAAAATCAATAAAAATCGAAATTCAACAAAAATCGAAATATCGCGAAATAGAACATAAAATCATATACTGCGCAAGCGCGAGCATATTCATAAATAACGAGTAATTAACAATAAGCGCGCAAACATGAGATTTCTCTCATGCGCGAGAAGGGACTCTTAGGTATTCTAGGCCGTTACGTCTAACCACCTATCCTAAAGTCAACGAGCTCTGATACCAATCTGTAACACCCCGACCAAAGGCGGATTATACATCGGGGCGCCACATATTGTTTCATTACTCGTGACACTATTGGGTGTCAATATTTAATAAATACATTCATTCACGCACGCGCAACGTAAACACAAGATATAAATAAACCAACATAAATCAATATATTATAAATCATAATATTCGAACAGCAATAACTTGTCTTGATACATTTTAATCTAGGTCCAAAAGTAAAAACGTCCTATGTGTCCACAAGCTCCAAAACAGCTACTGCAAACCTGAACATGTGTTAAAATAAACGTCAAACACTTGCGTGTTGGTGAGAAATCAAGTTTAATACAATACATAGATAACAATAAATCTGCGCGCAACACGTGTATGTCTGGTGTTTAACAAGGGTGCAATCAGATTGTGATCAAGCATAGATAGATCATAGCTCATAGTTCATAGTTCAATCCGTGCTCCCAATTGAGCACAAAAACGAGAAAACATCTGTGCAAGTGTAAACAAAGAAAACCGTAAACGATAGGTCTCCCGTGTTCATCTAATGGATCCATGAAAACTGCGGAATAGGCCGAACAAAGCGGTTAATGATACACACATACAAATAAACAGCCAAGTAAACGTCCTCAACACATGGGATACTGCGCGACTAAAGCTCATAAACAAGTTTAAGACTCTAAGTTTGTATGAACACATGAACATCCCAAAACATTAAAAGCAAAAAGGGATTAGGTACGAGATTACTCACTTGATAATCGGTGCGGTGTAAGATAAAGCAAGAACCAACTTTAAACAAGCACAAGTTAACCTATAAATAAGATTATTGTTTTAATGATCTGTTTTAAGTCTTGATTATAAGTTTGCATAAGTAAATTATTATATATAATATATATATTACCGGAAAAGCAGGACAGAACAGGGAGGAAGACGGAGGCAGAGAGGGAGGCGGCAGAGAGCAAGGAAAACAGGAGAGATTAAGTGTTTTGTGTGCGTAGTGTTAGGAAAAATAATACTATTATTTATAGAGAAACCCTAGGAGACATGAATCCAGAAAAAGGGGAAAAGATTCCAAGACAAACAGAACAAGACAAAACAAAAGATAACAAAAGATATCCAAAAGCAAGTAAAAGATATCAAAAGATATGGCAGCAGGGAAAAAGAGAAAAAGGCTGACAGGGAACAGTAAAAAGGCATGGGCGGTTCAGAAAAAGGTACTGGTCAAGCATGGCAAAAGCAGATCTCAAAAGATAATGTCAGTCACTTTTTCTACCAACCAATGGGGTTGGTGCGCATGCTGCGCCGAAAGTAACTTTTCAGACATAAAGCAGATTAGGTCAACAGCACAAAAGATAAGACAACACAAAAGCAAATGGCTAGATTAAACAGAAGAAAACTCAAAGGGTTTAGCGCGAGAAGGCTGGAGCGCGAAGGCAAAAGTGCGCGAGCGCGAAGGCAGACAGAACCAACCTTAACGCGTCGCGGGAAGAATCACATTTCTTAGCGCGCCGCGGGAGGAACTAAAATTCCTAGCGCGCCGCGGGAAGAACTATAATTCTTCGCGCGTCGAGGGATGAACTACGATTCTTAGCGCGCTGCGAGAAGAACTACAAATCCTTAGCGCGTCGCGGGAAGAACTACCGTTCTTAGCGCGTTGCGAGAAGAATTACAATTCTTAGCGCGCTGCGAGAAGAGTTCTTCTCGCGAATCACTGTACAGGTGGTCTTCACGCAGGATTCCTTGTAAGGGAGTCTGGCGCGTGGAGCTGCGCAGACAACCTTAGGCGGGAAGGAACAAAGGACAAGCAAAGAGTTAGAAGAAAAAGAGGGAAACAAGGCGTAAGGGCGGGACGGCGACAAGAGGGAAAAGAAGGCGGAAAGAGAGAAGGAGAGGGACGGGACGGCGGAAAGAAAGAGAGAGAAAGAGGCGGGAAGGAAAATATATATTATTATTAAAAGTAAAGTATAAGTATAAATATATACTAAATCATAAAAGAAAGAGATCGGATCAGAGAAACGGGTACCTGGGTCGGGTCGGATCGGGGCAGATGTCACAGTCTCCCCTACTTTAAGAAATTTCGTCCCGAAATTTATCTCGAAGTAGGTTGCGCAGAGAACAGGTGCGGGTACTTGATCTTCATTTGATCTTCCCTTTCCCATGTAAACTCGGCTCCGCGCTTGGACTCCCAGCGAACTTTCACGATAGGGATACGACTGCGCTTGGTTTGCTTTACCTCGCGATCCATAATCTCAACAGGCTTCTCAACGAAATGCATAGTTTCATCAACTTGAACTTCATCAAGTGGAATGTGAAGGTTCTCGTCGGCTAAACACTTCTTGAGATTGGATACATGGAACGTTGGATGCACATTACTGAGCGCGGGCGGCAGGTCAAGTCTGTAGGCAACTTTTCCCACACGCGCGAGAATCTTGAATGGTCCAACATATCGAGGAGCAAGCTTACCTTTCTTCCCAAAGCGGACAACACCTTTCCAAGGCGACACTTTGAGGAGAACAAGATCACCAACTTGAAATTCGAGAGGCTTTCGCCTACGATCTGCGTAACTCTTCTGTCGGCTTCTGGCAGTCAGCAGATGATCACGGATCTTGGCGATTTTATCGGTTGTCTCTTGAACAAGTTCGGGTCCTGTGATTTGAGTTTCACCCACTTCGCTCCAACAAATCGGGGAGCGGCATTTACGACCGTAAAGTGCTTCAAATGGGGCCATACCGATACTGGAATGATAGCTGTTGTTATAAGAAAACTCGATCAAAGGCAGGTGTGAATCCCAATTACCTCCAAAATCAAGAACACAAGATCGGAGCATATCCTCAAGAGTTTGAATAGTTCGCTCAGACTGACCGTCAGTCTGAGGATGATATGCCGTACTCATGTCCAAGCGAGTTCCTAGTGCAGATTGGAGAGATTTCCAAAAGCGAGATATAAAACGGCCATCGCGATCGGATATGATGCTCAAAGGAGTACCATGGCGGCAGACAATTTCCTTGACATAAAGCTGCGCGAGTTGCTCAACACGGTAGTTTTCACGAATGGGCAGAAAGTGAGCAGACTTAGTCAATCGATCCACTATTACCCAAATGCTATCATGTTTGCTTGCTGTCAAAGGTAACTTGGTAATAAAGTCCATCGCTATACCTTCCCATTTCCACGTAGGAATTTCTGGTGGTTCGAGCAAACCAGATGGGCGTTGGTGTTCAGCTTTAACTTTAGAACAAGTCAGGCACCTAGCTACGAACACAGCAATATCCTTTTTCATACCGGGCCACCAATAAGTTATGCGCAAATCCTTGTACATCTTATCAGCGCCAGGATGAATAGAATATCGAGATTTGTACGCTTCACTCAGGATATCAGCGCGAAGATTCTCATCAAAGGGGATCCAGATGCGATTAAGATAGCAGAGAATTCCACTCAGATTAGGGACAAAGAGTGCTTCCGCGCCACACGCTAACTCGGCGCGAAGGTTTCCATTACTGATGGATGCGCGCTGCGCGTCACGAATACGCGATTCAAGGTTGCTTTGAATCGGCGCGAAGTGAAGCTGGGTGCGCGGCAAGATACAGTTAAGTTGGCAGGGTTTTCGGCTGAGCGCATCGGCTACCACATTAGCCTTACCAGGATGATACCGGATCTCACAATCGTAATCGCTGATGAGTTCGTTCCATCGGCGTTGCCTCATGTTAAGTTCCTTTTGATCAAAGATATGCTGAAGGCTTTTATGGTCAGTGTAGAGGATACACTTAGTACCATAAAGGTAGTGTCTCCAGATCTTCAAGGCAAAAACAACTGCACCAAGCTCGAGGTCGTGAGTTGTATAATTCTTTTCATGAACCTTGAGTTGCCTTGATGCGTAAGCGATAACCTTGCCTCGTTGCATAAGAACACAACCGAGACCTTGGTTGGATGCATCGCAATACACGACAAAATCATCATTACCCTCAGGTAGCGCAAGAACAGGAGCTTCACACAACAAACGCTTGAGCGTTAGAAAGGCTTCTTCTTGCTTCGAGCCCCAAATATACGGTTTACCTTTGTGCGTCAGAGCTGTTAAAGGCAAAGCGATCCTTGAGAAGTTCGAAATGAAACGCCGGTAATAACCAGCTAAGCCCAGAAAGGAACGGATCTCAGAAGGAGAGGATGGCGTAATCCAGTTCTTGATTGCTTCAATCTTGGATGGGTCGACATGAATACCCATCTTGTTTACAACATGACCAAGAAACTGTACTTCATCAGACCAAAATTCACACTTGGAAAGCTTAGCATAGAGTTGCTCGGCTCTAAGCTTTTGCAATACCAATCGGAGATGTTGCTCATGCTCGGCCTTGGTCTTAGAATACACCAGAACATCATCGATAAACACGATCACGAATTTATCCAAGAAAGGCCTACACACCCGATTCATAAGATCCATGAAAACGGCGGGTGCGTTGGTTAAACCGAAGGACATGACCAAGAATTCAAAATGGCCACAACGAGTTCGAAAAGCAGTCTTCGGAACATCTTCATCGCGGATGCGCAACTGGTGATAACCAGAACGGAGATCGATCTTCGAGAAACAGGAGGCACCTTGGAGTTGATCAAAGAGGTCGTCAATACGCGGTAAGGGATACCGGTTTTTAATGGTGAGTTTGTTCAACTCGCGGTAATCAATACACATGCGAAACGATCCATCTTTCTTTTTAACGAACAACACCGGAGCACCCCAGGGCGAAGAGCTAGGGCGAATGAATCCTTTAGCAGTCAACTCTTGAAGTTGGCTGGCCAATTCTTGCATCTCAGCGGGTGCAAGACGGTAAGGAGATTTAGCTACGGGGGAAGCACCAGGGACAAGATCAATACGGAACTCGACTTCACGAGCGGGAGGGATACCAGGAAGATCATCAGGAAAAACTTCAGGAAAATCACGCACAACAGGGATATCGCGAAGCTTCTCCTCTTCAGCAGGTTTAACCACATGGGCTAGAAATGCAATACACTTCTTCCGCATGAGTCTTTGGGCTTCGGCGCAAGACATAAGTTTAAGACCACTGGAGGGTTTTTCGCCGTAAATGTGAAGATCACCGTTTTCTCGAGGTATGCGAATCAATTTCTTGGCGCAAATAACTTCGGCGCGATTCTTCGAGAGCCAGTCCATACCAATAATAACATCAAAGCTCCCAAGAGGCATGGGGATGAGGTCGATCAGAAAATCATTTTCGTTAAGGTTAAGCGTGCAATCTTTAATCACCGAGTTAATTAAAACAGTTTCACCGTTAGCCAATTCAACTGAAAAATCTTCTTTTAAGTTATCGCGCGGTCGCGCAAGCTTCCGCTCAAAGGCGCGAGAGATAAAACTTCGATCGGCGCCAGTATCAAAAAGCATAGATGCATAAAATCCGTTAAGCAAAAATGTACCATTAACTACGTCATTATTCGCTTGCGCTTGGTGCGCGGTTATGTTAAAAGCTCGTCCACGCGTCACTTGGTTTGAAATCTGGTTCACCGGATTCGCTTGCGTAATCTGAACTTGTAGCCTTGGGCACGCGTTCCGGAAATGACTTGGATCACCGCAGTTAAAGCACGATCTGGGTCGTGGGTTTTGGTAAGTTGGCTGTGGGTTCTGCGGGTAGGCTGGTGGTGTTGGCGCAATCGGATTGGAGGGAGGGGTTCTACAGTACTCAACGGAGTGACCTACGCGGCCACATCGGTTACATTGTCGACACGGGACTTGAGGTGGGTGATGAAGTCTACAGATTGGGCAAAAGGGTTGGTTTCCTGTGTAAGGTTTCTTAGTTGGCGGGGCAGGAAGTGCTGGATTGGTTAAGGCATAGTTGTGAACTACAGGGGGAGTTGGGTAAGCTGACAGAGGGTTAGGCGCGTAAACTGGGGGTTGGTAAGCGGGTTGCTGGACAATGGGCGGGTTGGTAAGCGCATAGGCCTTGCGCCTGCGCTTGAGGTTGTTACGGTTTGAGGGTTCTGGTTTGGTTTCTGCGGGTTCAGGGACAGTTTTGGTGGTTTTGGTCTTCTCAGTTCCCCGCAGGAACAGAGTTCCTGCTCTGACATGGTTGTCGCTGAGCACAGCGGCCAACTCAATGGCGTCAGAGAGGGTAACTGGGTTTCTGGCCCATACAGAATCTTGAATTTCCATGGGGAGACCCCCAAGGAATTTCTCGATTGCTCGGCGTGAAGGGGTAACAAGGTGAGGGACCAGTAAGCTTAGCTCGTGGAAGCGCGTCGCGTACTCGCGCGCTTCACCGCTGTACTGCTTCAAGTTCCAAAATTCTTCCTCCAGGCGCTTAACTTCGTTGGGAGGGCAGAATTCTCGCGTAAGAATTTCCTTGAATTCCTCCCATGTCATGCTAGAAGCAGCCTCTGCGCCACGCGCATGGGCTACTCCATTCCACCATGTAAGCGCTCTGGATTCCAGGACACTGGAAGCATATAGGGTTCGTCTGTCTGAGGGGCATTGGGTGTGAAGGAAAGTGTTTTCTACCTTCTCGAGCCACTGGAGCATCACGGTGGCTCCTTCAAGACCTGTGAACTTCGGAGGGTTACCCGCATTAAAGGACTTAATGTTATAACTGGAGGTATTAGCATTGTTTTGGCTCAAAGCTTGGGCTATTGCGGCGGCCATTTCCTGGGAACGTTGCTGTCTACGCATGCGCGAGGCTTCTCTTCTCTGAAATCGGCGAGATAGCGGAGGCATTCTATAAAAGTTTTAATTTTAGTTAATATCTTGGTTTTTATCGCAAAGTTTAACTTTATAAAGCTTGGTTTCGCAGAGTTAGATACTATCAAAAGTTAAAGTAAAATAAATGATCCTAAATGCAGACTTAATAAAGGTAACAAATTCGAATCAAGAACCGACAATTCTCGTATCACCGTGACTTTCCGAGTTCTCAATTTAAAATGGCTAGTAAACGAGTATTGGAGATTGACGATTCATGTATCACCATGACTTTCCAATCTTCAATATAAAATATACAAGAAAATGAGTATTGGAGGTTGACAATTCATGTATCACCATGACTTTTCAAGTCTCCAACCTCAGAACATAATCGTAAATGGAAATTGAAAATCAACTATTCATGTATCACCATGACTTTTCGGATCTTCAAATCCCAACAAACGAATATGTAAGTAAAATCAATAAAAATCGAAATTCAACAAAAATCGAAATATCGCGAAATAGAACATAAAATCATATACTGCGCAAGCGCGAGCATATTCATAAATAACGAGTAATTAACAATAAGCGCGCAAACATGAGATTTCTCTCATGCGCGAGAAGGGACTCTTAGGTATTCTAGGCCGTTACGTCTAACCACCTATCCTAAAGTCAACGAGCTCTGATACCAATCTGTAACACCCCGACCAAAGGCGGATTATACATCGGGGCGCCACATATTGTTTCATTACTCGTGACACTATTGGGTGTCAATATTTAATAAATACATTCATTCACGCACGCGCAACGTAAACACAAGATATAAATAAACCAACATAAATCAATATATTATAAATCATAATATTCGAACAGCAATAACTTGTCTTGATACATTTTAATCTAGGTCCAAAAGTAAAAACGTCCTATGTGTCCACAAGCTCCAAAACAGCTACTGCAAACCTGAACATGTGTTAAAATAAACGTCAAACACTTGCGTGTTGGTGAGAAATCAAGTTTAATACAATACATAGATAACAATAAATCTGCGCGCAACACGTGTATGTCTGGTGTTTAACAAGGGTGCAATCAGATTGTGATCAAGCCTAGATAGATCATAGCTCATAGTTCATAGTTCAATCCGTGCTCCCAATTGAGCACAAAAACGAGAAAACATCTGTGCAAGTGTAAACAAAGAAAACCGTAAACGATAGGTCTCCCGTGTTCATCTAATGGATCCATGAAAACTGCGGAATAGGCCGAACAAAGCGGTTAATGATACACACATACAAATAAACAGCCAAGTAAACGTCCTCAACACATGGGATACTGCGCGACTAAAGCTCATAAACAAGTTTAAGACTCTAAGTTTGTATGAACACATGAACATCCCAAAACATTAAAAGCAAAAAGGGATTAGGTACGAGATTACTCACTTGATAATCGGTGCGGTGTAAGATAAAGCAAGAACCAACTTTAAACAAGCACAAGTTAACCTATAAATAAGATTATTGTTTTAATGATCTGTTTTAAGTCTTGATTATAAGTTTGCATAAGTAAATTATTATATATAATATATATATTACCGGAAAAGCAGGACAGAACAGGGAGGAAGACGGAGGCAGAGAGGGAGGCGGCAGAGAGCAAGGAAAACAGGAGAGATTAAGTGTTTTGTGTGCGTAGTGTTAGGAAAAATAATACTATTATTTATAGAGAAACCCTAGGAGACATGAATCCAGAAAAAGGGGAAAAGATTCCAAGACAAACAGAACAAGACAAAACAAAAGATAACAAAAGATATCCAAAAGCAAGTAAAAGATATCAAAAGATATGGCAGCAGGGAAAAAGAGAAAAAGGCTGACAGGGAACAGTAAAAAGGCATGGGCGGTTCAGAAAAAGGTACTGGTCAAGCATGGCAAAAGCAGATCTCAAAAGATAATGTCAGTCACTTTTTCTACCAACCAATGGGGTTGGTGCGCATGCTGCGCCGAAAGTAACTTTTCAGACATAAAGCAGATTAGGTCAACAGCACAAAAGATAAGACAACACAAAAGCAAATGGCTAGATTAAACAGAAGAAAACTCAAAGGGTTTAGCGCGAGAAGGCTGGAGCGCGAAGGCAAAAGTGCGCGAGCGCGAAGGCAGACAGAACCAACCTTAACGCGTCGCGGGAAGAATCACATTTCTTAGCGCGCCGCGGGAGGAACTAAAATTCCTAGCGCGCCGCGGGAAGAACTATAATTCTTCGCGCGTCGAGGGATGAACTACGATTCTTAGCGCGCTGCGAGAAGAACTACAAATCCTTAGCGCGTCGCGGGAAGAACTACCGTTCTTAGCGCGTTGCGAGAAGAATTACAATTCTTAGCGCGCTGCGAGAAGAGTTCTTCTCGCGAATCACTGTACAGGTGGTCTTCACGCAGGATTCCTTGTAAGGGAGTCTGGCGCGTGGAGCTGCGCAGACAACCTTAGGCGGGAAGGAACAAAGGACAAGCAAAGAGTTAGAAGAAAAAGAGGGAAACAAGGCGTAAGGGCGGGACGGCGACAAGAGGGAAAAGAAGGCGGAAAGAGAGAAGGAGAGGGACGGGACGGCGGAAAGAAAGAGAGAGAAAGAGGCGGGAAGGAAAATATATATTATTATTAAAAGTAAAGTATAAGTATAAATATATACTAAATCATAAAAGAAAGAGATCGGATCAGAGAAACGGGTACCTGGGTCGGGTCGGATCGGGGCAGATGTCACAATAGAGTAGAAACAAACAACTTATATAGTTTCTCAATATTTTCTTGGACAAATGAATATAGAATGACTTCAAACTTTTCAGATATTTTTTTTATAGATATTGTAACTTTAAAAGCATATTTGAGATGTACATTGCAAATTGTTTTATCCATATTTCCTTTATCACTTTCTCTCCACATAATGTAAAATGAGAACAAATACATGCCCGATTCTAATATCTTATGATCCCTCGAACATCATATCTAAATATATGTATACCACCATACTTTTTCACAGGAGTGACAATAAAGCAACCAACTTCGTTAATTATTTGCTTTATACAATAATCTCTATATAAAGATTTATTAGCATCTCATAACAACGTATATCATAAAGTTCATTATACAACATATCTGGTATCTTACAGTATATAAATGAATTATAAAATTCAAAGAAAATGCTATCACAACTTAAATCACTCAAAGCAAAAGGTATTATTCAAATTTAGAGTTGCCAAATTCATGATAATAGAAACTCAGAAAACCCGTGTTATAAAAATTTCATGCACATCAACAATAAGTTTTCCTAATTCATATGTGGATATTGCATACTCACACAGTCATGATGATTCAATAATAAGCTTTCATCATCTACTAAACCTTTGCTATCCAAAAGGGATTGCGGCGCAGCTTGTTGCCCGCTTACCCGCCACTTCATTGTAAATCGTATTGTTCTTGATAATGATTAGAAGAATATTTTAACAAAATAATAATAATAATAATAATAATAATAATAATAATAAACAAGTAAATCATAAGACGACGTCAAGCTTGTAAACCATTTAAATTAACAACACCTTGTGAACTAAATCTAAGCAAATTTACATTGAATCTAGGTACTTCTACATAGAAATATAAACATTAAGTCTTCGTTCCCAAATTGGATTCCATAGAAGCAACCAAATATTAGGTTCTGATTAAAGTTTCTTTCCTAAAAACATCGCATTCATTCCAAATAAGGGAGGTTGGTATATAATCAAATAAACCAATATATATTGCTACTAGGTTAGTGACCCGTGTAATACACGGGCCCGAAGAAAATAAAGTTGAATAATAGTAAAAAAATTTAGGTAAAATGATTAAAATATCACATGAACAATATGAATTTATAATCTCATTACGTGCTGATTAAAATATCACATTCTCGACATAAGTTTTCTAAGAACTTTCCACAAAAGAAATATAAGCAAACTGATCAAGAGCAACACCTGATCAAAATATAAATTCTTAATCAAGTTTAATAAAAAAAGGCTGTGTCACCACCTCTTGGACCAAAACACCCATGCTCACGGGCACATGAAGGGAACCAACCTCCTTTCACCGACTGCAATTTTCAAAATTTTGTTGATGTTTAGGGACTGCAAACATGGAAACAAAATTAACATATGCCCCAAAGATGGTACTACGCTGGTTGAATCATTTTAATTATATGTGCCATAAGTTTTAAAAAAATCATGTATTACATAAAATAAGGACAAAATTGATACATACAAATCCTAAATATGTTTGTAATCTTATAGGTAACTTAAAATGTATGAACCCGTTTAAATTAAACCCATACCTGTGAATTTTGTGTCAGAAATCGACACCCCCCCCCCCACCCCTCCAATTGTCTCGTCTCAATTTAGTGATACACTTAAAATTAATAATAAAATTAGCATAACTATTAGCCATTTCAATTTAAAATCATATTGCTAACGCTACCCAAGACAATATATCAATTAATAAAGGCCTCATTTCCATTCATTCCCATATTTTAGACCAACAACTTCAAGCTACTAACAGATAAATTGATCTGCCAATAGCATCAGTCATGACCGGCTCAACGTCTTCGAAGGCCTAAAACTAACTAAAATTTAAGGTTTTTTTCTCTTTTTTTCTTTATGCGTATAAGGCTAGAGAGTAAACAAGAATTATAGAATTTTGATGATATACAGTGATAATGGATATGAAGCAATCCACTTTAGCTTGTGGCACATTAATGAGTTACTAATTCTAAAAGAACTCTACTTCAAAATCTCATAATACATAGCTTATATTTAAGATAGAGGCCCTATAAAAGTGAAGGCATAAAGCAATGGCTTCATTTAGCTTACCCAAGAGATGGCCCAAGCATCAGTCATCCAGCAGTTAAAATCAATTATGTCAATTGAAGCATTAGATACCATGCTCTCCAAGTCAAAAATAACCAGCTTCACAAGTCAATTAAATACATCATAAAAACATATGTGAAGGAAAGATATAACTTTTCTAGGTTTGGTATAGAAAGAAATCTCGAAATCCTCTTGTCTGACTTCGAAGGTTAACACAAAAAGCTTGACATCAAAATTGAAACTGTAAAACAACATAAATAATTCAACAATGGCTTTGTCTATAACAAAATTGTTCTTAGAATGTTAACACTTCTTAATACCATAAAATATTTAAAACAAAAAAAAAAGTTATATGTTGTCAAACATTTCATCAAACGATTTAATTTATTGTGGATGTGTGACAATATATCGATTAAATGAATAAACAAACTACCATATATGCTACACATTTAACATTCATCTGGCCTACCAACTTGTCTATCCTTCATAATAACCAAGTCCGTAAGCTCTCCATACTTACCGAAATACTAAACGAATTTATGCCGATAAATATGCAGATTGAAAACCTAAGTAGTGAATCTAAGACTTAAATTGAAGGATTACAATTGGCAAGCTTCTTATATGCATGTTTCAAATATTCCATAAAGTTCATCTCCATCATCAGGATTTACAAACATTCAATAAACTCTCAAATACTAAGGATCTTAAACGTACATTTCATATACAGTTGATATATAATTTAGCATATTCAGGCTAACTAAGAATCTTTTTTTTGGAACGACCAACTAAGTAACGCCGGGTACTCCGTACGCGGCCCCATTGGCTAAAGGTAGCCCGAGCCGGCCACGAGTCCGGACAGAGCCCCTAGCGGTCCACCAATTGAGGGATTCCCCGGATAAAACCCGACCCCCACGCCCGCCAAACGGCACGACAACGAGGAGCCGGTAAAACCGGGTGAGATCAGGACTCGAACCCTGGCAAGCCAGGGTCATCCCTCATATCTCCCATATAAATTGGTGATACTGAGGTTTGAGCCCCTTACCCCTCACTAACAAAGTGAATACTCTACCATTGAGCCACATCCAGTTTATCTAACTAAGAATCTAATTTAGCAAATCCTAAATTCATTGAAAGTAAAAAACGGAGCTCTATATTACACCTTGTGATGCTACACTTAATCTGTTATGTTATTAGTTTCAAATTTGTAATCGGTCTTATTATAATTTATTAGTGGAAAAAGGTTATGAAAAACTACAATAGATTTTATACAAACAACTAACAATGACAAACATGAAGAGACAAAAGCAAGCAATACATAGTAGAGAATGATCATAAGTTGATTAGCTCTTAGGCTAGAATGAAAAATAAAAACAAAACTATATAGTAAATACTGAAAGCCTATTTATTTACAAAACTTGAACATATAAAGTAACCGCACATTTAATTTCGTTAAATAGGCATAGTCAAAATAAACAGCAAACACATACAAATTCATGAACCCAACATTTGTATTACCTAGTGAGAGTGCATAACATTTCAGTGTCGATAACCCTTTTTAGATCATAATTATAAAATCCAAATAAAAGTAATTTCTAAAATGCATCTGGAAAAACAAGTTGAATTTGTCAAGTCTGAAAACAGATTATCATTTAATTAGTCAATAATCTTACAAAGCAAATTATCTCCTTTTTTTTATTTAATCTTCAACAAATTATCATACCAACATAACACCAACATAGTATTCCAATACTAAGGAACTTAGAAGTACATTTCATATTAGAGTATGGCCAATAAAAACTAAATAGAAACCTTTAATAACTGTAAATATCATCAAGTCTTTTTTTATGAAAAGACTTCTAAATTGATAAAGAAGAAGTCTGTCACTTTAACCATATTATGAACAATTCCCTAGTTATCATTCATTACTACTAAGATATTAATGTGAATTAGGGTTCGTTATGAATTTGGTGAACTGGGAAACATAAAATTGCAAAACATAGCATACCTTCATGATTGATAAATCCTTAGATGATGGGTGGCTCTTCATCAATTAAACATGGTAGCCAGATTAAACCCAGTTACATCAACTGAATCAGATGCTGACTTTAGGAATCAAGGGATGAATGACAATAATAATAATAATAATAATAATAATAATAATAATATAAAATAACATACCTTCATGATTCGTTAATCATTGAATTGAACCCGTCCTTCTCATCTGGACTCCATTCTCTGCTCCATTGATTAAGAATGGTAGCCAGATTCAATTCGTTAGATATGAACTGTTCTTTTAAAAATTATTTTTGCTACTAAACCGGACTAAAACCAATCACAATTTAACATGCTAGTTGCTACAATGATCCATCTATTTTTTATTTATTTGTTTATTTATTTATTTATGTCTACAAATACAAATGAACAATTCAGTTATGGCCGGTCGATGCATCAATGAATGCAAGCAAAAGATTCTTTCCATTTGGAGTTTTGGACCAGTAAAAGGTGCACACAAGTCTAAACATAATGGTTGATGGAAGCATAATATGTCTTCCAACTTCTGGGCAAGTAATTTTATCTGATTATCTTTTGGTAATTTTCTGCTTATCGTCCTTTTTTATATAAATATTCATTTACCATTTTAATTTATACGAAAAAAAGTTAAAACACATTGTTATAGTTGGCTTACACGCATCATTGTTACTACTTTAGGAGTTTAGGCGCACCATCATAATTGCATAACTTGTCACACTCTTCTAAAATAATTTAGACATGTTTCTATGATCAATAGTACATCTATGCTTAGAACGCAGAGAAGAGAGAGCAGTGGGACGGTGGTGGCCGGAAACATTTAGGCTTTAGAGTGGTGATACATTCCGGAGACGGATATAAAAGAGAGTAAAGATGGTGAAGGTAAGAATCATCATGGAATTGAAAAAGAGTATTTGAAATCAAACAATGACAAAATTAAAAACGAGTTTGAAATCCCTAGATATAAATATTAAACTACTGTTATGTTAATAAATTTCTAATTTGTTTTGTTTAATTTTTCTTTTCTTTTCTTGGTTTTTTATTTGTTAAGGTTTAGGTTTTTCTATTTTTAAAGTTACAAAAAGTTTTTAACACCCATGTTGTATCAACATTTAGATATAAGTACGGAAAAAACTTGCTACCCCGCCGCATAGCACAGACATCATATGTCAAGATTCTTTTAAGCGTGTCACGATTGGGTTTTCTTACTAACCAACACCAAACAAACAACTTCAAACCCGCATTCCCATCATAAAGTGTGGGGTTAAACCCTAGCATAATATAAGTAATAAATAAAACTGCTTGGATTAAATATGTTACGTATATGTAATTATGCAAACAACTAACAAACATATTTGTAAGAGGAAGGATCTTTGATCGGTAACCAAGGCGGTTTCCTAATCAACCGGTCAAACCTGACAATCCAAGTTTAAGTCAATTGAAGGTGTAGCAGAGATCTCTTTCTTATAAGGACACGTCCACATCACTCTTTTAACTGATCGAGAGTGAAAGATACTTGTGTTATATTTGAAAGAAAAATTAGTCTGCCCTTTAAAAAAATCATTGCATCTTGAAAAATAATACAAAGACCCATCACTTCGTGTCATATCCCTTTTTGTTTGGCCTTTCTTCTCCCTTTTCCAACTCTTTAAGTAAATAATATATCCAAATAATCTATGTAACTAAATCACTTCTAGCCAATATAAAGCTTTGGAGAAATTTTTAATTGATGCATATATATATATATATATATATAATAATCAAGCCAAACAAGCAGGATATAATGAGTCATCATTAATAAAAATATAAAAGCAATCCTCTCCGCAGCTTTTCAGAGAGTGATAGTGATATTTCAAATATATTTTTTCTAACAGTAATATTTCAATGGTCAACCTACAACACACGGCTATGGTAAGGCTGAGGGGTGTGGGGCTTCAGCGGGGGCGCGAGAGCCCCTCCGCTCGCGCCCCCAGGCGCGAGCACCACACCACCGGGGCGCGAGAGGGGCGCGAGCACGGAATTCAAAGCAGGCGCAAGGTGGGTCGCGGGACAAAGCTGGCGTAAAGGAGCATTGGGAGACGTGAAATAGCCGTTGGGAGTACACAAATGAGCCGTTGGGCTCTTTAATTTAATAAAAAAAAAGTATTCTTCCTATATATAAACCCAATATCACCTAAAACAATTACCACACCCAAAATCACATAAAACAATTACCACACCCAAAATCACATAAAACTCAATATTCATCCTGCTTTTAATTTTTAGTACTTTAATTTTTTTTTTATTTTTAAATATTAATATGTTTTTTTTAACGTGTGTTTTTTTTAATAATTTATGAGTTTTTTTAATAATACGTTTTTTGAATATATTTATAAAAAAATAAAAAAAAATCCGCTGGAGCCCCTCCACACCAGGGCCAGGGGCTCCAGCGGGGGCTCCAACACCCACCTTATCCAGTTTCTCTCTCTGCCACACGTCACAATATTACTGGCTGGAGCCTCCACTCGCGCCCCCGTTGGAGCCCCCCACACCCCTCAGCCTAAGTGATAGTGTAGCTAAATAACTGTTGACATGGAATTGAAAGCTAAATATGAAATAAAAGGCTAAGTACATAATTCTGAAAGTAATAACATCGTCTTTTGATCTAGATTCAATTTTCAACTAGTTATGTGCTCTAGGTTAGCATAGGTTAGCATAAACAAAACAAACATTTTCAATCCCAAAATGAACTATCCTTTTATCTATTTCTGAAAATCAAAAGATAGAAAGCTAAAGATTACATTTCTTCCATCACAAACTTCGACATAGGCCCATCCTTCACGGTAACATAGGTGGAATCCATACTTGCCATAATTACAAACTCCTTATCTCTATTCACACAAATTTTCCAAACACTTCTAAACACCTCCTTCATGTTAGCCAAAACAACAGTGTAGGATAAGTAATCACCAAGAATCACATGCATAACCAACAAACCATCTTTAGTAACAACAGACCTCATCATTCGGGGGCAGCCTGCCATAGTTATTTCAATTCCATGGGCACATAAACGAGGCCCATTAAAATACCTTTCAAGCAACTGAAAGGTGATGTTACAAACTAAAAATAACCTTGACACATTGGAGTCATTGGTGATGTTACCAACTAAAAATAACCTTGACACATTAAAACACCTTTCAAGCAACTGAATATGATCCTCTTTTGTTGAGAAAACCCAGTCATTTTCTCTGTTTCTTGGTACCACGATCACAACAACAATTGAGGATTTATCTTGAACTGAATCAAGAATTGCAAGTCTAATTTGATTAGTGTAGAGGATTCCATTAGAGTTGGTTTGATTTGGGATCTTGAAAACGTCATTGGTTAAAAGAGTGAATCGTTGGAAAAAATCAGATTGGATGCGGATGTCAATATCAACATCCATTTTCAATTGGATAGTAAAAGCATTCTAATCCAACCCCTTATTTTATGTGAGGAATATTTTTATAATTTAAAGAGTGATTCAGAGTGTTATGAGTGAAAGAGTTTTTATATTTTAGAAAAAGTAATGATTTTTCTGTATATTTAAAAAGTTACTGAATTTTTTAATATATTTTAAAAATGGTTGTGAGTGAAAGAAAGAGAAAATGTAATAATAAAAGATATAAAAAGTATTATTTAATTGAAATAAAGAAAGAAAATATAGTAAGTTTTATTGTGATTAGGAATAGAGGTGGGATGAGAATGCTTTAAAATCGAGAAGGTATGAATACGTGTGAGAGAGAAAAGGGTTACCGTGGTGAATTTTGAGGATGGATGTTTGGGTTTTTATTGTGTGCGGGGGTTTTTGTGGTGAGCGGGATATTTTTGATTTTTTTGGGTTTGGTGTGTTTCTTTATGTATGTGGTGAGCCGTTGATTGAGGTGGAATCTGACGGTTAGGGATCAAAGGAACGCGGATTGAGGATCCTGTCTTTTGTTTTGTGTGTTTTGTTTGTATGTGTAAGATGAGTCGTCGATTAAGCTGGAATCGGACGGTCGGGAAACAGACTGACTCGGATTGGGATTCTTTCTTTTGGACCTTTTTAATTTTTTAATTCTTGAAATTTGTTTTCTGTGTGGATTCGTAACAATAAAATAATAATACTTGTATAGAAAATTCAAGATGATTTCTTTTGTATTTTAGTTAATTTAAAATCTCTCATTATCTGTAAGTATCTATTATCTATTTATCATTATATTTATAGATGATAATTTAGAACTTTGTTGCCGATTTGTATATATTTTATTTTTTTTTTAATTCAAGTCTGTAATGCACGCAACAAATATTGATTGAAAACCAATTTCGTTTATGTTTTGTTTACTTATGGTATTGTAACAAACGTGAAAGAAACCGACCGGATTCATGTAAACTCATACCGTTTTATTTTATTTCTATTACCGTAATTAGCGTAACGAAAACCAACCGAATGTTGATTTTTTTTAGTTCTGGTATCGTAACAAGCATGACGGAAACCGATTGAATTCGCATAGAGTGACCTTCTCAACGACCTGGATCGGTTACGGTCGGGTTTTACCAACGATCAAGTTTTACTGACCGACTCCACCTCATGGTCCACCTCAAGTTTTTTTTTTTCAATGCAATAACACACGTGGCCGAAACCGACAGAATTCGTGTCGACTTACCGTATCAACGCTTGACACCGACAGCATCGCCAAATTTTACCAACCTGTCCCGGCGGTTGCGCCGGGTAAAATACTAGATTTTAATTAAAAAATTAACTTAGTAGTAAATTTCAAATTCTATTTTATTTCATAAGACAAAAAATCAATTAATGCCAAATTTAATTCAAATAAACTGAATCGTCGGATGCTTTAAACTGAATTTAAAACTACCTTGGGACATATAGAGCATGTTTGGGATTGGTTTGAAAAATGTTTATTGGCTTATTGGTATTTTTAAAAAGTCAATAAATTAAAATGTGTTTGACAAATTATATTATTTTAAAGGTGCTGCATGTTGAAGTTTAATTTAAGGATTGAAGATTAGATAGTTGGACCATTAGGTTATTATAAACATATAATAACTAGCAGAATTATCCGCGCGTTGCGGCGGGAGTCCGGTTGGTATTGACTCAGTTCAGTTCATTGGTATAGTATTAAAATTCATATAGCAACCAAAAAAAACCGTGATGCAGTGTGCTCTTATAACCGAAAGATGAAACAATGGATTTGGAATGTATGATAATAAGATAGTTGAGACTTAATATGACCAAAACATAAATAGTGTAATCAAAACATAAGACGGGATCTCGGGGTGTTGGTAAAAGTTTATTCGAAATTTATTTAAACCATGGCATTAACTCTGTACAATATAATCTAAACTTTTACTTAGGAAAAGGCATACAAATAATTTCAGTTAATACAATAACTTAGAAATATAAAATAAAATATATAAAATAGATCAAAACCGTACAAATTAGATTAAATATTATATAATTAATCCAATTGTCAAGTAAAAAAAATAGATGCCAGTAAAAAAAATGTAAAAATATAGATCATCCTTGTTTTTTTGTCCGACAAAGATGAAATTAAACTCATTCTCATTTTAAACACTTGAATTTATTATGTAGAATTACATACTTCTACACATCACTTGCTAATTTGATATAAGCGTGAGTATAATACAACTCTTTAAAAAGTCTCCACATACAACCTATTGAGTCATCATGTCTATTAGCGTGTCCATCATCAATTCATTTAATAATAAATCCACACATTAGTGTTGGAGGGTTTGAAATACAAGTCGTCATGTCTTTATCATTTTTATTTTGTTTATTTAGGAATTCCATTCAAATAAAAGAGCAAAATGTAGATGGTAATATAATGTGTTACATATAATATTTAAATTTAAACATTGTTGTAACAATTCAAGAAATTAGTACTAAATTCTCTTAAAATATTGGTTAATATGTTTGTTACAGTTTTGGGAAAAAAACATCAAAGTGCACACACAATCGTAATTAACAAAAGCATATCCATACTATAATTAATATTTATGCAAAAACAAAATATAATTCCTACACAATTATAAACAAAATCATTTATCTGAAAAGAAAACTTTAGCTAGACAATAAAAAAAAAATCTAAAATTAAAAGTTATAGCACAATATGGTAAATATTTTTATCCTCGTCAATTAAATTTTATAGTTTTTATCTTGACTTTGATCATTAATTTCCAAATGAACCACAAACTATTTATGAAGATAATTAAATTCAATCATCAATTTAATCATAAACGCATGATCTGTGGATTTATTTGAATTGCTTTTCACAAAACAATTGATTAAAATCAATCAAAATTTATTTATTTATTGGCTGTTAATGGTAAATTGTAAAACGATTAAGTGGCCATTATTTGAGGAACAAAAATTAATCAAAACTCAACTTAAGACCTCTATTTGTATCATTGTTTTTAAACATGTTTGTAAATTCCAAAGGTAGGTGGAGCATTATATGAAAAACACACTTTCTTCCACGTTCACCGTCGTCTTTTTGGCAGAAGTACCCCGGCCACGTCCATCTTTTCCGGTGACGGCGACGCGTAAATCATTGAAATCAATCAACAAAAATTATGCCATTTCGAAATTGCAGACCGTGAATCACGCGGTCAAACTTGCAGTACATTTTCATTCATGACAGATCGGATCGATCCGAAAGCGGAATTCTAAACGGGACCGTTCGTTTGATTCAGGATGTCCGTTCGCATCCACATGTTATCGAATGATAATGACATAGTGTATGTTGCAGTGGTATATATAGGGTATGAAACGGTGGGGGAAGTGGTGGTGACGGTTAAAGGAGACGCGTTGGAAGTTGGAAATTATGACGGTATTGATTATTTGTGACTTATTACAGTACTAAAATATGATAACCGTCGTTGTTTCGTTTAATGTTGCCCTTTTAATTTGGCTAAATATTATATATTGCTTTAACTTTAATTCTATTGTAAGAATTATAACAAAATAATAACCGTTGATATGTTATTTAATCTGTTAATAAAAGTGGTGGTTCAAATCTAACTATTTAATAGAGAGAATTTGTGTAAAATAAGAAAAAAAAAATATGCAACGGTTATTTGTTTTAATATATAGCAATTTAAATAAATAAAAAATAAAAAGAAACTAAACATTTTGGAACTTTATGTAACGGTTATATGTTTTATTCTATTAACAATTAAATAAATAAAAAATAAAAGGAAACTAAACATTTTGAAATCAATTCTAAATGTACTATAGATAATGAATTATAAGGTTATTGTATTGTTATTTGATTAATGTCAAATTGTGTACTTGTGATTTAATGAAACGAAGTAATTATATTTGTCACATTAATGGTGTCAAAAGCTTGTGAGAAATTTGTACGTACCGCCCCGACACATTCCGTCCCGGCATATTATGTCGAAGGTCGGGGTGTACACAGTTACCGCCTCAATGCACGGGACTAACAACGCTTGGGTTTTACCGCTCGGGTTTACTGACCAAACAAACTTCATTTTAAATAATTTATTTTTTTATATTTTAATTTGGCGAATATATATTTTTTGGACGCTAAGGTTTTACCAACCGTGTCTATAGTAGTAAAGAGCATAAACGATACTAACAGAATTCGCGTGAACTCACCGAATAATGCTCGGGTTTTACCAACACCCATGTTCAATGTTACGGTTTTACCAGTTGCCCGGCGGAACGCGTCGGGTGAAAATCTAGTTAGTTTTGAAAATGATATCTTTGAGTTTTATTTTTTTTTTAAATAAATTTATAAAATTGTTTTGATTATCATAAACCTAAGAGAGAATTTCACAAATGCTCCTTGTGGTTTGAGTCAAATTTTATGTATGGTCCCTAATGCTTAAAACTTGCATGCATGGTCTCTAAACTTTCAAATTTGGTTTTATTATTAGTCCAAAAAGATAACCTAGTTAACTTTTGATGTTAAATGTTGCACGTGAGGGGTAGTTTTTTGTTATATAAGAGCACTAGGCTATATGCCCGTGTGATACACAAGTTAAAAAACATTTTTTTTAATATTAAAAAATTATAATATGTGAAATTTTGAATATGAGGTCTTTATAACATAATCTATTTTAAATTTCATTAAATAAAAGCCATTATTGTGATAACATATTTGAATATTTTCTTGAAATATAAGTTGGCATACATTTCCAAATAAATGATTTAAACAACTCTAATATAAGAGTTTCAGCCTCATAACTAATGTAATAAATTATAATGATATAGTTATTTAAAATTATTTAAATCAAATTTTGTATATGTTTCTGCATGTTTCGATCAACCCATTAAGAAGTCCATTAACTTGATCTTGATCCAGTATTTGACCAACTCTACAATAACCGCTTCAACTAAGCAATAAATTATAATGATATACTTATTTGAAATTATCTAAATCAAATTGCATGTAGTTACAATTTCTATCAACACATTCTCCAAATCTGGTAACTCGGGTCTTGACCCAAGATTTGACGAACTCCACTATAACCGCTTCTGCTTCAAATAGACTCATTATGTAATGTCTCTTTTGATTTATCTAACTATCCAAAACTAATTAAATATCCGGTTGCAATAAATTCAAAAAAGGTACTAAAGTGCATAATTGAACAAACCACATGTATGAAAATAGCACTTAGCTCAAAAGAGAAAATAAAGAAAATCGAAATTACTAATTTGCCTATGACTTAACGGACAAAATAGACGGGGTTAAAAAGGTACTAAAATTACAAGTTTTAGAAAAGTGAGGTAGTCATTTGCAATAAATTCAAAAACGGTACTAAAGTTGTGTAATTGGACAAACCGCATGTACTAAAATGACACTTAACTCTTATTGAATTATTGACTTTCTACCATCAATTTTGATCGAGTCTTCAACATCCATGACCATTTGTACTAAACTTTTCCAATTTATCAGCTGCTACAACCACTTGTATAAAATCAGAAGTCAACTCTTTTAATTATGTTACAAAATTTTGAACTTCTTGACCAACTACAATAAAAGGTCTGGAAACGAACCGAACGTTCAGTGATCTATTCGTGAACCATTCAGCGAGAAGTTAATTTATGTTTGATATATATATAGTATGAAATACGAATAATACGCATATGTCCCCAAAAAATTTAGAAAACTTAGTAAAATAGGGGAATGATAAAACTCACCTTAGATTAAAGACAAACGAATATAAATACGAATAAGTAAGTCGTCCACTACACGTCAAACGATATAAACAATCAAAATCTAAAACTTTTAGATATGATAACATAAGTAAAAACGAACTCGTTGCCGCTAAAATCAATCCAAATGGACGTTTAGAACTCAAGTTATGTTATATTTAAGATTTAAGCGAGCTGGTACTGACCAGAATCCGAACAGCGAGTCGGAAGTCGGGTTTTGGTCAGTAGGCTTAAAATTTCTCTACAAGCATAAAATTCTTCTGGACCGAACGTTGAATCCGACCAGAAGTATGAGAAAACGTTAGGTCAAACAAGTTGACTATTTTGCCCTTTATCGAGTTTTAAAGTAATTGACCAGTCAACACCCTTCAATCTCATAAATCGATTGAAGGTTATTGACTAGGGAATGTTTATGAATGAAAACTCAATTTACAACTTACCCGGAAAGTGAAAGAATAAGGAGATATGACGAGTCAATGGTCCACATGCATGCAAAGTCAAACGAACAAGCTTATGTCTTCAACAAATAAGCAAAAATCAAAGAGTTTGGTGATGATCAGAGGTAGGTGACGGTTGAGGAGGCTCTTAGGGTTTAGTGTAAAGTTTGTGGCAGAGATTATGAGACTTGTTTATATAGGAATAGCAAAAACGAACCATATTTGAACATGCCACTCGTTTAAGCAAGTAAATAATGTTCTTATGACAAAATTGTAACACCAACTAAAATTCCAAGCCAAAACTGTCAACTAGTAAAGTTGGAGGACCAAAAATGTATTTATTACCTGACATAAATAAGTGGTGTCAATATACGGTTTGTCGTCTTACCATATATAAATAAAATAGTTTAGTTTATATTTAAAATATTATTACTTAAGCATTTAGCAGATAAAACAACCGTTTTAGGTATGATATATTTAAGCGAGCACTTAGCATAAACATATATAAACTAAGAGACTAAAGTTTTAAATAGCTAATATAACGATGAAATACGTATACATCAACTAGTTTAAAATTTATATGTATAAATATATAAAGAGACAATTATTGTTATATTATATGTATATATATAGTGAAGCTACTTTGATATGAAGTTTTAACAACTTATTTGAAAATGAAGGTCACGTATTTTTGTTCATGCCGCCATTCCTTGTTAGATAACATCATCCCTTAATATTAATACATCTGTCTCTTCATAAATCTATACATATAATTGCGATAAAATTAATACATATCAATATATATGTATAACATTAAAGTTGGCCGCCATTTCATGGATATGCACACATCTTAACTTAATTCAAGAGATAACTACTAAATATTAATAGGTGGGCACGTGGAAGGTTTAAGTTTATTTACATCCAAGTTAGGATGACACGTTTGGTTCATGCTGTCAAATTAATTATATGAAATCCCAATACATGCTGCCATCTCTTCCACATATATATATACAGACATGAACAAATGCTTCGCTATCATGGTTCTCAAAATAAAAGAAAATTGGTAGTTAGGTATGCTCTTAGAAATACCTTAGAAATAAAATAATCGTGAAAGTAAGTGGTGATGGTAAAACCAACATGGTAGTGAGAAGCAACGAGGTGCACCGCGGCTAATGGCATATCCATTTTGACAAGACACTGACACTGACGCGTGCCCGTTCATACGTTATATTGCGGCCCGACAGACCATCCCTATCAACATCACAACTGTCCGCCACAGATCCGATAAGCAAGTTGTAAAAAGGGAGCGCTGTGGGTGTTCAAATTTCATTCCAAACCCGTTCCAGATACTCATATATTATTACCTCGTAATGTTGTCGACCCCCTACAATGACCTGACAAGTCCCTGAGCCTTGAAGTTTGGGCCATCAATTTAGAATCTCGACGCTACTCCGGAAATTTTCGACGTTTCATTCCCTCGAAACTTGACGTATATTAGAGGTGTTGCCGTTTGTTCTTAAGCTTATAAACTTCGAATACCCGCGTAAGGTAGGGGTTCTGCTTAAATAATTATTTTATTATTATACTTGGCTCAGACTATAGTCAAGGGTATAGCCCAAACCTTGATAATAAATTTGTTTATAAAAGCTTTAAACATGCAAAGGTTATAGCTAAAATAATCTTTCTTTATAATTAAGAAACATAGGTTTTTACATACAAAAGGATATTGTCAGAAATAGTTTATTCACAATTAAAAAACATTTTATATACAAGAGATATATAGTTTTCTTCACGATTAAGAAACGTAAGATTTTACATATCAGGGTTATAGTTATTCAATGTTTCTTCTTGAAGAAGAAATCTATCAATAGATGTTTCTTCATGAAGAAGAAACTCAACACATAGTTTGTAAACAAATGAAAAGATTACGGGTCTAAATATTTTATTTAAACAAATGATCAATCAAGGTTTAAAGCTATCAAAACCAGACTAAAGGTCTGTAGCTGGATCAAGAGACGATCCGAATATTTAAACAAAGTTATTTTATTATATATATAGATCAATCATCATTCACAAAAAATTTTTAAACGAGATCACCACATCATTCAGAAAGGGCAATCACAGGTGAATACGTTAAACCTTTTTCAGTTAGTCAGATAAACGGGTTGTTTATCTTAAACAGTCAGTCAAATATGAGATTACGTGATCTCTAAATTTTAAGGGATTACTTGATCCCTAAGTCACAAGGTAGAAAATAAAAGCAACTCAGACCGAGTACACATATATCTGGATCCAAACATAACTGTCTAGTCTTTCAATCAAGGCTACGTGGCCGCAGGCTAAACAGTCATAACGAAAGTTCTCCAATGGACATTAGTTCTTAGAGAACCATAATTGTGTGTGTATGGCAGTGGCACAAGATCCAAGAAATAAAAGACGTTTCTGCCGAGATTGTTCCAAAACTATCTTGGCGGTCAAATATTATAAATGTTTTCAGAGTCAACGATTCACCCACGTTACAGGAAAGCAAGTGTAGCACAGATAGCAAGGAATTAGAGTCATTCATGGAGATAGATGCTCGCAGATGGAGATGGCTCAGTTTTAAAATAAATAAAATATTGTAAACAAAAATAAACAAGGTTTGTAAACCAAATATTTGGATATTTAGTAGCCAAGAGATTTTTAAAATAAATTTTATTTTATTATAATTAAAAGACTTCCGTTAATAACCCGCAACTCTGATATATTTTCAAAACAGTTACCAACTACGAGTGTCACACCTAGGCCCTAAGTCGAAGTGTGACAATAATCAATGAAATAAATCGAAAGATTTGATCTTGGTCAGTAAGAAACGAATAGGAACATATATTACGATTTTAATACAAAAAACGAGCTACGAATGAAACCGAACAAGAGATTCTGTGCAGCTTCACCACCGCGATGTGCGGCGGCCTTGGAGCCCGCCGTCACGTGGCGCTCCGGCCACCGGATAGGAACATTTTTATTTGTTATATGTTTGGTCCTTATAGTTTGTTAATTTGTCATTTATTGGTGTTTCTTTGAAATTGTTAATTTGTCATTTATCGGTGTTTCTTTGAAATAAATAAGGAATGGGCATTATATAAAGTATGATGGCCATGGCCTAAGGTGAACATAAGAGAAATTAATATCTTATAAATATTTGATTTTTATTAATAATAACGATATAAAATATTCTCGGGTCGGGTTAAACGCAAACGAATATGAGTTTAGAAAATCCAAAATGTTGTAGTCTCCCCTACTTTAGAGAATTTCGTCCCGAAATTAAGGAAAATCAAAACATCATTTTTTTGAATACTATTAAACTTTTAAAGAAAATATTACAACATAGAACTAATAACCGAAGTGACGCTTCAAGTAACAATCCGATAAGGACACTTATATATTGGATGTACCAGCGGCGTATCCATCATGTCCTTATCATTTTATCATTTGTACCATTACCCAAGCTACCTTAGGTTCTAAATCATGACACACAATTGTACGTATTATGATTTCCAGGCGAGGACTTGAATAATTATGTTCCGGACCATAATTACTCTTATCATCGGATGGTCCGCATAATCCGTTTCATCATGTGGGTTATAAAACATTTAAAACCATCTTTTTGAAAGAAACAAACGTCTTGATAACTTTAAATTTAATAAATGTTTGAGTTGAATTGATAAAACCATGTAATTTTTAAAACATTTTTTTATGGTAAAGATATGAATTTTGGAGTTTGAAATGAATTTCTTGAAGCAGACATTCGAAATGATTTATGATGAACGGATATGTATTCTTACCTTGAAAGTGAAAGGAACTTGATTCATGAGATGGGATACGAAAAAGTTTAATTAACAAGAAGTCTCAAAATGACTAATGACATGTGGAATCTTTAAATATCGTAATTATGAGGAATAAAATTCTTAATACTGAGAGTATAAGTTTAAACATAGTTAACGAAAATTTTGATGAGTCGAGTTTGATTAGTTTCAGAACTTATGAATTTAAAGAGAAATTGATATAAAGTTATAGCTTTTCAAGTTGTGATTTTGAGATGAGATTAATTCAATTAACAAAACTAAAATATTATAGTAATTAGTAGATAATAATTTAAAATATTAATGAAAATGTACGTATTCAAACCAATCGTTAATAAATTAATTTGGGAAGCGGATATCCCCAAATCACTGAGATAGTCCTAATTAAATCTTTTAATTTAGATAAAAATATAAGGTGGGTAATTGAAGATATTAAATTAGATTAAACTGGGAATTCGTGGATTTTTCTTTTTTCATAAAATCGTTATAAATAAGTAAATTGAATTATTGATGATTTATAATGGAAATTTAAGTAAATAATAAATTTTAAATTAATTGTGATAACAAAAATAGGATGTAAAACATATAATAAAATAAGATAAATGTGAGGCTAGAAATGCATGAACCATCATGACTATTCTAACAACTACGAATTTTTCATTTAAAACGTTCAAAATTTTCAAGGTGTATCAAAATCAAAGTAGGGGGTTAAAATATTTACGAACCAACGTTTAGTTTCAACTAAATAACGAACTTAATCAATAAATAAAATGAGTGATGGGTTTTAATGGAGATTAAATCAAAAAGTCAATTTTAATGGTAGAAGTTTAATTAATGAAATAATTAATTTAATAATGTAAATTAAATTTGAGTAATAAAAAATTCAGTTTAATATTAATAAAATTTACAATAATTTAGTTTTAATAATAAAGACTTATAAAATGGATAGTAAGTTGTGATTAAGTTCGTTATTTAGTTTTAATATCAAACGAGTTGACCTCCCATGAGCTTTTCATGGCCCAACTAAATAAAGCAACATAAAGTTTGTGAAATTGGGCCTCCCATGAGCGTTCCATAGCAATTTATTGGCCCAATTAGAATAGCGAGTAATAAACAATTGAGTTGGTCTTCCCGTGAGCGTTACATGGCATTTAACTGACCCAACTAATTAACGAATTATCGAATCAATGGAGTTGGTCGGACCATGAGCTTTACATGGCATTTAACCGGCCCAACTAAATATCAAATCAACGAATCAAATATGAGTAGTCGGTGTATCTCGGGAACCACCCTGGACGACACGTTCCAACCAAAAATCAAATTGAAAACGGGTTGGGAAATGAATAGTTGGAGTGCTCATGGATTTCCATAGATTTTTCACCCACCTAAGCATTTAAAATAATTTAAAAACACAATTTGGAAGTTTTTCCCGAATTTAGCCACGAACCACCATGAATTCGGATTTTATAAGGAGTGCAACCGTTTAACCGGTTACGATTAACCACTTAAGGGTCCGGTCGTATGACATCTTGTTCTGCTTTGGCCTAGAGGCTCGAGTACTGTGGTCAGGTTAATCTCCAGGTAAGGAATAGCGTCTTACCTTGGGTTCTTTGAACCGTTTCTGCAAGGCCCAACTCACAATTATGTTGCCCCCTATAGCTACTAACCGAACATACCCTACTTCCATGCCCTAAGGAGGAGTAAAAACAAAACTCGAGAATTTTTAAGGAATTTCCCAAAATAAAAGACAATCTAACAAAAATAAAAGATTTAGAAAAAATATTTTGAATGTGAAGCACAGTCTCGGAATTTGTGTGTGTGCGCGCACAATAAATAAATAAGATAAAATACAATAAAATAATAAATCTAATTAAATTGTAAACAATTAAATAGCACATAAGGCAGTTCAGATAAGTACGTATAGGGTTCCTAACATGTGCCTAGGACCAAATCTAACGATTTATCTTATAACCTTCGGCTCTGATACCAATCTGTCACACCCCAACCTAAGGCGGAAATGCCAGGGCGTGAGCCGATTGCTCACAGCTCGAAGATACTATCATGAATATAAATGGCAATATCTAATTAATTATTTTATTCAAAGAAAATACACACATTATCCAATTATAACAAAATATTCCAATTAAATAAATATGATCCAAACAAGCTTAAACAATGATTCTCTTTGTTAAATCCTAAGGTCTTGTCTAAGTGTCCAAACTTCAATCTTCAATACAAGCAACCTGCATATGCGTAGAAAACAGAGTTTGTCAACATATAGTTGAGTGAGACTATCACTAGTTTTGCGTGTTAATATAAATAAGCATAACGTAGTAAGTGCAGTAAATGAATCAAGCCATAAACAAGTAGTAATACCGTTGCCATGCGAATCGAGCGTTGGTAAATAATATGAGAACCCTATACAAGGGAGTATGCTGGACCCCTCCAAATTATACGAATGAATGAATAATTAATACAATTAAGCATGCAACACGTGTATTTGATTAAGTCACACACAATTACACGTTTGCTATTGTTTGATATATATATATATATATAGTATGAAATACGAATAATACGCATATGTCCTCAAAACGTTTAGAAAACTTAGTAAAATAGAGGAATGATAAAACTCACCTTAGATTAAAGACAAGCGAATATAAATACGAATAATTGAGCCGTCCACTACACGTCAAACGATACAAACAATGAAAATCTGAAACTTTGAGATATGATAATATAAGTAAAAACGAACTCGTTGCCGCTGAAATCAATTCAAACAGATGTTTAGAACTCAAGTTCTTAAACTAACTAAATGAAAAGTTAGTTTAAGCCTAGAAAACTTCTGACTTGAGTTGGTGTCTTGGGTTTCTCCCATTTGGTTATGACCTTTATCTTAGCGGGATCAACTTGAATTCCTTTTTCATTTACAATGTGACCAAGAAATTGAACTTCCGATAACCAAAATTCACACTTGGAGAATTTGGCATATAACTTTTCTTTTCTTAAGGTTTCTACATAATCCTTAAGTGAATTTGGTGATCTTCCTTGGTTTTCGAATATATGAGAATATAATCGACGAACACGATAACAAACTTATCAAGATATGGCTTACAAATACGATTCATCATGTCCATGAAAGATGCCGGAGCATTAGTGAGTCCAAAAGGCATAATAGTGAACTCATAATGTCCGTACCTCGTTCTAAATGCCGTCTTTGGTATATCTTCTTATTGTACCTTTAATTGATGATATCCAGATCGAAGATTAATTTTGGAAAAATGACATGCTCCTTGAAGTTGATCGAATAAATCATCGATTCTTGGAAGCGGATATCTATTCTTAATTGTAACTTTGATCAGCTCACGATAATCTATACACATCCTCATCGAACCATCTAACAAACAATATCGGAGCTCCCCATGGTGAAGAACCCGGTTTTATGAATCTTTTTTTCCCGGTTTTATGAAAATTTTTTTCCAATAACTCATCCAGCTGTTTCTTCAATTCTTTCATCTTGGTGGGTGCTAGTCTATAAGGTGACTTAGCTATCGGTGAGGTCCTGGTAGTAAATCAATCTTAAATTCTACTTCTCTATCTGATGGAATTCATGATAGCTCATCAAGAAATGCATCTTTGAATTCTGAGACAAGTGACACTTCTTCCATCTTCTTTGGTTCAGGAGCTTTGGTTACAAAAGCCATGAATGCAAGGCATCCTTTGCCTAAACAACGGTTGGCTTTTATCTTTGATTTTATTCCAACTTTTCCTGCCTCCTTGTCTCTGATTATTCGAACGATCTTATTATTTGGTGCTTGGATCTCAATTGCCTTATCATTACATAGGATACGGGCTTGGTTCATTGATAACCAATCCATACCTAAGACTACATCGAATCCTGCTAAGGTTATAGGTAATAATCGTACAGGTATATGGCTGGCTAAGGAAATTGTCGCATTAACTAAGGCCTCGCTTATTCTAATCAAATCACCATTGGCAATTTCAACTTCATAATGATTGACTAATTTCACTAGAGGCTCATTTAACAAACTACATAATTTATAATCTATGAAACTCTGATTAGCACCTAAGTCAAATAAAACTCTAGCATAAACGTTATTGATAGGAAACGTACCGGTAATCACGTCCGGTAACTCTGCTGCCTTCTGGGTGTCAAGCATGAAGACGCGAGCATTTCCTTTCCTACTATTTGTTTTTGCACCACTTCCACTTGCACCTGCTATGATGACCACTGTTTTCCTTTTCGGGCACTAAGTACTAAAATGCCCTTTCTCCCCACAATCAAAATAAACCACCGTCTTTCTCTTGCAATCCATTTCAGTGTGACCAGGCTTTTTGCAGAAATTACAAATTACAGCATTGGTTGGTCGTAAACACTTTCATGATGCCTCCTACCACATGACTTGCAAATTGGACGAGTATACATAAACGTCCCTTCTCTCCTTTTCTCAACTCTCTTCACTTTTCCACCAACAGACTGTTTTTCTTCGTTTTTCTTTCTTTCATCACGATTTCGGATCATCCCATCCATCAGATATCCGGCTAACTTCATTGCTGATTCAGTTGTTGCAGGCATGGCTAATATCATACGATTATAGGTATACATTAAAACCTATGAATGATTTGACAGACCAGTGCATACCATAGTTGGTTGCTCAACATTCAATTGGTCTACTGAGTGTTTAGGCTACCATATAGTATACGATCAAGTTGTTTTGCTTTTCATTTGAACTTACTACAAGCATGCTTTAAACATTGTATATGCTAATAATTATATTAAACAACTTTCACTAATGCATTATTTTATGAGCATTTTTCAGGTGCCCGTAGGGATGGATAGATGGAATAGTGTTTGCCAAGGGAAGTTGACGTTGAACGAACGCCGACTCATAGACACTTAAAACTTTCCAAACTGATTGTTTTTGTATTTAATGGTTTTTGTATAAGACGTTGAAAAGACATTCTTTAATGGTGTTATTTTGGTACTTGTATCTAGATGATATTTGATCGTGTTTTATATAAATCAATTTTTTTTTATTTTAATAAGTCTTTAAGTTTTGCATTTGAAAATCTTTGTTGCATATAAGTAACAAGTACCAAATATAGTATAAATTGGCCATCCATTGGCTAGTGTGTGGTGGGGTGTGACACTAGGGAAGAAGAAGAATGTCAATGGTGAGCAACAATGACGAGATTGCTGTAACGGGAACTGAATAGTGAGGCGTGAAACGAACATGAGTGGGAATAAATGAAGGAATTCAAGTTGTGTTTGACATATGGTTGGGAATTAGCATGGGTGTTAAATTTTTGGTCTCCAACCGCTTCAACCAAAAACCATATTTCTCGAAACTGTTAAAGCCGAACTGAATTACATGAATTCTACTCCAACAAAATCTAATAACGAATAATTATCATTCAGTTTTCCTGTCAAAACCAAATTCTAAGTTAGCATTTGGCTCAGTTCTATACCACTTAAAGTCTGTTCGGTTTCAACCAAAAATCATTCAAACCAAACCAACCAACCGATAACATCCCTAGATAGTAGATATTGGACACAATGGTTAGACTAAAATTTAACATAAATTAATTTTAAAACTAAATATTGAAAAGCACAATACTCAAGCTCGCTTAACTCGAAGAACTCTGACTTCTTTGCAAATTTGCAACACTCGTCGAGTCACCCGCCCTAACTGTAGCACATGGAGGAAACAATATTAAAACGTAGGAAACAATACCAAGTCTACATAAGCAATGTTTTATAATAACAAAGAAAAAAATCCTAATAACAACAACAAAAGAATCAAAATTAGCAACAAAATAATAACAGCAAGGAGTGTTGGCTTCATATAATCCCAACTATACCCGATTGACAAATATAAGTCTCAGCTATTGAAATGGCAAAAAATAATTCCAACTACGAATGTAGGTGCAAATTTAACGGAAACTTAACCAGCCATTAATTTTTGGTGACGTGACCGCTGACTTATCTCTTAACCCACTACGGATAGTCTAAGTCATCATACTTCCAAGACTGACAACTACTTAAGCAATGTACCCTTTCATGAAGCATTGCAATTGGTCATGCAAAGTTGCTTTCATTTTAGCATGATTTATGACACCTTTTCATGTTTTAACAACTATGTTTCTGTTATAAATGTTTTATAGAATTTACATGAGATCTAATCTGTGCGAAAGTCAATGCAAGGGATTACTTAGTGCAAAGTTGTCTACTTTAGGAGTGTTACGCTTACTATTCGGCTAACACACGTATACACTAACCAACAATTGTGTTTAATGTTAATCCACATTTGGTACTTATCTATAAAAGGCACGTAGGGCCATTGTAAAACTTCAATTTAGACTTAACCATATTATAATGAACCAAGTGTCTATATCTTCACATCTCATATTTTGTTCATAACTTACACTCAAACTTAAATTCCTTTGGTCTTAATTGCAAATTCAATTCTTTTGAGGTTTGACTGTTCTTCGGAACAGCCTATGTTTGGAGTGACCAGAGGTGAGTTTTTATAGAAGCCTGATGTGGTTGCTAACCTTTTCAAACAGGTATTTGGATTTAACTCGTGTTAACAAGTAGAGTCCGTTAATGGTAGACAGTACTCTTTTCTTGATTGAATTGTTTTTTTTTTTTGTGCATTTGTATTGATTAACTTTAAGGTGCTGCTACAGATTGTTCTCTTTTCTGTTATATGATAGCTCATGCGATCGGTTAACATGATAACTTAAAACCTCAGGCCCTCAAGTGATTAATTCTTCATGCTCTATTAATGACCGAAAATGTGTTGAATTTGTTGTTTAATGGCTTCTAGTGACTTTTGACGAGGCTGGAATGCTGATCACCGAGTAGATATAGCACCATGGGGTCATGTTGTGCTCGTAAAACTATATAATTTGTGTAATTTGATTAGTTCTTCATTGGTGTTGATATTATAAGGGCGTGTTCGTTTCACAGAATTCGTGAGAATTCAAAGGAATTGGAATTAAAATCCCATGACATGACGTGTTTGTTTCGTTGGAATTGGAATCTTAATTCCATTTTGGTGTGTTCAGTTGTCAAGGAATTGGAATTGGAATTCAATTCCTTCTAATTCCTTTATATAAAGGGATTCTAAATCCTTTCAAAATATAGAGGATTTCAAGTGAATTCGTTGGAACTTTTTCTCGAGTGTGTTCTTTTTTTTTAACAGAACAACGAATAAAACATTTTAGTTTTTTTTTACTTTTTTTGTTTTTGATTTATATTTTGAGTTATGAATTTTTTATTATTATTTTTGAATATTTTTTTAAGGGTTTTTTTATCTTGATAGAAAACCTTAAAAAATTCATAAAGAATAGTAAAAAAATCATAACGCAAAATATAATAAAAACAAAAAATCTAAAAAAACTAAAATGTTTCTGCTGTTATCCTCGTTAAAAAAAACCTCGATTCCAATTCATTTGTCAAACGAACACATTAAGAATGGAATTGGATTTCAATTCCTTCAAATTCCGATTCCAATTGAAATTTTCAGATTCTAAATCCAATTCATTCAAATTCCAAAATACTATGCAAATTCTAATTCCAATTCTATTTCATTTTGTGAAACGAGCACGCCCTTATACTATTGTATTGTTTGACCATGATAGTTGATAACCAATTTTGAACCAAGGGATTTTGTCATTTTACTAAAACCAATATTAATTTATTTAAGTTATCATGGATGCAAGAGCATATATCATATATGTACCCTCGGCCACACATCAACTTCTCCTCCCTGATACGTGTCCTCCTGGTCTTCACATATCCCTCTTTCTTATTATAATCCGAACTGTAGCAGAGGTTAACTTCTTCTCCTTGGGCGATATATGTTCTGCACGTATTCTTTTGTTCAACATTGGGAGTTCGAGATAAGTGGAGTTAAGTTCATTCTGGCAAGATAAACTTAATATTCCAAATTGGCATCCTTTTAAGCAGGTTTGTATTATATTTCTCAACATACACGAAACAAGTTGTCCCACACATGACACAAAGTATTTCATGACTCGTCAAATTGCAACTACTTCTAGAATTGATTGTCTCCAACTTGCTTTTTGTTCATGCACAAAACGTGCTTCGCGGCAACGTGCGGGTGCAAATACTAGTTTTTATTAACTTATATCAAGCATCATGTCCACCACCAACCCCAGGGTTACAATCTGCATAGGCGACATCCACCGATACATATCCAAGCTCCAAAACCTCTGGTCCAATCTCCAAACCTTAATCCCACCTTCTTCCTCCGATCACGCCCTCATCATCTTCCTCGGCGACTACTTTTAATACTGCCAAAGGAATCGAATATAAGGGTTCTATTTATGATGCTAGAACTACTTTTAAATCCTATGGTGTGAATCACGGATCACCTGGTATATACTACTTTTATTATTTATTTTCCCAATTACTTAAACTTTGTCGTTTTGGAGATTAAAATTAGGGTTAGTTGTAATTAACGTTTGTTTAAGGATTTGGAATTTTTACAAATTGGCTTCCGGAAGTCAAAATGCAAATTTTTTATTGTCGATGCAGATTTGATGAAAGCAGTTCCTGAAGAACACAAGAAGTTTCTTGCGGATTTGGTGTGGATTCATGAAGAGGTAATGGTTTTAACTAATTATAACTAGTGAATTTAGTTTTAGTTGGTATCGGTTCGTTATGGCCTAATGAAAATATCAAGGAAATATAGCTGATATGTGTTTTATATCAAACTAAAACCACAAATACAAATAAAGTCGTGATATGCCTCGAGGGTTCCCAGCTCTCAAGTCTGTGTGTTGTACAACTCATAGGTACATACCACACACGTATGAACGCACGTACACGCGACCACATGTTCTGTCACCAATCTCACCATTAGCATTTTAACCATTCTAATGGAAACTCACCCTCACGTGTTTACATCGACCGAAAACTACAGAGACGAATGTTGGTGCGAGTGTTCTCATGTCGGTATTAGTTAGGTTTGTCAAAAGACTTATACAAGAACTTCAAGTAAAATAATTAAACACACCTGTCTACAATAGCTGGTTCTCGAGTGTAGCAACCGAAAGAGAAAATCAAAGATATATACTTGTGATATTTTTAAAAGGATATCAACATGTGTTTTATATCGATTAAAAAACCATGGAAACAAATAAAGTCATTATATGCCTAAAACGATACCTACACGTGTTTAACATCAATCAAAGACCATTCAACAATTGCAGGTACTGATGCTTGTATCAGTTAGGTTCGTCATAAACTTTACCGATACGTCGAGTAAAAAACTAAACACATTTGCGTATTTAGCTGTTTAAAAAGATTAAAATTGAAAGTGAAAAATAATAACTTTCTGGCTAAATTTGAAAGTACAAACGTTTCAATTTATAAAAAAAATGAAAATTATGCTAACTTAAAAATAAAAAATACCTTATAGCCAAACTTAGAAAAACACAAAACTTGTCATCATTTAAAAAAAACCCTCATTGATGCGGAAATTATGATAAACCAATATTAATATAGACATATAATGTAATAAATTTTGTTTAGGATAATGTGGCCATAGAGACTGAGAATGGAGACGAATTTTATAAATTGATCGCGGTTCATGCCGGTCTGGACGGTAAAAAGATGTTGAGGAACAAATTAAGTATTTGAAAGCTAAGGATACAAGGATTTCTAAAGTGGAGCCGCTTAGCGGAAGAAAGAACGTTTGGGACATCCCTGAGGTGAGTTGATAATAACCATGATTTCAAAAGTTATGATTTGAAGTTGTTATAATCAATTCATTGTTTCATTAAAAAATAAATCAGGAATTGAGAAAAACGAGGACGATTGTGGTGAGTGGTCATCATGGAAAGCTTCATGTGGATGGACTTAGGTTGATTATTGATGAAGGTGGGGGGCTTGAACAGAATCCAGTGGCTGCAATCGTTCTGCCTTCAAACACTATTGTTCGTGACACTGATATACTCAAATGAAGGGGCTATAAATTTGAAAAGATGAATAATTTATAGACATTTTTTATATAGCGGGTCAAATACGCCATTACCTGTACCATTCATGTGTTGCTGGTTAGATCGCATCCGGGTCTGATTGATTATTCTGCTTAAAGTACTGTGTTTATTTTGTTTTTACAGTCAGAGTGTTGGGGTACTCGTTACATTCAAACCTCAAAAATTGTTTTGTTTACATAAAAGTTAAAGCACCCTTGTATACCTTGATGTTATTAAAAAAAGAAAAAAACAAAACCTCTTATACCTAGAGTTGCTTCAACCGGGTTAGAACCTAGTCAACCCAAAGAACCTTAAGGTTTATATATCTTCACAACATCTCTCGCGCCTAGGAGGGCAGCGCACTTTGGGATGTGGAGGAGCTATTATCGCCCAGTTCCCTAACCTAATGCGGCACCGGATTCGGACCGTAGGGAACCGTAGCATATGCGGGCTTTGAATCCTTTTGCCGCCGCAAGGATGGCTAATCGTACGCAGCAAGCTCGAAGACCCTTGGTTCTGGAAGACACATTAGTCCGAACACTATGTTGAAAGTGAGATATCACTATTGATTGATTGATAGAAAGCCCAATTGTAGACTAGTAGCTCTAGCTTTCGTTTCCTCCACACTTCCATTTGTTAGGAAGAGCTATTATTCATAGTATACAAAGTATACTTCATTTCCCGCTTCAAGCAAAGTCAAGGACCTTTCCTCATTGGCCTTCGGTTTCAGCAAATTGATCTGGGACCTTGTTTTGGTATAAGGACCAAGCCGTCAAGAGTCATCCTTCTTGCTACTTGTTTTGTTAGAGGGGGTTCTTTATACTCTTTGAACACGGCTGTTGGTTGTTTCTCAGTCAGGCATGTTTGTTCTGTGATTGGGAGGTCGAAGCTAAGATGTGAAACAGATCTCCCATCAGCCAGTTACTTTATTTATTACCAATCCCAAGTGGACAATGTTGTGCCAGAGTGAAAAACAAATCTTGAAGTCGAATCCCACCATTTTAAATACCAGGTCGTTATAAAAACACAATGGTTCTGCATTCAAATCTTAGATGCTTATAAGATTGTGTCACTATTGTCAGTTGGTCTTTTTTTAATAACTTTAAAGGTAAACTTTATAGTAGACGTAAACTACTTAAGCTAAAGGTGTTACGTATACCTATTTACATCACTATGTGGTGTTTCATTTCTTCCATAAAAAGGAATATGATGCCATAATTGTTCTCATGTTTCACCTTTTACACTTGCATACAAAATATGCATAAAGTGTAAAAATGATCTCGATGTTTCATAAAACTAAACTAATCGCAATAAACCGGTCATTTTGGAGCCAACCAAACAAAACACACGGCAAAAACTCGAAAAACATCTATGTTTATGATGCTGTGAACCATTGAAGCTGTCCGTTCAAATGTTAATCCGATTTCATAACATTAATCTAAACTACGGGTTGAAACGAGTCAAGCCGTCTGCGAGCTACTCAAATTCATATCTATAAAAAGCTTGAAATGAGCCGAGTCTCAAATAAAATTCGTTTAGTTATCGAGTTCGAGCCTTGTGTGTTTTAAAGTTGTACCTCTTTTGAACTTATACGTATCAATTTTACATTGCACAATCGAGCTTGAGCAAATTTAGACTCGTTAAGGTTTTTCTCAAAGTATACAAAAATAATAATAAAAAAACGTATATAAATTAATTGGCTTTTGAGCCAGTATTACACGGGATTTGTCAAATGATAAAAATAATTAAGGTCCGTTAATTGAAACAAATACAAAATTAAAGTAAAAAACGAAATGAAGTATATGGTACAAAAAATAAAAAGTTTATAATCTCAAATTTATAAATTTGAGAAAATCTTTTCATATACAACACTAGGTTATTGACCTATGTATTACACGGGCAGAAATATAAAAAAATGTCCAAGTAAACGTATATATAATTTAAAACGACAACATTTTTTTAATATGTATTTTGAGACAACAATATAATTTATAATTGTGAGTCATATTCAAACGAAAACATAATATTGAAAGACATGGACTTACAAAAAATACATACATAGTAGAATGTTTACAAACAAAATTTTAAACTTTAAAACATAAACTTCAAAAGCTAAAAATTTTTACTTATAAACAATAATTTTTGCTTTATTTGCAACTTTCTCTTGCTTATCTAAAAAAAGTACTTATTTTTTGTTCGTCTCTACTCTTCACTCTTAATAAATCTACATAAAGTTGACCATATATATAACGGGTCTTTTAAGTATGCCAACTCTTACTATAGACTGGCCTAGACTTTTGTTGATGATCATTGCAAAACCAAACTACAACAGGAAACTGTCTTCTCTAAAACTTAAATAGAAGTTTTTTTTATCTAAAGGTATAGTGTGTAGGCTCATTTATGTACATGCACTGTGAATGCGGTATTACGAATTAGATATAAATCTCGAAATATTCCTAGGTTTAGTTAAGTTTGAAAATTTTATGACGAACGAATTAATCATATATTAAAAATTCAAAAAGCACACAATTTGAAACAATAAAAAAAGTTTCTTACTTACGAATTCTTGAAATAATAAGAAAAAATACAAAAAGGGGAAAAGATAAATTATGTAACATATAAAGCTAACTATATGTAGGTTAATTTTAATGAAGCTAAATACGTATATTCATTCGTCAATATAATGAAGTAAAACTTAATGAAATTAGGTAGATAATAGTATAAGATGATTGAGATATAAAATAAAAATTTGAAGAAATAAATCTGGATGAATAAATGAAATTATGGTTAAAAGAAAAACCAACGGTAATATATATACAATTTGAAGAAAAAAATATATAAGTTAAAAAAATAATTACTCGTAACCTTCATGGAAATCAAGATCCTACCATATATATAAAAAATACACAATTTACTACTATGCCCTTGATATTAAATAAACAATAAAAAAGAAGAAATAAATCTGATTGGTTGAATTAATTTCTCGCACTTCTCGCTTTAAGAAATACTTCTGAAATGAACCGAATCCTATATATATATATATATATATATATATATATATATATTTGCTTATATATTTGAACAGTTTGTAAATTTTGTATTTGTGTCAAATTATTTTAAATAAATATTATGTTTATCCTTAACTCACATATAAAAATGCATTTTAATAATCACAAAATTAATAATTCATTTTAGTAAACATAACACTATCTGCCAAAAAAAACTATATAAAAGGGCTCCTTCTTTTGTTTCATTCACTTAAACATTTTCAAATTTTCATAAAATAGATCGTTTTACTTTGAATAATTAATTTTTTATGAAAAATAATCCTATGCATTTATTTAATTTTGCGTGATACAACAATATTCATAAATTAGATCGTTTTACCTCGAATAATTAATTTGCTATAAAAACTAATCCTATATATTTTATTTAATTTAGTGTGTCATAACAATATGTGTTAAAAATTCATTTTATGAAATTATAAATTTTGTAAACTAATTTCTATTTAAACCATCATAAAGATATTATGCCAAATAAATGTGGCTATTTTATATATATTTAATATTAATATTAGTGTAATTTGGAAGAGATGATGGTTTAGTTATAGTGACCCAAACTTTTTTACTGAAAGAAATAGACATCATATTTTGACCAATTTAAGAAAATGTAAACAAAATATGATACACAATAAAATTATCATATATTATTAATAGAACTACGTTTTATATTACAATGTTACTTAAAATTACATATTACATGGAAAAATTAATCAACACGTTATAAGTAGTAACATGCACAAAATTGTCACCTCTACGACAAAGGATAACCAACTTGCAGTCATGTTGCAAAATATTATTGCTGAAGATTTATACATATCTACAAAATCCTGTCGCATTTAACCAATCATAAAAGGAAGATGAAACCATAATATTATTATAATGACGTACCGATTCAAAATCCCCAAAAACAAATAGCTCTTTGAAAGGATCAACTTAAAAAGAAATTATCAATAGTTCAATTGTAATATGTTTTTTCTTGTAATTAAATTCTCAATACTTTTGTGAAACGATCACCTGATCCAAATCATTGGATACGACAACATAGCCAAACTCATTACTAACTATTTTTGCCACATATGGCGTCTCAAATTTGTAGTTTCTAATATGAGCCTAACCTGATAAGAAAGCCTGAATGTAAACAACATGTGTTACGACTTCTATACCCTTTGTCTATATTATGTAATTGATACACACCAAAACCGACCCATCATATCCTACTTATTAAATAAAGTTAGCTATTTTGACTTATTCTGATTTAATAGTTTTTTAAACAACTCGTTTCGACCCGAACTCATTACGATCATTATTACCCATTTTGACCCGAATCTAATTTGGCATGTTACTCCATCCAACCCGACCCTCTTGTTTAAAATAACATAAAAATTAAGAATACATCATTAATAAATTTGCCTTTTAAGTTTATACTACAATTTAAAACAACTGGTTTTGACTCAAACTCATTATCTTGAGAATTTCCCTCCATGGAAAGTCTTAATTTGTCATTTCCTGGATATTCTTTTCCTTCTGATCTCCAAATTTTAAATTTGATTTTGCAACATAGGTACGCGTGTTTAATGTATGATAATTTGCTAACAAAATGAGCAAGAATATGACAATTTATGGGATAATAAGTGACTCACGAGTAGAGAATAGCAATTTATCATATTCTACATCTAAAGCTTCAATTGCGAATCAAAATTAGCAAATGATAAGAAAAGTAGTTCAATTGTAATTTAAAATTCATTTGCAAACGCAGTTAATTCAATATGTGCAGATACCAAACAAAAATGTTATTAACAGAAAAGGTCAAACTTTACGCAAAATTAATGCAAAAGTATATAGAGAGGAAAGATTATGATTACCTCCAGATAAGAAACAATAACTTCTGCTTATATTAGTCCAACCAGTGATTCCAATTTGTCGATTATAAACTCTTCAAAAACACCAAGAACTTGATAGCATTGTAGACACGAAGCATGTTATATTGAGGGAAAGATACATATTCAAATAAGATAATTTGAAAATTGTGTGATTCGCATACAGTGAGTTGGAGAGAAAGAAATGAAAATTAGAGTTGTAAAATGTATGCGTGTCCATAATTGGTTGTCTAGGAGAAAACGCATCTAATTAAATGATTATTATGATTTTAATTTTGAATTATTTTATTAGTAGCAAATTTTATGATGCTTATTATTTTTGAAATATAGTAAAATCAACCAATAGGAATGAGTCAAAAAGAATGTTTTTAATAGTATTTATTATACAGATTAAATGATTATTATGATTTTAATTTTTAATTATTTTATTAGTAACAAATTTGATGAGGGCTTATTATTTTTGGAATATAGTAAATTCAACTAATAAGAATGAGCCAAAATGAATTTCTTTAATAGTATATATAGATATATAGATTTGTTGTAATATCATAAGGGTTGGGTTCAAATAAAAATTTTGATTTTTCTAAGAAAGCTAAGAAGAGACATTTTAGACATTTTGGTCTAAACGACATTTTGGGTTCAAATATAAAAAACGCACATAATTTAATCTCAAAAACCCACTGCATCTTCACTCAACTCATATAACCACCACCACTCCACCGCCCACCGCCACCACAACCGTCACCGACCACCAACATCTCGCGGGAAAATTCGTTGGGATTTTTCGCCAAAAATGTCGTCGGAATTTTTGGTCGGAAAAGTCATTGGGAATTTTTGTCGGAAAATTTCGCCAGAAAATAGTCGTCGGAGAAAGCACAGTGGAGAACACTTGGAAAAACACAATGAAAAAACACTCGTTATTATGGTGATTTTTTTTAATTCATATAAAAAAATTATGAATGTTTTAAAATGATAGGGGATTGCATGTGTCTTGCACTCTTGCATGTGGGAGAAAAAAATTTAACAAATGTGTTATCTCTATTATGTCTTCCCCTTTTTTAACACTTGATTTCGCCCGTAAACTAATCTCTCAACCATCAAGTCAAAATCATTGAACTAGATTACTTCTTATTCTTTCTAAAGAAACCATAATTTCTATTATCACCAAACCTTTATTGTAAGTATTTTCATCGTCAACCAATATTAACAATTTTATACCATGCTTGCTAGTTACCTTGGATAATGCAATATATCGTGTCCACAGGAAAAAAATGGACATCGAAGGAACAAACCAACCATAAAAAAATCATTCTTGACTATTTTTTACTCGTTTAACTTCTAAAAAAAAATATTTTTCTTAACTATTTTTTTAATTTCCTGGCCTAATTGTCAAAATGATGTTGACCAGTGACCCATGGATAGTCATGATAAATAAGATGAAAGATCAAAATATTAGAAGAGAAAATTGTTTATTTTATAACCAAATTGTCAAAATGGTTTTGACTAATGGATAGCTAGGATGAATGAAAAGAAATATTGGAAGTTCAGGATGGAAAATTAGGCTAATATTGAATGCGAGCTTTAACATCTAAACCTCGTTATTTTACTTTATTAGTTGAAGAGGTAGGGTACTAAACCCACCCAAGCGCCAAAGCACTACCATAGGCGCCAAGGTGAAACCAGTTAAGCGCCAAACATTCCCTGACACCTCAGGAAATGTAGCATTCATAAGCATGGTACAAAAAGGAAATATCTTCATGAAAATGACGTCTAGCCAATAAGAAAATGACAATACATGGATAATAGTACGACATGGTACAGATGTCACCATCAGTCAACTGCTTTACCCACCAGTCTGCCAAGCACACGTGGGTGATCCATGGAGATCCATGATTGGTGGAATTCCTGACACCGCGAGCGACCCATACCTGCTATCCTCCTATCCGGCTATAAATACAACTCACACCTCCACGATAAAAGGATCGAACTCTTAGAGCGAGAACACTCACTAGTGGATCGTGATTATAATTTATCACCTATCAATACTGATTCTCACGCCAAAGGGTAGTTACGAGAAGACCTCACCCCTCTTCATCCCTTCTCGCAACGAGTTCACGATGTTCTGTTTTACAGGGACTTACACTCATATTACGTGTAGCCCATCGTGTGAAAGACTAAACATCAACCTCATGGATAAGTTATTAGACCGATGGTTGAATCAGTGTTTATTCATTATTAGAGTAAGATAAGATAAAATAAGATAAGACAATATTAACACATAATAAATGAACCAGACCCGAACATAAAAAAAACAACTTACGAGCCGAGCCCATCACAAACCGAACACGTTTTAAAAATCGTCACATTGGTCAAACTCGGGGGCATCATCGAATTCACCTAACAAAACACACCTACCATTAAATCCACCACCAATAGTCATCTCTTTCATCACCTACCTCATCATCATCATCCACAACAATGGCGGCCAAAACCCTACTACTACTCTCAACCCTCATCACACTCACCTCCTCAATCACCTCACTCTCCGACGACCAACCCACCGTCTACCAGATCCTCGAAGAGTACGGCCTTCCCACCGGCCTGTTACCGGACTCCGTCAAATCCTACACTCTCTCTTCTGACGGAAGCTTCGTGGTCGAACTGGACCAGCCGTGCTACATCCAGTTCGATTACCTTGTATATTATGATACCAAGATCACTGGGAAGCTGAGCTACGGGTCGATTACGGATCTGGATGGGATCCAAGTCAAGAGGTTCTTCTTTTGGTTTAGTGTTGATGAAATTAGAGTTGACTTGCCCAGCTCTGATAATATCTACTTCACTGTTGGGATTATTAATAAGAAGTTGGATATCGATCAGTTTGAGACGATTCATTCGTGTACGGATAACGCCCTTTCGGCGTGTGGTCAATCGTTGAAACGTATTTCGCAGGTATATTGTTTGTAAAGATTATATTTAGTTTTAAGGTTAATTGTTTTATTTGCAAGATTGATTTTGATTATTAGATAGCTTGTAGGATTTAGAATCCGTGTTTGTTTGGTGGATGAGATCGGTAATGTACCGGTACCAAAAATAACGAAAATAGCGAAACTGAATTGAACAAAACTATGTACGAAATATAATATCATATTGAATATGTTGGTTTGCTTCTGGTATTTCGGTACGGTACTTGTGTTGGTATTGCTTTGTCCCTAAGCAGTCAATGCGGAAAAATATCGGATATCGGCCGAGGGCCGATATTTGAGATATCGGTTATCGCGGTGAGATATCGGTAATTTTAATATCATGCAGAATTTATATATATGGCACTTTAACACTAACAATTCAGTATATTCTTCTCCTATTAACAAATTAACCATTTGCAACACTAACAATTGTAGCAAGTAGGAACTGATTAAGACTCGAAACAACAACATTAAACACTAAAAGTTGAAAATGAAGACTTAAAACACTGATATCGGGAATGTTGGTGAAATACCGGTCAATATCGCCGATATTATCGGTACTGATATTTTGACCGATGTTTCACACTTTCACATGAGGACCGATAACCTAGATACCACCGAGATTGACTGCATAGCTTTGTCGTTTTTCTAATATCAATTGGTTGATCAAGAAACCATAATACGGAAACCAAAAGATACAAAATGTACCAAAAATCGTATGAATTTATGAAGAAAAACAAGAAAGGTAACATTTTTAGGTATGCTGATTGAAAATATGAATTTGGTTTTGTTGAATAATTTGATTGGGTAGTTGTGTGCTCTAATGAAAAGCTGCCCTAATTGGATGCTTCTTAACAAAACGCCATTTTACTGTCAGCTCTTTATCATATGCTAATACAGTAATACATTTTAATTTGTTTTTAAAGCAATAATATATATATACATACACATTTAACCATGTATTTGTGTATTTATACAGATATGTATGTGTACATGTATATAAAGGGTTAGGTTTGTGTTCTTCAAAGTTCAAAATCTAACACAAACCAAATATTACAGATTGCCAAATTTTGAGTCAAAAGCATCCACATTTCTCGTTTATTTCTTTTGTCACTTGACAATTATTTATTCCTAGTTTTGTTTATTAATTGTGCTTGAGGGTCTGTGTTTATTTTGTTGGTTTATAGATTCCGGTGACTTTTGACGAGGTTGAAATGCTGATCACCGAGTAGATGCAGGACCATGGAGTCATGCTGTAGACGGATAATAAGCTTTCTATATATGTATCCTGTGTTTGAAGGTCAGAAGCCACTGGTTATTTGATCCCTGTTGAGCCTCTGTTCAGGTGTAAAAACTTTTGGAATCTAGTAATCTGTACTAAGAAGTGTATAATATTGTGTCTGTATCAAATTTCCACTATGGTATCTATGTAGTAGCAGCTCCTGAATGTGTTAACTGTTGTGTGTTACTAATTATCTATGAAGATCATTTTATTTTTATAAAAAAGAAAATAAGGAAACCCAAGTTAAAATGAATATGGGACGGGAATTACCACCTCATTTTCCATAGCCGGAACATGAGCCGTCGCTGGTACACCCTTTTGTGGTTTTATGAAGTTAAAAGTTACATCCTAGAATGCTTATTACCTGAAACTTGACATTAAACTCATCTAAAAAACCGACTTGAAATATTTTAATTGTTCTAATTGCTCAAATACGATATTATCAATTTTATACAATAGTTTCAAGTTTTTAGCAACTTCTTATTGTTTATTATATCTTGAGATTGAGATTATATAAAACTAGGATTTAGGACCTGTGATTACCGACAGCCGACAGGATCATTAAACCAAACGAAAAGACATACATAAAAACGTTAAACCACGAACGTGTTGAGAGTCGATGCGAAATCAGCCTGTATTGTGTTATTACATCATATGCAAACAAAAGAAATAAACCCGTCAATGTCAAATACAACAAATTTTCACATGTAGAACAACAAAAACTGGCACCAGATGCGAACCGACACAAATTCGGCTAATATTGGTGGTACCAGCAAAGATTTGTAAAAATGAATTAGTAAGCAAAAAAAAAACATATTTTAATTACGTAGTATCAAATGTTGAAACATGGATATAAAACATGTGACGATGGGATAGTTCTAAATATAAAAAAGTTGCGGTCATTGTAATGACCAATTGTAACAAATACTAAAGGGAAGTTTATAAAAATCGTTTAACCGACAAATAATACATGTAAGGAAATAAAAACCATTTGATAATGGATCTCTATGTATTTTTAAAAGATAAACATACATAAATATAAATAACAAATAATAAAATAACACATAAGTAATTTAAATAAAAATATAAAATACAATATCTATATCTATATTATATATAAAGCATGAGTGAACGACTTCTTAATTTTTAGGATGTACCAAACTTGTTGCTTAAGTACATACCATAATGCATAAAATTAAGATATTTTAGAGGCAATTTTGTCTTTTAACAATTTTATCTTTTAGCAAAATCATAAAAGGATGATTTTAATTTATTAAAACATAATTTCAAGTTTGTTCCTTTAACTTTAATAACATTTTGTTAATTTATAGAATAGTTACATATATACATCTTATTTTAAACCAACTATCTTTACGATGTTTATAGCTTTTTCACCCGTTAATAGTTTTAAAAATACATTATACCATAAAAATGAGTATTTTATTCTCTTTAATTTGAGTATGGTATTGCTATATTTTTTCATTTTAAAAACTTAATGTGTTACGTGATTACCATCAAGGGCCGACAAACGGGTCGAGCAAGTTCGTTCAGGTCATGGGTCTAAAAGGTTAAGATTGGAATAGGTCGATACAAACAAGATTAATTTGGTTTGGGTCGAAAGGGGCCAAGTCAGTACGGATTTCGGGTTAGAACAATGTTAGGCAGAACGGGTTGCGGGTCAAGACGCGCTCAATGTAGCGTCACGTGTGCACCGACACCTGATTGCGCGCATACAATCGTTGTGTGACATGCTTACTAACTCCGGTTAAGCTTTCAATGCCGCATCACGAGCATATTATCATCAGGTTATGCGTGTACCGTTGTGAAGTTACGCACGTACTGACACGAGAACACCGGTTACACGTTTTATGTCATGTTTGCATGCATACCTCGCCGCATCGCGCGGGCACCTACAAAGAGAGTTGATGTCAATCTTTCATTTGTAACACAATGTTTTTAGTTGTAAGTTGTAACACTAAAATAACAGGGGATTGAATAGTAACGTTGTAAGGAGGAGAAAATCTTTTTTAATATATATAATAATATTTGATTTTAATTCGGGCCAATGGATTGAGAAGATATCATTTAATATCATACCCGTCATAAACTAGTAAAAACATTTAAAACCAACTTCATACCCATTCCAACATTTTCGGTTTTTCTGTCGGATTCTGGTTATTTTTTTTAGTTTACTCGTTTTTATGGTTGTTTTAATCTACATAAACCAATCAAGAGAACCAAAATCAGTACCGAAAACAGAATAAAATTATGCAAGCCACAAAGAACTCAAAAGAGGGCATAACAGCCACAAAAAGAGTTTAAAGATTCATGCTTTCTGACCATTGAGTTCTTACATTAAAATTTTTGTACAAAACCTACCTCACCTCTGAGCTTACCAATTACCATCATGCCCTCGTCTTAAGTTTCTTGATCCTGTGTTCTTATTTGAATCAATCTCCACACCAAGTACCGAAAACGGGTTCTTCAACAACCAACATCTCATCATGCTTGAAGCACTTGACAGTGCACAATGTGACTCTTGAGACTGTTCCGGCCCGACAAACTCGACCATAAATTTGTAAACAATGTTTTAATCTGACCCTTTCCAGCAATATTCTCCCAAATCTGCGGGTTACTAGCCACTTCTTTATTCGGGCTCGATATATCAACCAAACTTATACTCAGATTGTTCCTAATAATGCACAACCTCCCGTTTAACGAAACGAGAGCTGCAGCCTCCAACGCACGCGAGCTCCCCAAATGAACCTTACTATCAATAAACCTTTTCCAAGAACCCGATTCTTCCTCATAAACCCTAATCTTGCACCCATCCCGACAATCCAGAGCATAAAGCTGCCCGTTCATAGAGATGCTTGGGTTCCTCCAACCACTAATCATCCCGTTCGTTATCGACCCCCAAGTGTTCGTTTCCGGGCTAAACGCCTCACTAAGAACCTCCCGGTGGGCCCCGATCCCTTTCAAGAACCACTTCCCGTTATGAACCACCCCGATAAACGGCACCATAGCCGTGCTCATATCTGATATAAAGTTCCATCTGTGCTTATTCGGGTCGTAAACTTCCGCAGACCCTAGGGTCCGGTGAATCCCCTCACATTCACCACCCGCCACATAAAGACAATTGTTAATCACACATGCGCCAAAAAAGTGTCGTTTTCGAAGCATATCGGGTGCTCGGTGCCATTTATTAGTTCTTGCACTGTAGAAAATAACGCGTCTCATCGAACCCTTAAGCGGGTCTTTACCTCCGAACAGATACAAATGACACCCGCTTAAAACCGCACACCCAAACCCGACTGCATAACCATATTCCACCGGGACAGGTGGCAGCGGTTGCCAAAGTTGGTAAACTGGGTCAAACGCATGCCATGAAATCCGTCCATCACGGTCTCGTTTAAAAACATAAACCCATTCTTCCGCCATCCCGAGACTCTTTCTAAGGGAATAAAAGTAATTACCCGAGAGAAGCCGGAACCATCGCTTGCAGACTAACCGAAGCTTGTTGTGCTCGGCCCGTGGGACCCGGATCAGACATGCAATGGCTAGGTCGTCCGGGAGCCCAGATAGAAGAGGCGGTTGGACCCTGCTCCGTTCTCTGCGCCCGCTCTTGGACCTGTGTGCACGCGGGTTGATATCGGGCTGGATACATAGCTTTGACCCGGGAACAAATTTACGCGCTCCGGCTACTGTTTTTAAACCCGCGTCGACTCTGCAGTAGCACGAAACCGACTCCACCTGAATCATTTATTTATCCATGTTAGCATACACAAAATATGATACCAGACAAATAGATCATTTCATAAATTCATCATAAATAAGTAAAATTCATCATAAATATCCCAAAATTCATCAATAAATCCCACTGTTTCTGCAGGGTTGACTTATTACAGATATGGTGAATTAAATTCATGAATAATAACATCATACAAAACTAACATTATAAAGAAAACCACACTAGGGCTCAACATACAATTTATCCCCAATTTCACCAATTTCAAAAACCCACAAAATTGAGTTGAAATTAACAAAAACCCACATCATAAATCAAGCATAATGCCAATAATTTGCAACAATTTCATCTGGGTACCCATCAAAACACAAAAACTGTAAGCAACAACTCACCAGTGGAGCTTGAAGACGAAAACCCCTTTGCTGAACATTAGGAGAACGTTGAGGTTCAGACAATTGAGCCATCAAACCCACAATTCATACGATTAACAAACACATAAATCAAATAATACAAGATTTGGGACCAGGGTTTATCTTAGATCAAGAAAAATGACAGACCGGCAGTCTTGAAATCTGATCCTGGGCTTACAATAATCGAGACAAACAAAACAAAACAAAACAAGCCCTTGAATATGTGCGATTGAAGCTGAGCAAATTGAATCGATGAAGTGAGAAATGAATCACATCTGGACTGGTGTTGAATTTGTTGTTAATTATGGTAGGTTATATAGCATTAAATTGAATAAAAATCTAATTTCTGAATTTGGGAAATAATAAATGATAAATAATGTATATTTGATTTTGTAGTGATTGGGTAATGAGCTCATGACTTTCAAGGGATTTGTTTAAAAATTAACCTTGGTAGGTCAACGAAGTTTAGAGCTTTTTTAAGTCATTATTTTGTGATTAATTTAATAATAATACATAAAAATGTATTAAGTATTGTTCGTGTTGATGTCATGATATTTGGATGTTGAAAGGATCGTTTCGAGTTTATAGCTCTTTAGTTTTATATTTATCAATACTTTTTATAGTCGGATATGTTATGGACTTATGGTGGTCTTGTCAGTTTACCAGCCAGTTGAATGAGATTAAAAAACAGACGATCTCATAACTAGTTTCAAGAAAAAGTATTTACATATTACATAAATTATGCGTACTATATTAAACCAAAAGTTTTAAAAAAATAAATTGTTTTTCTAAGGAAGAAAATAATAACCAAAAATTATGAAGACAAAAGAGCTTAAGTGTAAGCGGAGTGTATTTAGTTAATATATATGTATTGCTAGAGTGCAATTTTTTTTAAAACGACAATAAAGCCTAATTTATAAAAACCATTTAAAAAAATGCCCAAACCCAGTGAACCAAGTTGGTGGCGGGTTCGATTCATGGTCCGGTCCATTCTTTAAAACACGGTATGTTTGGTACGGGGTAATGGAATAGATGAGGGAATGGAATGGATGTGATAATGGAATGGACAAAGGAATGAAATAGATCATTACCATTTCATTGTCATGTTTGGTTACCATGTAAGAATGGAATGATTAATTACTTTATTATTATTAATATTTTTATTAGTAATAATAATAAAAAAGAAACAAAAATAAAAATAAATAATATTAATAATATATGAATATTCATAATAACTATTTTTAGGACCCTCGTGCTGCAACGAGATCGTGAAACCGTATACGCGTTGTGAAATGTTAACTCATTAAATTTAAAAAAAAAGTTATATTGATAATTAGTAATAGTTCTAATAAAATAATAGTTATATTATAATATACAAAACAATAATGATAATTATATAATAATAATATAATAACTATAATTGGAAAATAATAATAATAATTATAATTTTATAATAATAATAATGATGGTTGACTTTTTGATTTTTTCATTCCTTGAAGGAATGAAAAAAAAAAACACCCATACCCAAAAGAATGAAAATCCTAAAAATGAAATGAGTTTCATTTCATGTGGAATGATCCATTTCATTCATGTATATGGTAACCAAAGATGTTTTTTTTCATTTCTTTGGAATGACCTATTACATTCCACCTTCAATTCCTTCATAACAAACACTACCTAAGTAATTATATTTTTAAACTTTACTTGGTTTCTAAAGAAAGTTTTATATATTTTATAGAATATCAAAGATCACATATATTAAAAAAAAGTTTTAAATTCATAAGATACCCTTTTAGACGTAGTTTGGCAATCATTTGTTGAATCATTAAGAGGTCTGACCAATTAGAGATAGTCTCTGAATCATTTAACGTGTTTCTGAAACTTGTCCATTAAGAAGCTTCATGAACTATTAATAGGGTTTTTTTTATGAAACAAACACACCTTGTATCTGATCGATTCATAAGTAGTCACGTCACTTAATAAAAACATAAACAGACCAAACAGCTCATGCCCTATGTCTTCAGTATAATGTATTTTGTAAGCTATAAAATTTCCCTTTTAAAAGGATGTGTTTATACATAATAACAATAAACAGACTAAAATCAACAAACAGACCAAAATCAGTATGGCATCGAACTAAACCATGACTGATATTATAAAGAAACTTAGATTGATGACAGAAACTGAGATTCTAAAACAAGTACGTAAGAATAATGGTTTTTGTGATTTGTGAAGGAACATATCATGATGCTACAACTTTTAAACAATGATATAAGATGTCACATACTCACATGGCATGCTCCATACATACTTCACTTTGTAGTTAAGGGATAGATGGCACATATCATGATACTTAAAATACGGTATGAAGACAATTTCTAACCCATCGTTCATCAGGAATTCGTTGATGAGGGGGAGGATCCGTGGTAACGCAACCGCTTGAGAAGGGCGTCCTTTGGGGAGATGTCCCAAGAAAACCATGAGGCCGGGTGTTTTGGGTTGGCTAAGTTGGTACTATTTCTATTATTTTTTTTAAAGTTTTATGTGAAACAAGTTTTTATTGAGTTCATGACTTGTATCATGTACAAGGTAACGATGCAAGAACGTAATGATATTTGTAGGAATACAGATAAATAAGTGTTTTAAGGTATGTGCTGAAATCTGGCGTGTTAGCTAGCTAAACGCGTTTATAGGTGTTTTTAGGCCCTTGGGTTTGCGATTAGCCTAAGAATTAAGGGCTACAAGTTGTGTGTTGGTTTGGATTTGGCCAGGTTAATCGTTTTTCCGGCTAACCGGCTTTTAAATTATTTAGCAAAAAAATAATTGAAATAGTTGATATTTGATAATAAGTTAATAACTGGTAAAATACAATTTTAGCTCATAATCACTAACCTTTAAAGTTACAACTATTCTAATATAAGGTCTAAACTCAATATGTGAATGATCTATGAGGGGAGGAAGAAATGTGTTTATTATTTCTCTTTTTTATTTGTTTTAATTTGACTTTTTCCAATTATTGTGACTTATTCATTAAATTACTTACATTAAAAAAGGTTTATGACTTTGCATGATTAACTTAGCTTAAACAATTACGAAATTCTCAATTATCTTATTGCTCATTATATTTGTATTTAATATAGCAAAAAATCAGTTGAAAACAATTCAACTTTCGGCGTCTCGCTTATGTATATGTTTTATTTTTATTAAATACAACTTAAAATATAAACTTGAATTTGTTCCATTTTCATGTTTTCATTGTTATTTGTTTTTATCAGTTTCAACTATAATTTTAATTGGGGAGCGTTTAAATAACCGAGAGAGCCATAACAAACGCTCGTATGTTATCCTCGTAGCTGGACCTGGGTGTTAGTAGTAGTGCAAGGAGTTAAGGAGAAGATTTGTTCCGTTTTGAGATGGTTTGGGTGATCATGGCGTGTGGTTCTTCGTCCTTCACAATCTGATCCCAAGCTGTAAACATTTGAAACTATATCATACAATATTCAAAGCAATATATACATGTGTTTATATGTTTATCTTTATCTACTAATTCTTTCTTCAAATGGTGAAGGAATTTATTCAAACATACCATTAGCAAGGGCTAAAGCCAAAAACTTAAAACGGTACAAAAAGATCACTTCAAGTTGGGTAGATTTTACTTTTTATTTGAAAAGGTGTGTTCACTTTATTTCTGTTTTATATTTTCTGTGGTAAATAACAGTAAAATTCAGGGTTCAGTTGAATAGTTTTTTGTTTCCAACTTCTGGTATTGACAAACACGAGGACAAGACTATCTTAATTTTCTACTTACAAGTTAGTTTAATAATAAATGTCTTTCGAAGTTAGGTTAAAACATGTTTTTCCTTGGATACAAAATCATTAATTAATAGGTGTAGAAAATGAGGGTCTTAGAAAAGGTCAAAAACCGTTGGTGGACTATATATGTCAACAGCTACTTTGAGCCGGTCACAAGTCTCCATTTGACATAATAATAGTCGTCTTATTTACAAATTAGTAATTTACCATATATTCATATTAAGAAAAGGAAAAACTGATAAAATTTTCATGTGATGATGATATGTCATTTTCATTAGAGGGTATTTAAGTCATTCTTGTAGTTAATGTTTCTTTGTTCTCATTAAACATTGCCGTCTAAAATGATAAGCATGGTCCCACATGTTTGTTAATAAATAATCTTCAGTACTTTTTTAATGACCAACAAAACAAATTTATAACATAAAAATAAATAAGCTCGAAAGATGCAAGCGAACAACAGAACCATCCATCAAATACATCTCCATCCACCAAATACACCCCCCTCTTCACCTAGCAAATAAGGCTCCCCATCACCCAATTACAAATTTACAATAAATAAATAAGATTAAAATTGCAACCATTTCTCCCAAACCATGCTCGTATTTTTAGACCTACTCTTAGCTCACAAGAAGCTTAGCATTTTAATTTCGCTTGTCATATGATTCAAGTGTGCCGGCTTCTTTCCAAAAACCATAGAATTCCTCATCTTCCAAAGGCACCAAATTACCGTGAGGCATACCGCATGGAAAGCCTTAGCTACTCGAGGAGGTAATCGCAAGTACTTATAAAGCTCCAACGGATCATGAGTCGAGAAAGCAAAAATTGAAGGAACCTTGCACCAGCAAGCAATGATGCTCAACACCGATTAGGCAAATTGACAAGATAGAAGTAAATGTTCCGTTATTTCCAGCTCGTCCTCACATATCGGGCACATGACCGAAGGTGCCTGAATATTCTTCTTAGCCAGAGAAAATAACGAGGGGATGCGCTCCATTTTCGCTCGCCGTGCTAAAATACCCACCTTCTTCGGAACAAAATTGTTCCACTCAAATATAAACCCACATTCTACCTCCAAGGCTGCAGCAAACTTTTCTTTTATACTTTTTACCAAAAAACCCGACCATTCATCCAAACCCCACACGAGCTGGTCTTGTTTATCAATTAGTCGGACCCCTTGACAGCATATCAGCAGCTTCCTTAACTCATTTATTTCTTCCAACAACTATGGAACTCTCAACCATCCCCATAACCCGCAAATCTCCCCCTCATGCATAACCAGTCTATCTGAAACTCTGCACCACTTGTTTAACTCTGAGTTGAACAATAAAGGAAACTTTAAATGAAAAGCTTTATTACCACACCATCGCTCCAGCCAAAATAAAGTATTATCTCCATTTTCCACGTCTTACGTAGATCGATCCCGAGCTCAACAACCGTATTTTCAATGTTGACTATATGTTTTCATGGCCCCGGAAGCGACAGCTTCACCGGTAGAAACGACCACAACATTTCCGAATGGTGAATAGCCCATACAATATTTCTCCGCAACCTGCTTTTCTCACTTTTAAATCTTCACCACCACTTTGATAACATCACTAGGTTCGGTTCATTTTGCATAACGAACCAAGTCCGGGACCCCCTTTATTCATCGGTGCTATTACCTTTTTCCAAGCATCCCAATTCACTTTACCCTCATCCTCCGACCCACCCCAAAAAAACACACGCAGAAGTCTATTGAGCTTTTCCAAAACCCCCTCCGGAGCCTTATAAAGCGAAAAATAATAAGTTGGTAATGCGTTAAGCACAACCTTTAGAAGCATTACTCTCCCACCAATCGACAATTTTTTAGCTTTCCATATTGACAACCGCTTTCAAAACAGCTCCACCACCGAATTCCCAAGAATCCACTAATGTCATATTACCACCAACTTGCAAGCCCAAATACTTAAAGGGAAACGAACCAGTTTTGCACCCCAAAAGGTTAGCCATTTATGACTTTTCCGGGGCTTCAACACGAGTCACGTCTAACCAGCTTTTTGCTAAATTAATTTATAACCCAGATACTAGAAAAAAACATCTTAATATTCGTCGCAAGTTCAATACATTCTCCCTTTCCCAGTCACCAACAAACACGATGTCATCAGCATATAAAAAGTGAGCACGTATCGGACCCCCTACCCCCACCAAAGACCCTTGAACAATCCGGTCGAGCTAGCCTGATTCATTATACCCGTCAAAGCCTCCATTTCCAAGACAAATAAAAATGGAGAAGTATGATTATTTCGTAGTTAAACCTCTTCAAGGAGTAGTATTTTAAAAAATCATGTAAATCCTTCGATTTAATAACTTATTTTGGTTTTGGACCAGAACCCTTATAAAACCTCAACCAAACGAGAAGCCCGCATAATCAAACTAAATCCATAACCAACGACGGTTCACCATTTTTCCAATCAGAGTGGTTTTTTCAATGCTTGAATGTTTCTTAATTCGAAGTCCGAAATTTCTGTTCTAGGTTGGATCGGGTTAGATGACTAATGATAGTTTGTTGTATAACCGGTAAATAAGAGTTACAATAAGGTTTTTGAGGTAATTATGACCATTAAAAGGTAATGTATAGTTCAATAACCAATTAGAAAGAATAAATGAACAATTTAATTGAATTGATGCTATTTTTTTTTACCTTCATTAACAAATACATGTATAGTTTGATCTTTTAAATTAAAAGTCAGTTGAATAATCTTGGTAGCCGGCCTTTAAAAATCTTAGGGCCATCATTCAAAAACTTCAAGATTTGGTCGACTAATCATACATAAAGACTTTTCATGGTAAGAAAGAAGATGGGAACAAAGTCAACAGACACACTTAGAGAGTTGGAGAGCACAATATAATAGAGAGTTGTATGTTGCGTTTAGGGAGGATGAATCACTCTCGAAAAGGTATCTATTTATTCTTTCCCAAATGGTTGAATCATAGGTGGTGCGAGATCTCTGATTCAAGTCGAGGATGACCCAGCTGCGCCAACGAAAAGAATAGAAGAAGCGTCTGACTCCTTCATGCATGCTACCGTTAGGCTTTTTTTTTTTTTTTTTTTTATAGCTAAGTTGGTAGAGCTCTGCCCTTGCCATTAGGTTGTTGCGATTACGGGTTGGATGTTTAATATTGGCACATATGCATGCAAATTTTGAGTTTTGACCACCAATATAGTAACTCTTGGTTGTGTGCATTATGATAACTTGACACCGGAACCCACTACCAAGGTTCTAGAATTGTTATAATTATTCATTTAAAAACTCAAGTAGATGCTACAATATCTAAATTCTCAATTGACTTGCTTCCATAACAAGCCATGAGTGGTGGTAGTTCTAAGAAATTTCATTGAAAGACTATCATATATGCGAAGTGAAATAGTGAATGATTAAATCAACCAAATAATAAACTTGCATTGTTCAATTAGCCATAAAATCGCTAGTAAACAAGTTTCTTTGTAACACAAGGTCTCATGTTTGAATCTTGTTACCGCTAATATTTTATCATAACAAAGATCATTGGTTACATAATTCGCGGGACTTGTGAGTTTTCTGGTAACAAATTTGTAGTTAACAAAAAAAATATATGCGTATCATATAATTGAACACTACATCAAAAGTCAGTCCTGTTTTAGTAAAGAACATCATAAATTATTAAGAAATAGGAAAAAGTAAATATTTACATGACGGATACGCTTTGTGTGGTTTTCTAAATAATAATTTTTTTTTTCAATCAAAACCCATTTTTATTAATATTATAAATTGTTTATTGGATTACATCGAAACTACCCCCTTTTGAATCGCAAAACCCAATCTTTTAAAAACTATATTTACTGATCTTGGAGTCATAACATTACTATGCATGACCCGCTGAACACGGGTAAGTAGCTCCACAGCTTCAGGCGCGAGGAAACCAAAAGTGTCAAAAGCAAAAGGAATAAATACATGTTGGTTGTCAAGACACGCCTTTTCATGTTTTGCCACCTTACCTGAAGCAGCTTTTAATGCGGCTTGACCGTCCGCGAAACCACTACTCCCTAAGCCCACCAAAGGAGAAACCCCTATTAAATCCACACACACGTGTTTCCCTCATATCCATCCAAACACCAAAATAATAATTATTTAACAAAATGCAATAAAATAAGGGTGGTCAGTGTTAGAGCATTCTCATCCCATCCATATCCCTAAACCAAATATTACACTAAAACTCACTACATTTTCTCTCTCTATTTCAATTAAATAATACTTTTTATAACCTTTATCACTACCTTTTCTCTTTCCTTTACTCACAACCACTCTAAAAATATATTAAAAAATTATATGGGATGAACAGTAACTTTTCAAATATACAGAAAAATCAATACTTTTTTTAAAATATAAAACTATTCACTCACAACACTCTAAATTACTCTTTAAATTATAAAAACCCCTCACATTAACGAGGGGTTGGATGAGAATGCTTTTATGCTCCCTTGGTTGCCCTTTTTACATCTATTATAATAATTTATATGACCACACCCCCTTTTTACATATATTATTTTGTTTATTTATATGACTACTCCAAAAAAGTGTACACACTTTTTCTTATTCTATTCAGATTTCTAATTGGTATTCTCACAAACCATCTTTTTTTATTATTGTTAAACTTAAGTTCCATATATATAACTAGGCTATTGACTCATGTATGACACATGTGGAAATATATAAATCGTCTAACAAACACATAATTTAAATGGCAAGATAATTTGTAGTATATTTTTTTAGGACGACAACATGATATCTATTACGTACGTAACTTAAATACACAAATAAATGTAATGTAAAATTATATAAACATGAAAAAACCTATAAAAGCATATATATTCACAAATAATGTGGTAACAAATACTGCAGATACGTAATATAGAACTTAAGGACTTAACAAAGAAATTATATTCTCAAAAAATAACTGAAATTTATCATTTCGGTCGTCCTTACGAAGCACCATGCCGGAAAATACATACACATTATATAAAATTTATAATGTAATTGGATTTAGGCGAATTGGCTAAGTATTTATAATGGACCCAAAAAATGTTGCCAATTGTACTGAGGAAAGTAACCTAATACGGTGTGAATATCTGTAAAAAATAATATATTTTTAAAAATTCATAACTTCAATATGAATATCTAAACAATATACTTTAAAATTTTAATAGTTAGTATTCATCACATTTACTTAAATAATTTAATTGGATTTAGGTTGGTGGCATTATTACATCAATTATGCTGCACTTATATTTATTACAAGTTAACAAAAACAACTGAAGTTGAATTTTGACATTAAATGTTAAATTAGTATTTAAAATATGTTGTCAATCAACATTGAAAAGGACGGTTACAACATATTTCATTATGTTAGGTTACTTATTTTGACTAATTCTGTATGCTACATTTTGTAAATTGATAGTACATAAAAAATATCAATTGTTATTTGACTATACAGTATATATAGTATATATATATACATACATATATATATATATATATTGAAAACCATTATTTCCTACACTCACACATTTACTATTTATCAATGTTTAAATATTCCTACATAATATACAACTAACCATTACACAAGCATTATATATGCATTTAAAAGGTAAACAGTAAAGTTTTTTTCTTATAATTTTATCACAATAGTTTCAAATAATTACCTTTTTAGCCTCTCAAATTTTGTTACAAACTTTGGTTTATTAGACTTTTGGCATAAAGGTTTTTACGCATATATTTTTTTGACCCCTCAACTTAATTTCATATATTTACTTTTTGGCCCATCAACTTTGGTAATGAAACTTTTGCCACAAAAATTTCACCATAACAATAGAACCGATATCAACCGACTTCTTGCCCGTCGCAAAACGTGATAGCTTTCAAACATGTAACGCATTTAATCCGCTCGGCCGCAGCGTGCGCGGTAGAAGTACTTGTTCATGTTTATAGTATATTATATCCGTTGACGTAAGCTTTAACTTAAAGTTAATAACATAACAAAATAAATTTAAATATATGTTACTATATTAAAGCGTTATAAATAAATTATTACCGTTCGAAATGTTACTAAGTGGTTCTCTTGGTGTTGACACTGCAATTTTATGGAAAAAAACATTATTATATAACATTTGAAGGGTAAAAAAGAATATTAAAATGCTAATCATTTGAATTACTTCTCTTATTGGAAGAGGTTGATTGAACAAAATTACGTTTCTTAGATTTTGAAGACATTTGTAATATAATATAACAAGTTTACCATAGGAAAATGAGAAACACCATAAATGTTGACAGAAAAAAACGTATATAGCATGTTGTCTTATTTTCTTGATTTAATGAAGGATTTTAAATTAATACACAAAATATAACTTAGTAAAACGGGACAACCGAGAGTATTAAGTTTAGTCACAATTGTGGCTTTTCTATTGGATGTTCATAATGTAATTGAAAAAACATGGAAATTATAAACATTACCGGAAAAGATGAGTAACATACCTTAGTCTACTGGATACGAAGAATAACGGTTAACTTCAAATGATATAGAGGATTATAAAATCGTTAATGTAAAAGTGTCTAATCCATCAACATCGTGCGTTGAATGTATATGAACAAAATGTGTAGAGTTAAATAGTATTCAACTTTTCATATGTAAATTAGGAGTTACTATTTTATTTAATATCATAATCATTAACATTAATATATTAATTGAATTGTTTACTTTTGAATAATATTATATGTTTTTGAATTATTTAATTAGCTAGAAAATTTGAGAAAGTTTAGTATGTATAGAAACTATAGTAATGCACCAATAGGTAGATGCCATATGTCTAAAAAGCCTATTACTTTAATAGTATAGGTAAATTTTTATCGTAGACATTGCAATTTGTATTTACATGTGTACATAGGAGAGGGTTAGAGAGAGAACACTTTTTTACAAGTGTTTTAGGCAAACTATATATATATATATATATATATATATATATATATATATATATATATATTTATTTATTTGGAGAACACACATAATAAAATAAACTATTCATTTTTTGAACACTAAAAGTTTAGAAACTAGTTGAAATGCAATGTTTATTTCACTCTTGTTAAATTAAAAAACTTTTGAATTAACTTTTGTTTATATATAAAAGTTATACATGTGTACGTTATACTTTATGCACATAGATAGGTCAAACGTTTAAAAAAAACATAGCAAATTAGTTTGATGGTCTTTTATGTAAATTATTATTACATACACATTTGTATTTAGAAGTGAAAATTTTAACACATGTCAACCATTATCGCATAATTTGATTTGTTCTCGATATAATTTAGTATTTTGTAAACACATGTTTTAAATTTAAGTTGAATATCATAAAATGTATTTGTGCATAGTTCTTTAACAAATACAATGACTTATAAAATCTGAACCGATAGTCACATAAATATGTTATAGTGTCGTGTTTAAAATAAAATGCTGATTATTATTTTTAGTTTCATGTAATTAACGAAGAAGCCCAGCTAAACCCACCAGATTTATAGCAATTGGGGTTTGGGCCTTGGTTTGGTGATAATAAAATAAAAGGAAGTAGTCTTGGACTCTTGGTTCAATTAAAGGAATTATAAACGTTAATGGTTTAAAAATGACAAATTTAATTATTACACACATAAATATAGTTAGTTTTTAGGATCATGTATTCATGTGTGTTCTATTAAAACATGTCGAAGTGTATGATGATCATAGTTACTATGTTTTTTTGACCTTTCTTTGTAACGTTAAATTCTATTATGGCGCTTTGTTCATAAGTTGGTGGATCTTCATCGTCATCATCACTCGACAAATTAATACAATATAACACAATCACATTATCTAGCTTAATACATACATGCATCATACCTTTTATTATTACTTACAACCTCCAAACATTTTGACGGACCTCGTACAAATGGCCATCGAGCTTAAAAGACATCAAAGACTCTCGGTATCCTGTCTTGCAAACTCACAAGTCATATCGGTGTGTAAATTCCATCATCTTGAAGACTTGTGGACACGTTAAACTTTTATTTTTATTATTATTATTTTTTTAAAACGGCTACGTAAAACTTATATACTTGTGTATCCCATTCATGATGCAAATTACGTTCTAGGAGGGCGAGGATGACAAACATTTTTGATATAATATGAATACTATTTTTGACTCAAAATATCCATAAAATAAAAAGATCCAATTACAATAGAGAGGTAGGTAAGCGGGCAACAAGCTAGCCCGCTAGCCTCTTTTGATATACAAGCGTAACAAACATACAGTTAATGAGAGTAAAGATTAAACAAAGGATGCATAAACCAAAAAATTGATCCACTAAAGAAAACTCACTGGCCAAGGCTCTTGGTCTAGTAAGTACTTTACATGTAAGTATGTAGCATGTGGTGTATTATGTGTGTGTTTGTTACATATGTATACAATGTTTATGTGATAAATACCAACAAAGCGTCCTTAAGTCAGATAGATGAATCATTTGAGCCATATGTTACCCATTCAAGACCGAATCATTAAAAGCCTGACTCGAAACGAGGTTACATGAGCTTGAGTTTGAGCTCAAGCCTAATTAGAGTTCAATTAGTTTATGAAATTTTTAGCCCAGACTCCATATACATAGCTCGATACGACCCTATATATATTATAATATTTCATACGGCATTATTAATACTTTATATAATTACATAATAAAATATTACAATATAATAAAAATAACCAAATAAACATTCAAAATTAAAAAAATAATATGACATACAGATATAATATTACAATACAAATAAGATTTAAAATTTAAAATTTTTCGATTGCATATATATTTATAGAGATAACCTTCAAGGTAGGGTCCTGTAAACTTTGGATTACAAATTCTTACCAAAAAGAAATTTATAGAGACCACAAAGTCACAATCAACACCCACAAATGAAAAAGGTGAAAACTTTACAGCAAATACATATAAAGAGCCAATGAAATGAGTCACATGGTTAACATAAAAAGAATCATGACCAGTTGCTCCCTCAACTTGGAGGAGTTGGAATCAGAAAGTGGGTTCAAATCAACAGAAGTGGAACCAGACCACACATTTTGGAGCATAAAAGAGAAAGTTGACCAAAAAGTCGAGTTCTTTATCGAACACACGAGTCACATGGTTAGATGGTTACACAAAACAATCATCATTATTGCGGAATCACCAATTGCCCATCAACTTGGAAGCTGGAGTTAGAAAGCGGGTTCTATTTAAAACAGTTGGAATCAAACCACACATTATGTAAAAAAGTTGACTAAAAAAGTCAATATCTTTATCTGCAGCAAACCTAAAGGCAAAAGTTTTAACACAAAATCCTCAAAAACACCAGTTCCCATTAGCATGGGAATTGGAATCAGTAATCAAACAACAAAATATGAAACCAAAAACTAAAGTTGACCAAAAAAGTCAACGTCTTCATTTTGCAAAAGACGGAAACAGAGACTACACAGTTAGGACTCCCTTTTAAGTTATAACACAAAAACTATGAACAAGATTCAACAAAAACAAAGTTACTTTTAAACTATAAATCTATAACTCTCATTGCCCTTTGTGAAACTATTCTATGTTGCAACCGGCTTGGCTGCATCATCAACTTCTGGTGCTGAGGTGGCAGTGACTGGGACGAGGTCAGAACTCGGTGATGGTTGTAACTGAGTGTAGTGAAACTCAATCTGAAGCCTTTGATGAAGCGGTGTTGAAGAAAGTAAACCTCTTTTCATATCCGCTTGCAGTTCTCTTATTGGAATGGCTGCTAAAAAGCATTTTAGATACACCTTACAAGATTCTTTACCCTCACAGATAACCACTTCATTTTCCCTCAAATTGTTGATTGGGTCAACGGTTTCTGAAGTTGACTTTCTGGTAGAATCATCAGAAACGGGTTCAGAATCCGGAAGTTGATAAATTACTGTGTTTCGGTCAAACTTCAAGATATAAGCTTGATTGCACCCCTCAAAAAGCCTCTCCCCTAAAGTATCGATAATGTAATATGCATCCGAGTCAACTTTCAACACGAAAAAGTGGTCATTCCAGCTCACGATGTAGACTCGTGGCACTGACTCTCGACTAATCTCATCCCACATAGTATCGAAAGACATTGCACCATGCAAAAAGTCAAAACTACCCTCTTGGATTTCTTCAGGGTGAAAAAACCCGATAAAAGATTTTTCAGGAACAACCGATAAAGGGCGTAAATTGGCTTCAATAATGGTGTCAAGATCGAAATGTTTGTCGGGAAACCGGGCCCGGTAAACTTCATTTTCACAAAGGTTTCTCCATTCTAACGAGCCTTCGCTTATCAAAGAATCGAGTTGGGACTTAATCGGCATGTGATCGAGGTTATTTTGGAACCAATCAGCTATCACTGCTACTAACACGGTGCATGCACTCTCACCAGCGGCTCGTTCAGACCGTTGATCTATTGAAGCAAAGAAAACTTGTGTTATAAGCGTCATCAGCGTGTCACGGCTGATTATTTCCCTCTGTTCCCAATTTCCAACCGCAAAACTATCATCCCCAAATTCAGATACTGTAGATTGATTATTCAGCATAAACCACTGTTCAAAGAAACAAGAATACATTAGAAAGGATAACTTTTTTATGTTAAAAATGAAAACCACAAAAGGGTAGTTTACGGCTTTACCCCAAGAGATTGGTCGGAGCTGAGCTGGCGGCGGTCAAAGTCAATGTCATCACCACCTTCTTCAGCATATGCTTTCTTTAAAAGGGGTTCGCCTTTACTTTTTGGTGATCTTAAATTCAATTTTCTTTTCTTCCAAGGAAAGATACCTCGTTTTGGATTAGGAATAACATACGGTTCAGAATCAGAAGTGTTTGAATCATCATTTTGCGAGCAACCGACATCAGACTTTTTGTTACTGTAATACACACCGTCTTCATAAAAAGATCCTGTGGTACAATTAGCATATGCTAATGTACCATAGCTAAATGATTTCCTGATAGTGGTGTCATCATCTTCTTTGACTTCAGTTGACTCGCCTTCTTCAGATTCCTCATGTGACTCTGAGTCAAAAGGGTATGAGGAATAATCGCCTTCTTCACTCCTGCTATCGTGATCATCCTCACCAGACGTTTTTCTTCCTCGCCTAATTGACTCCGTAAATATTTTAACTTTTCTTAATCCAGCTTTGAGTGCAGAAAGTTCGTCTTTTTCTTCTGGTGAAGTTTCTGATATCTGACTATGACTTTGACTTTGACTTTGTGTCAGTTCCGCTGGTTCCTGTTCACCTCTCAACCTCGTCAAACTAAGTTGTATCTGCAAAACCAATTGCACATCATCAACTTTTGCGATAAATCGATTGTGTTGTTCAAGGATATTTTAGGTATTTTGTTTCTTAAAATATGTACCGAGTCAAACATAAAATTTTGATTCGATGGGTGGAATAGTTCAGTAGATACACATTTGCCTTTCTGAGAAAAGTTTCAATCTTTTAAGAAATAACGATGTGGTTGTTGTGGGACCTACATGCATATAACACAATAAACTACTACAAATTATGAAATGCTATGATTTAAGTTCACATACATGAAGAGAGGGGCAAGGTTCGGTTGGTCCACATGATGCAGTGAGAGGAATGGTGAGGTCAAGATCTTTTTCTTCAGCAGCAGAAACAGATTCAGCAAGATTCAAAGATGCTGTTCCAATTATAGGAATCTTGTTTTTCGGCCCCGGGCTTAATCCCTGGATTAAAAGAATCATATTAAAAACTATTAGCAAACAGTATCATAAATACTTGATATAGAGATTCTCAACATCAGCTTCACTAAAAACTTCTAAAGGAGACAGTTAGCATCACATTTTGAAAGTGAATCTGATTAATATTCTGCTGTTAGCTATGCAATGATTCAGTTTATTGAAAACTAATAATCTAGTTTAGTGAGAAGTTACATCATACAATACAACAGTCGGATTTACTTATTTATATTGATAATCGGACAATATAGGATACGAATAACATGACAAATTAACGGTACGTAATATGCGACAATCTAAATCTATGATCCGCGTCATCCGTATACGTATCCACGAACATTAAAGCGTCACTAATACACCAATCACATCTCGAGCTAAACTAGGGCTTTCGTCATCTATCGCAAACTTAATTAAATAACTACAACGAACTTAGCACAATAACCTTAACAAAATTGATCGCATTAGCACAATCTTCATTCCTTCTTTCTTAGCTGCATATCTTCTAGTCCAAAGAACCAAAAAGGGTATAAAACTTATAGCAATCATATGAAAAATAACCAAATTAACACCAAAAGGTTACACAATTTCATAGAAACATACACAAAAATGCAATAGAAACAATTTTTCTCTAGCATCATAAACAAGAACAATAAAACCCTAATTAAGGTAGATATAGCATATGCATATGTATATGTATATAATCAACATCATGACAAAAGGGAAAAAAACCATCCAATTTTAAAAATGTAAAAAAATTAAAAATCATGAAGCATGAAAATGGGCTCATAAATAAATAAAAAACAAAAAACAAGAAACAAGAAACTTACATTGAAGACAGTAAAACCAATCTCCCAAGGATTAAAAACAACATTATTATTATTATTATTATTATTATTATTATTATTATTATTATTATTATTATTATTATTATTATTACTGTCTTTAGAAGCTGCTGCAGAAAGTGTACAAACAGTTTGAAACTCTTCATCCCATTGAACGACACCGTTTGAGTCAACACCAAACCTTGTGTAATTTCTCTTAATTACTGTTCTTCTAAAAGAACTCAGACTAATCTTGGGCCCCTTCCACCTAATCTCCACAACCCTATGATGATTCTCATTCTCAGGATCATAACACCCTCCTTCCATTTTTTTGACCACCAATTTGACCTTGTATTTCTTTGACAGAAGCGGCGGCCATGGCCTCCATTTGATCACATTCGCCACCATTGTGGGTTTTTTTTAATGGGTTTGGGTAAAGATTGGATTTTTTGAGATGGGTTTGGAAAAAAGATTCAAGATTGAATGTGGGTTGGTCTGAAGAATGGATTTTGTGTCCGAAGAAAGCTGGTATTGTGTTAATGTAGAGAGAGAGAGAGTTAATTAAGGTCAAAGAAAAGATACACACGCGGAAATTTAAAGCGGTGTGGTTAAGTTATTAGAATGGGTGTGGTTGAGTTAATGATTTCCAGAACCAAATGTTGTGTAATAAGATAACGATAACGATTCACGCTTGGAATCTTATAGTGGTGGGTTTTCTCTTTATTGGTGTTTTTGGGTGAGTCAGGTTTGGATGTCAAAATTGGTATCAACTGTTGGCATAGTGTTTTAGAAAAACTCACTCAGATGGGTCGGGCATTGCTGGTGGTTCCAAACAGTTGTTAAAAAACGATAATAATAATAATAATAATAATAATAATATTTGATAGGGTTGTACTAAGAAGACTCCATCCTCAAATATGTATAGGAGTGTTTCTTTCATATTATATGTGTCGCCTGATGTTCATATGATTCTACGATGAGACGCAAAATAGTTATATGGTCGTACTATTTGTTGAACACCAACTGATATTGCTCCTCAACAGGGACGACCCTGGAGAGGGACACGGAGGGTGACCTTCCCTGCCCAATCTCCGGTAGCTTTAACATTTTCAATATTTTTAAATTATATATGTGTGTGTATATAATAAAAAAAAATTTGTATTATTAATATTTAAACTCAATTATTCAGTTCATTTAAGTCCATTATATATAAAAAAAATAGCACAACCCAAACCATAAATTTTTTAAAAATTTAATTGTTTAAATCTAATTAAAAACTAAGCCCATAAATTTTTTCACTATTGGGTCAAAATTATTCAACGTTTCTGGGGATGGCCATGCCCCTCGTACATATGATAAAATATTGAGAAAATTCCTAAGATAGTCACTTTTAGAGAGAAAAGTCTCATTTTAGTCTTTTTTTTTCCTCAAAATCTTTTATAATTTGGACTTGCAAGACGTTTTGGGAAAAAATAAAAATAAAGAAGGAGCATGCCAAATTTCGAAGGAAAGTCAGGTAAAAGACGAGATTTGGGGAAATAAGGTCGTGCAAGTCTAAATTATTTTGGGGAAAGATTTGGAAAAATATGGACTTTTGCTCCAAGATTACAACATAATTTGGACTTGCACGGCATTATTTCCCCAAATCTCGTCTTTTACTTGACTTTCTTTCGAAATTTGGTCTGCTTCCTCTTTATTTTTATCTTTTTCCAAAGCGTCTTACAAGTCCAAATTATAAAAGATTTTAAGGAAAAAATGGCTAAAATGGGACTTACCTCTCTAAAAAAGGCGATTTTAGGAATTTTCCCTAAAATATTTGGTATGTAATAATGTAATATGGCTCATAATTTTGTTTCATTTTTTATATTTTTATTTGTTATTTTTTTTTCTTTTTTTTATATGAGACGTCATTTTTTAGCCAAGCCCATTTAATGTCACCTAATAAGTCAACTCAAGCGGACAACAATCAAATTTACTTTTTATATTCTAGAAATCATATTACTTAATATTTTCTTAAAAGCTTTTTTTTTACCGACTAAACTGCGGTTTCGTCCCTGTGATTTGTCAAAATCTACGGTTTTAATTTAATAGTTTCAAATTTGCGATTTTCGTTCCTATGATTTAATTACATTTGCAATTAAACCCGAATTCACTAATCCCGTTAAGTCTGGCCGTTAAACCCATCAGCGTGTCCTTTATGTGGGGGGCAATTTTGTCCTTTTTCCCCAAAATGCACCCCAGCCCCTCACGTTAAACTATTGAACTAAAACCGCACATTTTGACAAACCACATGGACGAAAACCGCAATTTGCTTTTTTTTTCATATGTTTTGTTTCTCCACGTATTTCAAATGAGACTAAAACTCATCACTAGACCAAATTAGTGGTTGTAATCATGTTACGCGTTTACTTGTATAATTTTATTGATCTTTAAATAATTATGGATTTAAGGAAGATTTTCATATATAATTTATTTTTTCGTTTTATACACCTTAAATAGAGGAGCGTAAGAGCATTCTCATTCCATCCATTAAAACACCTTCTATCTTTAAATTTTAAAAAAATCTTTCAATTCCTCACTTCATCCAATCCCCTGTTCATGTACCCTATCTCTTATTTATAAAAATATACTACAGTAACTCTTTATTTATAAAAAGCTACTATATCCCTCCCTATCTCAACTCCTGGACTTTCACCCGCCAATTTCATCTTCTCCCACCCATCTTCCTTTCCCTCTTACTTTGAAGTAGGTTAATCTACTTTCTCCTTTCTTGCTTCTTTCCCTATGAAACAAATCGGTGGCAAAACCTAAATCAAAGAAATCTTTGTTCATCGACAAAAGCTACAGCATGTACTCTCTCCATCTCTCAGTTTCAATATGTTTATTATAGGATTAAAACTATTAGTATGATTTGGAGGTGTTCTTACAAATATGCCGGCATGATAAGAGATGTTAATTAGGGTTTGTAGATGTTCTAGTTCCATGTTCTTGGATAGTAATTTGGGTTTATTGGTGTTTGTTGATGGATTATAATTTGGTTCATGGTTAGGGTTTAGGGTTTGTAGATACTTAGAGTTGTATACAAATATGTTCATAGAGGATAAACATGGTGGTTTCTTTTATCATCATATTTTTAACACGTTTCAGTTTTGTGTGGATTTCTTTAATTTATTTGGTCCATTTTGTTGTTTTCAGAGTATGCACGTTGTTTTCTTTTCTTGGTTTAATACATTTGAAGTTACAAATAGCACTAATAGTGGAATTACCCACATAGGATGCAAGTTTTGTAGAACATGAAACAATTAGGGTAATTAAATTGTGTTCATTTATATAATTAGTATGTGTTATAAATATTGGTCAACTAATGAAACTATTGTGACTATTATAATAGATAAGAGAACACACTCATTTATTGTTTTATGTTATGTGTTTGGATTAATATTGTGACATTTGTCAATTTCGGGTCTTGTTTGTATTCGTTTTTGTATTTGTTTATTATGTAAACCGACCCGATTTGTAAACCGAAGCTTATGTTATAATCAAAATGATGGATTTATGTTACAATATTGTTTCACACTTGTTGGTTCTTGAAAACATCCTACCTTTATTTTTATTTTTATTTATTTATTTATTTAATTATTTTTTTTTGTTGTTTTGTGTTTTTGTCTTGATCCATTTTGCATGAAAACTCTTGTGTCTCACACCCATATTTGACCACCAACATTACCCTATATATACACCACCTTTCCTCTTCATTTTTCCTTGCTACAACTCAAAAAAAAAAAAACTCTCTCAAACATCAAAGATTCAAGGTTATCTTCTTAAGTGTTCTTGAAGGTTTTTAGTCTTTCATCTTAATTAGTTTATGTAGCCTTATTAATACTTGTTTATGGTTGTGCAACATATATATAATATACACCCCTTGTTTACCTTTGGTAGTTACTTCTCTGATTCCGGTCGGTGAGGTTTCGGACCTCATAAGGCAAGGCTTCATGGAGGACTTCGTGTCCTTAATATATATACATCTATATAACTTGTTCATACATATTAATCTTGCTTATTTTAGTTTGTTGGTCATGTTTACAAGTTCCATGGTTATGGGTTTTTAAGAGTCTATGCTTCGGTTTAACCGTAAATAGCTCTAAACCGTAAACCGAACTTTGTTAGTAGTTTTTTTAAATAATTGTTTAAACATGCTTATTGTTAGATCTAAGTTTCTAAAATCATTTTTACAAATTCTATGGTTATGGGTTTGTAGAATCTTACCTCGGTCTTAACCCGAAACACGATCCGAACCGAAAACCGAACTTTTGTTTAAAGACTTTATTGTTAACTTTTGGTTGTAAAACTTAAAGTATTTTTTTTTATTTGTACATTATTATACAAGTTCTTTAGTGGTTGGACATGTGGAAACCAAACCGATTCTTACTCGCTTAAGACACACAAGTGTGTTTTTTTTAGCCATCAAGACTTGTATATTTCTTTAAAAATAGTTACAAATTGATTTTTAAATATTTTCTTAAGTACTTGGAAATGTTGGATCCAACTTGATCTCATAACAAAGTTTGGACCGACAAAACCGAACACTCTCTTAACGTGCGTTGTTAGTTCTAAAACAATGGAACTACATACTTGGTTAAGTCTTATTAAATTTTATTGAGTTATCTCATAACATTCAATATTTTGGAAAGTTAACTTTGGGTTTGACCAATTATCAAGACCCGAACCGACAACCCGAACACTCGATAAAAAAAACCGTTTTAGTATCTTTATTCCAAAGGGATTTGCATTCTTGCATTTTACCCACCTTATTACTTAACATAGGTTGAGTAAATATTAAGGTTAGATACTTTAACCTGGTTTCGAGCAAACTTACATTTTTAAAGGATTATTATTATAAATTCTTAAATAGTTACATTTTAAACCTTGAACTTTAATTATTTACATTTCTCAACATTTATTTTGTTTAAAGACCTTCAAGACAACCTTTCTAAATTCAAGACTTCTTTTCTTTTTAGGCATTGTGCGTTAAACTCGTCGTTCTGACAAATCTCCAAATTATCATCTTTCAAGTTTACTACTTGATGGTGAGTACTTCATACCCCATTTTCCATCATTTATTTTGGGGGTGACATTTCATACTTATTCAACAAAATGCTTTATATTTGAATCTTAAACCACAAACGTAATTTTATACTTTACCTAAATAATTGCTCGATTTGGTATTCTATGCTTATATGCTTATGTGTTTATCGCTTTTGGTTGGTGGAACTATAAAATCCTAGACTATTTGGCATCCCCTTATAGCAAGGTGTCGTTAACGTAATGCAATTAACGATAACTATAAAATCCTAGACTATTTGGCATCCCCTTATAGCTAGGTGTCACTAATGTGTTTAGCGATATCTACTTGTCCAAATTACCACTTTTATTTATCGTTTCGTATGCAAGTTTTGTGGCTATCTTTATTATATACTAATATGATTAAACTTATGAATTGCTCACCAACCTTTGTGTTGACAAACTTTATTTTATGAAATGTTGCAGGTTTGCATCTTGGTTGATTTATGATTGTGAAGAAAACGATATCAAAGACCTTAGGATATTAGTAAAAATGAACAATATCAAATTTGCAATATTTTGTGATATCTTGTTTATGGTTATTTTATGGATAATTGTTATGTGACATTTTCGATGTTGTGAAATGAAATGAGTTTATTAAATACTGTCACTTTAATTAGTGTCATGTGCTTATGGACAATCGTTACACCTCGGCATGTTCCGCCGCCTTTGGTCGGGGTGTGACAAATATGAGAGTAAAAAAAAAGCAGGGTTGATTATATATACATGCATGCATATGATCAATAAAATGTTGTATTTCTTTATCAATCCTAATATAATGATCTTTGTATCATATTATAGTTTTGAGCATGGATTCACAAGATCAAGGTTTATCCTACACCAACCTTCTTTGTGGGAATTCTATTGTGAGCCTTGACAACTCTCCACCCTTACCCACAAATCCAAACAGTGTTAAGAAATCAAAAAGGGGAGTGAACTTCACTGCTAAAGAAGACGAGCTAGTCGTCGCTGCATGGCTTAATCATAGCCTTGATTCCATTCAAGGAATGGATCAGAAATACTCTCAATTGTGGGAAAATATCTATTTGTTCTTCGAGCAACATAAAGAAACCACAAACGAAAGGTCAATCAAGTCTTTATCAAATCGATGGTCTTGCATTCAAAAGGCCACTAATACTTTTTGTTCGTGCCTAGATCAAGTTGAACGATTAAATACAAGTGGCATAACTGATCATGATAAGGTAGAAATTCCACACTCTAACTTGTTTTGAGAGTATTTTATAATGTTGGTTTAATCTTAACGAGTCGGGTCAAAGTTGGTTATGAAATCAAATTAAGTTTGCATTTAATGGGTAAGTGCCAATAAAGCAAAGAGAGTACAAACCAGCATAAAAAATACTTATTTTGTTTATCTAAGATGTATTTTATTTGTTTAAATGCAAGTTTGAAAAGGCAAAGTTTATGTACCATAAACAAGAAAACTGCAGCATCCCGTTCGAGCATTGTTGGAACCTATTAAAGAACCAACCTAAGTGAATTTCACGAAAGGCTGACTCAAAGCAAAAGAGGACAATGGTCCCATCCCCGACCCCAACCACAACCCCATCCGAGGCTGGCAATGCAATTGAGAATGAAGTTATCGATTTGGATCGACCATTGGGTAGGAAAGCTGCAAAACGATTACGAAAAGCTGAAAGTGAGCAAACCGAGGAAATCAAACAACTCAGAAAGATGAAGTATACACTTTCAGAGGAGTCGTGGGCTCAAGAGAAAGTTTTATCGCCTTCGGGCCGAGAAGATGGAGTATGACAGACTTGCTGAAGAAGAAAGGATGAGGTTGAAGGCAGAACAGTTGAGAATTGAAGCTGAGAAAACGGAGCTTTCAAAGAATGAATCCGATCAACGGATTATGATGTTGGATGTGAGTGCTATGACAGAACTCCAGCGACTATATTTTGAAGAACTTCAAAGGGAAATCATAATAAAACGCAGTCGTGCTTGAGATAATCGCTTTAAAGGCCGAACACTGGTGCATATATATTGGTGCTACAAGGAAATCTAATTCCCCTTTTTGGTGTTACATGGAAATCTTACTGCAGAAGTACAGATATTTTGTGGTATTGTCTAAACTCTTACTTTTATAGTTTTGGGGTTCCATGGAATTCAGTTTGTAGCCTTCTCTAGCCTTGTGGATGTTGGTCTTATTTTGTTTTTAATTAAAGGTTGTTGAAATGTTACTTTGTTTGAAGTTAATGTGATTTAAGATGCAATTTAATGTGCTTTGTTTGGGTGTGTGGTTGCTTCAAATTAATGTGCTTTAAGCTGCATTTTTGTTATGCTTCTCTATGTAGCTGTACTTTTTTTTATAAGTTAAAGGGACATTAGTATCATTCTGCAGCTCTTGTTATTCTATATGTTCATGTGATATTTCTTTTATATTGCATCACCTCCTACTGCATTGGTGTTTGGATTGCTGCTGTGATTTGTTTGCATTGCAGCATAATAGATGTGATTTGTTCTTGTGATTTCTTTGTTTGAATTGCATCAATTGTTAATGTGATTTGCAGCAGTAATGTGTTTGAATTGCAGCAATTAATGTGATTTGCAACAATGAAACAAATCTGTCTTCAATCGCGCAACTTAGGAGAGCTTTATTTAGTTAATTTTTTTCCTCTGTATTCTTCCATGGTTTTGATTCTCATTTATGCTTCTATTGAATTTGTAATTATTGAATTTGTAATTCGCTTTTAATATTATTATTTATAGTGATTCTTGATAACTTGATTTACAAGCAGTAATAAAGTCATGTTTGGATAAATTTAGGTTGCACAAAAACTCAAAGATTGATGAGATAATAGCAATTAAGTAGCAACTAGGGATGAGCGTTTTCGGTACCGGTACTGAATTCGGTACCGAATCGATACCAAGTTTTGAGTTTTCGGTAACCGGTACCGAACCAAACATATCGGTACCGTTACCGGTACCAACTATTTCCGAATTTCGGGATCTGTACCGGTACCATCCCGAGCTCATCCCTAGTAGCAACAATAAAAATAGTAGCTTGAAGTGATATATATTGTTGTTTATCCTGCTGTTGGATTGTGTACAAGCATGTGGACAAGAATTTATAGGACAAAAGCCATCTGAATATATTTTTGAAGTTATGTTTTAAAATTGGATCGGGATTGTTATAGTTTGCTTACTGTTTTTTTATTTTAGTTGGCATGTTAGTTCTAGTTTTTCTTTTTGGTGGCATGATGATAACACAATATTTAATATACAAAAGATAACAGATCACCATGGTTAAAGCATTTACTAACCCATGTGGACTTAGACACATAGGAATGTGCAGCTCACATACTTGGAATTGCGTCTTGTGGGCTTTCTTTGCCTGCTGCAATGATATGTTCTCTTGGATATATCACTGCAAACTGTTTGTTAAGAACTCCTACTGTAATTTTGGTATTTTTTTACCTAAGGGTAATTTTGGTATTTTATTTACTCTCACTAGTGGTAGCAGGTTATAGATTTTTAGAAGGCTAATACGAGTCATTCATAATTACAAGTGCAGTTTAGTGAAGCTTCTTTACGCGTTACAATGTATAATTGTTTCGGGTTACAATGTAGTGCAGTTTAGTGAAGCTTCTTTTCACGTTTCACTGAAGAGTCGAAATTTGGTATGCTATATAGTTGGATTGAAAATTGATATTAATATAGTTCAAGTTTGCTGCGAATTTGCAGACGGGTCAAAGTCAACAAAATAAATGGAACTCAGTCAAAGTTTTGTTCAGACAAATGCTTTTTTGGATGAAGTTAATTGGGACCTACACATAAATTAAACGCATATCGATATAATGTTTGGTTTAGTATATTGTATGAGTTCGACCGGAGTTTAGGCTCGCTTAATGTTTGTGATTTTTCTAAAAGTTATTAGAATTTTGTAGATGGAAAAATATAATAAGACAAAATAGTAAGTAGTTAAAATTGTAAATGAATAGAAAGAAAAAAAATAATAAAAAAAATATATAGAGATAGATATAGAGGATAGGATGTGTGGTGTTTTTTAAAATGAGAGACATATTTTAAAAAGTAGTGATTTTTTGTTAAATTATAAGGTTAAATATAGTGGAAGGGATGTAAATGCTCTAAGATGTTTGAATTTTGAAATAACTTATTATGTTAAATTAAATTCAAATTATTATGAAAATGTTAATAACAATATTATCTAGTCAATACAGGACTAGCTAACTTGGTAGAGCCTCTCGTCTTTTTAATTGGAGGTCTCTAGTTCAAAACTATAAAATTCTAACTCATGGTTCACAAACGTTTACAACTCTTAGCTACTCTAGCTACATATTAAATAAATAAGTATCCATATCGAATAAAATATTATCATCATGTTTTATACGTTGTTAGATGAAGGCAATCTCAAAATTGGTGAACTCGTGGAGGTATCCACGGGATAATAAAAAATAGGTTTGTGAACTACTACTTGTGTTAAAGGGAACTAAATGCTACACGTAATTCTTTAATAGGCATGTGCAAATTACTTTTTTTCTTTTTTTGAAACATGTAATTTTACTAAGCATTTGCCAAAAAGAACACCAAAGAATGTTGAAAATTTCTTATAAAGTTGTCCAAATAAGAACTATATCATACAAAAATATCTTAAATATATATAAACAAAACCTTTGAAAATTTTCTGATTGCTCTCTATTTTCTCTCAAGTCATGAGATTGTTGTATTTGTAAATGAAGATTTCTTATGCATTTGACATGAATTCAAGGGTATGGGTCTAATCAAGCCCAGATAACCCCGTTTATCTCATTAAATAAAAAATTAATCTTACCAAGTATTTGATATGGAAATTATATAAAATAGAGACATACTAAAAATTAATATCTGATTTAAAAAAAAATGATATTATTTATAATAAGTTTATAGTAAGTAAATAAGCTAGTCATGGGTCTCACAAAACACAGATAGTTTTTAAACCATATTATAACATCTCATTTGTTTGTGAAACCCTTTTATCATCAAGCACTAAGTATATTATTAACTTTCTTACAATAAATAAAATTAAAATCCAAAAAAGTATATAAATATTACAAACGAATAACGTAAAACAACTCTCGTAATGCAGGGGATAAAAGCTAGTTACATATATAGAGAGTCGGTTATATATACTAAAAAGGATTAAAATTACAAAGAGCTTGAACAGCTTCTAGAATGTGAAACCTGCATCATAAGAATATTATGCGTTGTGGAGAGGCTTTGCCGTCTCTCCGCATCATCATCGCCACATAGGAAATGAAGTTTTAAAGGTCCTTTTCATAAAGTTTTGTTGTGGTTTAAAGCTCCATTTATTATATTATATACATATATGTGTGTGTGTGAGTGAGAGAGAGAGATAGGTGGCCCCACCTTCTCCCCATACCGTCCGTTATTCTGTCACTGCCCCCACCCCTTACCGCCCCGGGGCGGTGTTCCACGCCCATACAACCCCCCTACAGCCCTCTCCACACCCACACCGTATGGTCTAAAGGAAGAGATAATGGATCGCTGCACAAAGTGACGCTTGACTAGTTGAGTTAAACATAATGTATATAAATGTGTTGTATGCAGAAGTTTATAAATTTTATAACATATTTTAAGAATATGGCAGCATTGTACTCGAATTAAAAATAAAATACTCTCTTTTATGGCATAAACTTTTTTTTTATTAAAACTAATAAACTATATAAAAGTCTATCAAGTTAAAAAATAACATAAATAAATAAAGAGCAATAAATATGTCTATTCCCTCTGTATATTCCCAACCATGTATATACTATACACACACATACTACGAATGCATTTGTTACGTGAGTTGCAAATTTTGATGCTTCTTTCACTGAAATCGTTGTACATTAAAGAACATAAGCTATGCAAACATATTTTAATATTATTCATGAAAACGACATGTCATCGTCGTTATTTATACTCTAAAACATGTTATGTACACCGACACCGGTTCATTCAATGTCATGCAAATTTTCTAAAATGGGCTGCCAACAATTCTTATCTGTACGTGTCGTATACGTATTTTGAGAATTAATTGAAAACATAAATTGTTGGACAAAAGCGTTTATATATTAAATTAATAAATGGTAAAATGTGATGAGTCGAGTTATTTTTTATGAACACACATTGTTACTATCTTAAGTAAATATCAACTCGTCCGGTTCTATTCGCATATTGCATATTGGATCGTAAGGTTATAAGAAATGTTTTGTTAAATATCATCATGTTTTGGACTTATTAAATGTGAAAAGAAAATAAAGTTAAGTTGATGAATGTAAAAGTTTGTATATTTTCGTGTGTTTAGAAGTGAAAGCAACAACACCATAGATTTTTATAAGTAGGTGTTGGAATCTATTTCGGATGGGGGGGGGGGGTAAGATTCCTAACAACTTGAGAGAGAATGGAGATCGGTTCTTGATGTAAAGAAACAAGTAAAGAGTGTAGTTTATTATGAGTGAATGAATTATATTGTTCCTTCTCTCTCCTTTTATAGAGGAGAGGATTATACATATTATCTATCGGGTTCATCAACATTGTCCGGGCCTTTTGGTTCATTATGCTTTCCTTTGGTCCGATGAACTCGTAGATCTTTACCTCCTGGTTCCTGCCTCTTATCCCGGGACATCCGTGCATTGGGTCACCCGCTGGATCAGACGTGCAACATGTGGTTTCCCTCGCAAATCGTTCCTTCCAAGCAAGCTTCTAGAACGTTTGGGCTATTGGGCCTTTCGCTATTGGAGTATTGGGCTTGTTGATGTTACTGGGCTGAAGTTTGCTCATGAGGTCCATCTCATGGGTATGCTCTTCAATTGGCAAATTGGAAATAAATAATTCCAACATTTATGTATTGCCCGATAATAATCCAAACTTTAAAAATCATTACCCAGCGGTCCCAACTTTCAACTATTTTTGTCTCAATGGACCTCCGTTAAAAAACACTTAACGCTGTTAAGTTTTTTCCCGAGTTTCAAACCGATGTTTTAGGGCTTTTGATCAAAAGAACGATACGAGTCAACCGATGTAAAACTTATCTCGAAACGGTTATCCAAGCGACGTAACAATGTTTCAATTCGGGTGTCTAACTTCCAAGCTAGAGTACAAACCTAACCTGGCTCTTCTTAGGCTCTATAGGATCTGTTGGGTTGGGCTACTTTTTTACAGCACACGTTTTGGGCTGGGCTGTTTAAATTATTTAAACTAAACTTATTCTGAATAACTTAAATATAATTACATATACCTTGTATCTTGAAGGTAGCAACAGATCTTAAAAATTTCTCCAAGTGAAACACGAACCATATTGAGCCAATAAAATTAAAGAAATCATAACCCGATAAGCATTTAAATATGAAACTTTTGGATAAAGAATCTAGTGTTGTCCTTAAAAGAGATTCCTTTTAACACCAGAAGTGCTATATAATCATTTCAGCACTTATTCAATAGATATCCACTAAGATGATTTTATCATATACACACAAAGACTTATCCAATTTGATCAAATGGTGTTTTAAGTATTATTTTCTTACATGATTTGATCAAATTATATCATGGGAATCTTACATCTTAAGTAAACTGTAGCATCAAATAAAGCTCTAACAATATCTATTAGATGTGAATTAGACATCCCTTAAGACTGATAACATATCAATAACACAATCGCATCTACCGAAGAATGTTCACATATATATAAAAATCTTGACAAATTAAGCCAACAATTTTCGTTTACTCGCAAGATCCCATTTTCTCCTAAGAACAGTTTGAGCTAGTTTATGTTTTCCCTCGCGATTTAATCCATAAAATACTTCGCGAAAATTAACCGTACTTGGAGCAAACCCAACGCTTAACATCTCAGGCAGAAGCTGCATGGCTTCTTCAGACTTACCTTCCTTACATAAACAAGAAATGAACATAGAATAAGTCTTGTAATCTGGCAATGGCCCTTCATTTTTCATCCTATGAAAAACATTCCAAGCATCATTAATCTTCCCATTACTCACATAACCATGAATTAACGATGAATAAGTAACGATTGTGGGTTCACACCCGTCTTCTTTCATCTTCTCAAAAACCTCTAAAGCTTTAGATATTTCTTTTTCTTTGAAGAAATAAACTATTAACGATGTATAAACATGAACTGTAGGAAAGATGTTGACCAGTTTCATTGATTCTATCTTCTCCAATGCATCTTGTAACCGCCTTTTCCTAAGTAGCATGTGAATTAAGCTTCCATAAACATACCAGTTGAGGGTATTTTGGTCTTTTTCACCAACCTCATTTATCATCACAAAAGCTTCTTCTACATTACCTGCTCGACAAAGAGCCCTAATACACAACGAGTTAGCTAAAGGTGCCGAAAATCCAAGTGTACATAAAACTTTGACACATGTTTTAGCTTCCGACACGCTATTAACTTCGCATAAACACTCAAGATATGCTTCTATTAACTCTTTATCGGGTACAAGTCCAGCTTGAATCATCTCCGAGAACACCTCGATTGCTTCATTTACCTTTCTACCCTTTTTCCCACAAAGGGAAATGATCAAAGATTTGTATGTACTACTATTTGGATTCAAACCTCTATCCTTCATTTCTTTGAACAATTTGAGAGCAATTTCGGTTAAACCTATTCGACCATATTGCATAATCATAATAGTCAACGTGTCTGATGAAACCAGCAAATCTTTTCTAACCATTTCATTAAACAAGCTTCTCATATGCTTAAAATCCTTCCCTTTTCCAGCAATTTTCATAGCCATATTATACGTTTCTGCAGTGTGTTTGTAACCGTCTTTCTTACCCACCCATGTGAAAAACTGCAATGCTGCACCACCATGTAGGCTACATTTTCTCAGTATCTCCACAACTAAATCGGGTGTGATATAAAGATCACAGTTTTGTAAAGCTTCCTCTTTTGAGCACCAAGGCATTGAGGATGACACAATATCACAAACTTTGTGAAGATCATGGTCAGTAAAAGAATTAGCAGGCGCACATGTTGCTACGGAATCAAGGGTAGTTTCGTCTTTTGGCTGTAACTGGACCGAGCTTGAATCAATGGTGGTTTCGTCTCTGTTACTGCTCGTACTTTGGATCTTTTTTACTTCTTGTATCTTCCCAAATTCCCCTTTTATACCCAAATGAGATACAATCCAGTTGAATATATTATCTGTTATAACTAACTTTAAACCTTTCATATGACTCAAAACATTGATAACTTCATCATACCTAGAAATTTTGCATAACTCCTTGATGAAAACCATATAACATTTGCTAGTTAGCTTCACTCCTTTCTTCTCCATATTCTTTACGATTTCCCATGCTTCAGAAACACGGTTTTGTTGAACATACCCAGAAATTACAGCAGCTATTGCTACACTGTCTAATTCAACACCTGTTTCCATCATCATGTTATACATATCAAACCCTTCTTTAAACTCGTTGATTCTAAAAAGGTGTTGCATCAGCTCTGTGTAAGTAGAGACTGCAACCATTTGTCCACAATCTTTTAATTTGTGAAACAATTCAAGCGCTTTGGAGATTTCGTTTCTTCTTAAGTACCCGTTGATTACAATTTCATAAATCTTGTTGTCAATAGCATCTTTTCTTTTTAATATATCAACGATCTCTAAAGCATCACTGATCCGACCCGCACGACACATTCCCTTCACCAACATCTCAAAATGTTCGGCCTCCATTGCAATATCTTTGTTCTTCATATCCTTTATGACTTCTAATGCTTCTGTTATTCTGCTCGAAATGCAAAAGCTCTTAAGCATACACGTGTAAGCTTCTTGTTCAGGGATTTGGGAAATCTTTATCATGTCATTAGCAATCAAGCGGACAGCATTAGTGTCTCCAGAGTGTGCTAAACATTGTAACAACAGTTTGTATAAAGCTTTATCCGGTTCCATCTGGTTAGACACCATCTCCTTGTAGAACTCCATCGCAATGTCGGCTTTTTTACCATTACAAAGTGCACGCAACATTACTTTATAAACCGCCAAATCAGGTTCAAAACCCGACCTTTTCATGTCTTCAAATAACAACAAAACTTTCCCAATAGCATTCGACTTTCCGTACTGAGAAATAAGGATAGTCCATGTCTTATTATCTTTCTTACACGAGTTATTCTCCATTTCATTACATAATTCTTCAATCACTTCAAATTTTCTCGATTCTCCAAGTATATAAATCATCGTATTGTACGTTTCAGTCATGACAAATGATCTGTTTTTACCCTTTACCCAATTAAAGAACCATAAGGCTAAATCAGGCACTTTAAAACACCTCTTCAAAACTTTACCAACAGCATCGGAATCAAACCCGACGCGCATTTCTTCCAACTGTCTCTCAATCGAGGCCTCGCTCTCTCCGCCCCTTAAAATCTGTGTAGCCTTATGCACTACAAGACTCACATCCTTTTCGGAAACAAGCAACTCTTGGTTCAAACAGGCATTTTCACAAACACCTTGTGTGCATTCCAAAGAATCTCTCACATCATCACTTCCGGAGTTTATTATTGGAAACTGGTTATGGGTATCCACATTGAAGTCATGGGTTCCTATAATTTCAGTGATTTCATCAAAAAGATCGATAAATTCTTTCTTTTCTTTACCATTTTTTATATGGTCTTGTTCAGTGTTGTTCCGATTTGGGTTACGGGTGGGTTTAGTGATGATTGAATAGCTTAAAGATTGTAGATTTGTGACGTGAATGGGTAATAGATTAGCACTCGAGTATATTGATCGGATTCTAAATAAGCGTTTCATACTCGTGATGAACTGATGCAGCTTTGGGTTTAAATTTATGGATATTTATTCCTCTTTACTGACATTCATTTATCCTTTTTTTGTTGTAACTAACGATCAATTTATGCCCGGTACTTCGTACGCGGCCCCCAATGGCTAAAGGTAACCCGAGCCGACCATGAGTCCGGACGGACGGAGCCCCTAGCAGTCCACCTATTGAGGGATTCCCCGGATAAAACCCGACCCCCACGCCCGCCAAGCGGCACGAAAGCGAGGAGCCGGTAAAACCGGGTGAGATTAGGACTCGAACTCTAGCAATGCAGGGTCATCCTTATCTCTCATATAAATTGGTGATAGTGAGGTTTGAACCCCTTTGCAAGCCCGTTTAATATTTTCTGACAATTTTTTTAAAAAATAACTTAAATATTTTTAGTTAAAATCCTCAACATATAAAAAAAATTGAAAAGTGCTAGAAAATTAGTTTTGTATGTTAAAGACACTAAATATATCTAAAATACACGCACTTTTGATCATTTTTAAAATATGACTTGCTAACTTTTTAGCAAGTCACGCAACATATTAATACGAAGGTGCGGTTGGGGACTGGTGGTGTGGCTGGCGACACAAATACAAGTGGAGCAAGTTGGATGGTGCAATCCTTGCGCATCTGGTTTGATCTGGCAGATCTGATATAAAGGCATGGTCTAACACTGGTTGGTGTTGGATCTGGATGGCTAAATGGAGCAACGGGATTGGCAAGGACTACCGAGGTGCCTCTAGTTTGGTCCAATATACCTCTACTTGGCAAGAGTTGCGACTATTCTCGGTTCCACTGATTGTGAGCTAGTTACCACTATTGTGGGCAACCTTTGAAAGAGAAACTAATTATTAACTAAAAGTGTTGAAAGACGTTTAACACCTTATTGAAATTTAAACGCTAAATGAGTTAAATTTCATTAAAAATGTTTAACTTAATACAGGACTAGAGTTTAATGGCGATTCTTCATCTTTGGGTCAAGTTATTAATTAAGGCGACGTCTCAGTTGAGAGGGCCTTTAGCCATTATTACAGATTAAGAGACTTTGTATACTCTAAAAAACACCCATTGACCCAACACACAAATTCTCTCATACATTTTCACATACCTTTGAATATGCATTTAAGTCTTGACGGTCTATTCAACAATGCTAACTACTTGTTGCTCATTGAGAGATATAAACGTTATATGTTGAGACGCGAAATTTGTTTTAAGAAAACCTTGTCAAACACATGCTTCAATATATCTTCGACCCCCATTCTTTGTAATTGATTATTTAAGTTGTAACTCGTTTTGTAAAATCTATTCAAGGTGTATTGGTTTTTCATTTGCATTGTATTTTATTTATAAAATTATGAACTATACCTTATATTACTTTTAATTAGAAAAATGCGACAAGATTAGTTAGACCAGTGATACATAATATAGTAAATGAAGGTTTTACCAGAGAGGTTTTTTTATGAAGATGGATGTTATGTCTTTGATTGTTGGTGGGGCCCTTTGACTTATGACTTATTTAATATATTTTTTATTATAATATTTCATATTATACGTCACATCATAAAAAAATTAACGCAGTTAACATTTTATTAGTGTTAACAAAACTGAAATTTAGATTGTTATTAAGGGAATTAATATTGACCAATGGATAATAATAATAATAATAATAGCTGGGAAAATTTAGATTGCTATTAGGGAAAATTGCTAAAATAAGCATTTATGAAAACAGATTTTTAGTTTTAGGTACCATTTGCAAAAAAATTCAGAAATAGGTATTATAAACTAGTCGTAACGAGCAGTTTGTAGAAATCAATTATAACTTACCACGTGCCCTTAAACTAACCGTAACGAGCACGTTCGCTAATCAATTACTCGTCACGACAAAATAAGTTTCATGTCTCGTAATCAACGTCCATGAGTAATTCATAAGTCCTTTAGTCGCGACGAGTAGATTATAAGGTTAAACTAGTCACGACGAGATAACTACTAATAAACTACTCGTGTAGGGAATGCAAACCAGGTAAACTAGTCGTCGCGACTAAAGGACTTATGAATTACTCGTGGCGTTGATTACGAGGCATGAAACTTATTTAGTCGTGACGAGTAAATGAGTAGTGAACGTGCTCGTTACGGTTACTTTAAGGACACACGACAACTTCTAATCGGTTCTACAAACTACTTATCACGACAAGTTTATAATACCTATTTCTAGAATTTTTTACAAATGATACTTAAAACTAGAAATTTGTTTTCATAACTGCTTATTTTGAGAATTTTCTGACTTTCTGTTGTTATTAAGGGAATTAATAATAGCCGGATTATAAAAATCCAAATTTTCAAATAATAAAAATAAAGTTTAATTAATATATGAAAAGAGAAAACAAACAGGGTGAGTGAAGTCCGTGATATCAACGTTACATTTTAGTACGCCGGAGTTCATTCCGGCCGCCGGAGCCAGCTGCAGTCATTCACCGGCGACGGTTTCCAAGGTTAGAATCATGTGTTGCTTATCTGGTTAGAATCATGTGTTGCTTATCCATAGAAATATGTTTAATTTCTGAAGCAAAATCGAAGAGCAATGATTATGCGTAGGCTTTCATCATATATGTTATTCGATACATGTGCTAAACTCTTAGGCTTGATAATAATAACAATTGGGGAAATGAAGGCTTCTAGGGTTTGTATTAATGCTACTGCAATTTTTAATCCATTCACTCATTCTAAACAAATCAACCTACTACCGGTCGGGTGACAACTAGTTTGGTATGTTGGGGGATATCATTATTGCTGAACCCAATGGTTACATTGCCTTTGCGGGTAAAAGAGTAACGGAACAAACATTGAATAAAACAGTACCCGAGGTTCACAAAGTATTTATTCCAATAGGGCTTATTCGATTTAATCCTACCACGTAGCCCTTTAAAAAGCGTTCTTAGTGAGTTATTTCAACACCACACTTTCTTTCCTTTCAAACAAAATTAAAATATTCAATTCAATTATTTTGAGCAAACAAGTAATTAGTTTAGCGGAAATCTAACCCCTAGTTAATTTGTGCCAATATGGAATTTTAACTCTCTTTCTATAGTTATGTAACATATATTTTGACCCTTTAATAAAAGCAAATCATGTCTATTTGTTCGTTCTATGTATGCTTTTTATGATGATCAATATGCTTCATTTTCTTAGGATAATGGAGATGATTCACGGGATACATGAGTTTGCACCAGAAGATTTTATTAGCCGCATGCCAGATAACGTGGTTACAAATATTCTAGATCGATTGCCATTACAAGATGCAGTGAGGACTGACGTCTTATCGAAAACATGGAGGTTTAAGTGGACCATGCTTAGCCAACTCGTATTTGATGATAACTTCTTTGAGTATCTATCAAAAACAGAAGCTGAAAATGCTCAAGTGAGAGTTATAATTAGCAGGCTTCTTCATCATCTTAGAGGATCCATTACAAAGTGTGTCCTCCGAGTAGACGACGAATCGGGTGTTGAAGATGAAGATATCCGTCATTGGATTTTGTTCTTGTCCAGAAAAGGAATTAAGGAGTTCACTCTTGAGCATTATGATGAAGAAACACCATATAAGTTGCCTACCCATCTGTTCTCTTGTTTAGAGTTGAAACATTTGGAACTTGATAATTGTTGCTTCCGTCCTCCTCCTCCTCCTAATTTTCATGGTTTTCCAAATCTATTAAGCTTAGTTTTGTATTCACTATTTGAAGAAAGCAGTGCCTTTTGGGAGTTCATTACCAAGTGTCCCTTACTTGAGACTTTGAAACTGACTTATGATCTTTCTTCAGGCAAAACAAAAGCAGCCGAGATTGCAAAACTTGAAAATCTCAGAATACTATCTTTAAATTATTGTGGTCATGACACTCTGAATAATTTTTGTACAACCTTTGAGCTTCTGGGTTCTCTTCCAAAACTTCAAGAGCTTAACTTGGATTTTAGGGGTGGCGAGGTAATTAATGCGAAGCTGTGTCTTTGAAGTTTACTGTAAAGAAACATAAGTCTCATATTTTTCTAAATCTGATAACTAATAAGTAATAGTATTTGATAATATCTAACAACATCTTTTTTTGTAGTTGACGGAAGGCGGTGCTAAACATAGGCTCTCTACTGCATTTCCCAGTCTCAAGGCTCTCAAGTTATCAAGAATGTGTATAGATGATGGTATGAAATTATCATTTGCTTTTGAATTGATTAGGAGTTGCCCGAATCTGCAGACTCTTGAAATCACAGCAAGTAGCTGGGTATGTATCATACTGCTCGTCTTATAAATTCATATATAGTTTTGTATCTGAATGCTGGTGATTCTTTCAGTATGCTGGCCCGCCTCCACCGCCAGACTACAATACAACAGAGCAGCTGCAGCTAAGAAGCGTGCTGTTTGAATATTGGAAAGGCTCGGAGAATGAAGTATGGCTGTTAAAGTATATACTTGCATGCTCCCCTTTCTTAAAAAAGTTAGTTATTCGTCCCCTGCGCCTCTCGCTCGTTGTGATTAAGTCGGATGAAAGGTTGAAGTTTGCTAGTAAGTTGATGACGCTGCATCGGGCTTCCCCTGTAGTGGATATCAATATATCCTAATTTTTAGTTGTTTTGAACTTGCCTTTAATTTCCTGCAAAGGCCTTGTTGTCCTTGAATTAATAAAGGTGACATTTTGTTTCTTACAAGATTGATAATTTCAAACTCATGTTGGATTATGATATTACAATTTTGGAATGCAGAACTTAAATTTGTTATTTAAGTGGTAAAGCCTAGAGTTATCTAACTGAAACCTGTTTTTCGGTGATGGCTTTGAACTTATCGGTTATTATTCAAGGTTCTAAAATTCTACGTAGCTTAACGCCACTATCCACACTCACCAAACATGATTGATATAGTCTTTCCTTTACTGTTGCACTTAGTTTATGGGTATTGGTTATACATAGTCATAGGTAGGCGAACATTGCCATTTGCATATTTAAATTTCGCACACACTTTATCTGCTGTGGATGTTTTCACTTGATGTTCCTCATGCTCATGGATATTGTTAGAATTATGGGCTAGATCAATATGGAATTTTAGGCTTGGTTATTCGGTCGATTGCGTATGCTTAGGGAACAAGTGGCTGTTATAAGCAGAAATCTTCTTGTAAATATCTGAGTTTTGATGTTACGTAATCTTTTTAAATCCGGTTGTAAGTGTAGTTGGATTACACCGATCATTTTTCAGATTCAGTCATGCATGTGTTATTATTGTACTAGCTCTTTATTCATCATGTTATTAGCAATGCGGTAATAATTTATAAGTACCCAGTGAAATAATTTGTAATTTTGTATATTATCATGGGCTCCTTGCAATATATGAATCTCGAATTCGGGTACAACTTTAATTCAAACTTAAACTAACCTGCTAGTTGTTTAACGAGCACCATAATCTTGATTATTTTAATCCCAGGAAATGTGATTAGCTAAACTAAGATTAGTTTGAATTATTAAGTGTGACCTGCAGTAAATTTATAAAATAATATTTTTTCTTTGCCACTCGGCCACTGACTTCATGATTCATCATTAAAAAAAAGACACATCCAAAGGAAATTTCGATATTTATAGTGTTGTTTATAGTGTATTAGTTTGTGAAATTTTATACTTCAGAGACACTTAGAAGATAGATTGGAGGTGAAGTTTTTAAACATAAGATTTTGAAATTTGATATTTTAGACACTTAAAAGATATATTGACCTGAACTCAACAATGCATTTTACAAGGATCTTTGTTTTTTTTACCCTTGAAGAACTTCAACAAGTTTGCAAGGAGTTTGGAGTTGATAATATCCATTTAGAATGTATCTATCTGACTATCTTTGAACAAGATATTACAGTGAGTTTGTTGCAATGATGAACAAGATATCCGTCTCTGTCTTAAATTCTGGGTACAACCATTTACACATGAAGTACAACCTAATATGCACAATAAGTACTAAAATCAGTTGCCATGGACTCATGGAGGCAGTTGTAGATGTTAAATTCATTGCATAAAACACATGTACATATGCACATCAGCACATGTAAAAGAACACATGCATTGATTTGTTTTGGTTCTTGTACCATTGTTTAAAGACAACATGTACCTGTTGTTTCTCTTCTGTTTCTTTAACTTGGAGACTTAGACTGCTCACTAGTGGGGGACTGGGGGTATAGAGTTTTTCTCACAATAAATTTCTTCATGGGATACCCTTGGGGACCCATGTTGACTACATGCATGAACTATCTTATCTTATAAGTGCAAAAAATGACAACATGCATAGCATAGGATCCATATTCCAAAAATCTTAATCATGAATCATTTACAAATATGTATAATATATACACACATACTTAGCTGTTTATGTTCTTAACCATTTTACAGCTTATATGGGCCAGTCACCGTCACCTGAACTTTTTAATTGTTGAAATGTTATCTTAAAACAGCTTCCAAAATATAAACTAATATGAATTATTTTGTTCAAAAGATCACAAATTCAATGTACAACCAAACAGACAAATAGAAATAGTTGTTTGAAATCTAATGTGCACATGCATGTGTATCAACTATCAAGTACAAACATACTTGGAGCCTAATTAACTTCAAACATGTTCTCTTAGAAAAATTACATGTACGTTAGTTGTTACTTTGTGATCTAGCGGGACTAGAGTTTTTTTTTTTTTTTGAAAGGTTTTTTTTTTTTTTTTTGGAAAGGAGCGGGACCAAATTGTTAGATAAGACAATGAATTTATTTACATTTATTTCAATGACTTTATCAAAATATAATTTATTAACGAATTCTCAAGACGTATTTGGTTCCGTACACAATATATTACCATAATTCAAATTGCATAAAGCACAAGTAAATATGCTATGTTGTTTCTTTTAAAAAAGAAGAGTTAATGGCCATTTTCGTCCCTGTGGTTTGCTACTTTCGCCACTTCAGTCTAAAATTTTTAATTTTGTCAATTTAGTCCTCATAGTTTTAAATATTAGCCAATTACGTCCCATCCGTCTAACGGCATCCAGTTATGCCGTTAGTTTAAGGGTAATTTTGTCTTTCTTATTTTAATTTTGAGTTAATGGTCATTTTAGTCCCTGTGGTTTGATATCTTTGCCAATTCAGTCCAAAGTTTGAAAATTTGTCAATTTAATGTTTAGTTTTCTTTTTATTTTTTATGTTTTTTGTTTATAACCCTGAAGGGCATAATTCAAGCCCAAAACCATCGAGCAACCTCAAATACTGGTATGCATTTACTCTATTGTCAACAGTAATCATACCCCCCCCCTTATATTTAGTTTCTAGACATTACCTAAATCTTCTCCATGGTGGAATTCAATGGTAAAGTGGTCAAGGTAATTCCCTGAAACCGAATTATACAGAAAAAACTAAAAATTGTTTTGTTGATTAATGTATAATAGTTGATTACGACCCAGATTTTCGTTATGATATGTTAATCTCTAAACCCTAAATATTATGCATTCATCAAAGAAACGATTTTTTGTTTTTTCCGTATAATTCAGTTTCACGGAATTGCTTTGACCACTTTACCATTGAATTCCACCATGGGGGAGAGTTTAGGAACCGTCTAAAAACTAAATACGAGAGGAGGGGGTATGATTACTGTTGTCGACAGAGTAAATGCAGACTTGTTTTGGGCTTGGATAATGCTCTCTAGGGTTATAGAAAAAAAACTGACTTAAATTGACAAAAGTTCAAACTTTGGACTGAATTGGCAAAAGTATCAAACCACAGGGATGAAAATGACCAATAACTCAAAATAAAAAGGAGAAAGACAAAAATACCCTTAAACTAACGGCATAGTTGGATGCCGTTAGACGGATAGGACGTAATTGGCTAATATTTAAAACTATGAGGACTAAATTGACAAAAATACAAATTTTGGACTGAAGTGGCGAAAGTAGCAAACCACTGGGACGAAAATGGCCATTAACTCAAAAAAGAAAGTTATGAACTAGTAATCAAGTATTCATGTTATCTACTGATATCAATAAAGTTAAAAGCTTGTGTACCTTCACTCAGAATGAATTCAATGCCACCAAAAAAATGCTACACTTCTTTTAGTTATACTAATCTTTTGAATTATATAACATAATATTTAATTTCATAATTTTGGATGACTAATTTACCCTTGACATGAAGCTGGCAGCACATGGGTGTACACCATACATACACATATACACACACACACACACACACACTAGCTAATAATTTGATTAATCATGAATAAATGAAGCAAGATTTCTCAAGGGCACATCAGTAACATTCACTAAACCATGCTTGTACCATGCACACTCATGTTTCACGTGTTGTAAATCACTGTACAAATACTTATACTACATGCATTAAAATGTGTGCCAATGGTTAAACAAATACTTATCAGCCAATCACTACAAGGGCATATCCGTCATTCCATATACAGGCCCCATCATTTTCATACATGATCTGCTCACACCCCACTGAAATCTTCTTCACACACTCATCAAGACTCAATTTTTATTAGCAAGATTTGAATTTGAAGGCCAAGTCTTTGTTTGTTCTTGAAGAACAAGTCAAACCCACAAAAGTTTGAAACAAAAAAGGTGATCTTGGTATGTTTTGTTCTAAATCTTTTTACAATTTTCATTTTAACTTAAATTTACTCTGTTTTGCCCTGCTTTTGATCCCGAATTGGGTTGAGCTTGTATTTGTCTAGTGATTTTAGTATTAGTTGTTGTAAGTTTAGCATGAAAGTGAGTGTTGCACATGTTGTTTGTTTGTCTAGGGTGAAAATGACAATAGTAACATTAAAATTCCTTAAATCTGTGGGTTTATAAGGTTTAAAACCATAAATCATGTAAAGAATTTATCTGGATTTTGTTGGCCTAGACGGAACAAACAATTAGATCAACAAACAAACACGAGATAGGGGGGGGGAGGCGTCCGCAACTCTTTTCTTATAATCAAACGAACTTAAATATTTTAATTTTTTTATTATTTATTTTTTTGGGTGATTTGTAAGTTTGTTAAGTTCGTTTGATTATAAGAAAAGAGTCGCGGACGTTGCCCCCCCCCAATGTCTCGTGTTCGTTTGTTGATCTAATTGTTTGTTCCGTATGGGCCAACAGGTTTTGTTTATTTGTGTTCAATTTTTGCGGGTTTCAAATTTTATGATCCGTGAGTATGGCTAGCAAAATGATATTGAATTTGTGTTTTTTATGACCGAAATCGAACAGAATGGTGTTGTGGATCAAGAAAACTCAAATGAAGTTGAACCATCAAAACTGGAAATGAGTGAAGCTTGTGAGGATGTTAATGGGACTAAAATCCCAAATTCGGTTGAGGCTAGTAGTAATGGGGTTGCTAGTAATGAGGTTGTTACTAATGAGGGTGCTTCAAAGAACAAAAAGAAGGCCAAAAACGGTGTAGCGGTTAGTCTATTGGCCCGTAAGCCTAAATCCCATATAACACAAAGTTTATCTTTCCCTGCTAAACCGCGAACCCATGACTCCATGAGGACTAGCATGGATGGGCACCCTGTGAAGGGTCGGCCCGCATTGTCAAATGCAAATGCCGTGAATCCTGCTAATAGAAGAGCTTCCACTGGTATGAAAACAAAGGAATCGAGTCCAAATGTGCGCGTGACAAGGGTAAATCCGTAAATTCCTTTTCTTGGTACTTTTAGTTTGTTATGTTATTCATATGTATTCTGTTTTCTTGTTTGTTTTAGCCAAGGAAGCCAACTGGAAATGAAGATGGTCCTCCTGCAGCAGACAGCTTGTATGTTTATTTCAAGAATTTGACCTTTTTTTAATAAATATCTTGTTGCTAAAGTAATATGTTTCTTTTTATAAATTTCAAGAATTTGACTTTTTCATGAAGCTATCTTCATGATTAGAAGTGTTGCCTCTAGTGGGCAGCATAAGAACAGTGTTGTTGGATTTTCTTCTAGGCTGGAAGAACGGGCTGAAAAGCGAAAAGAGGTCATGATCCAACCATCTATATTTAATATTTTTACTTCTTTCGTTACTCATTCACATAACGCGTATATCAGTCATAAATCATGTTTATTTTGCTCTAGTTCTTTTCAAAGATAGAGGAAAAGATTCATGCAAAAGAAGCAGAGAAAACCAACTTGCAAGAAAAGTAAAAGGTTTTAGCTTGTGAAATCTTTAGTTTTTGACATAATAGGTAGAATTCAAACACTTAAATCATGCAATAAATATCGATTTTTTAAATATGCAGGAAAGCCAAGAAGCAGAGATAAAACAGTTGAGAAAAAGCTTGATGTTTAAAGCTGCACCGATGCCGAAATTTTACAAGGAACCCCCTCCAAAAGTGGATTTAAAGAAGGTATTTAACTACTTATAACATCCTGATCCTGAATTTATATTTCATGCTTGCATCATATATTGCACTTTTGCACTAAACATTTGTTACATCAATATGTTTATCTGCCTAGATTTAATCTTTATGCTGTCTCTGCTTATTTTTCGATCATATCTAGGTGTAGTGAACACTTATAGATCTTAATGTATTTGGTTTATCGTTTATTAATACTCGACTATATATACAGATACCAACAACACGCCCAAAATCTCCCAAGCTTGGCAGGAACAAGAGCAATGTGGCTGCAACCAGCAATGGGACCGCGGTTAGCCCACGTGTCACTAGAAACAAGACCGTAGTGAACACAACAAATGGTGGTAAAGACACTGCTGTTCCCAAGAAACAGATTAGAAAGTCTTTACCTAAAACATCATCCTCTAAAACTGAAGTCAAACCTGAAAAGTCAAAGGAAAAGGTGGTTAAAGAAGAAGAGATGGCATGCAATGAGCAATTCCATGAAATCCCATCTCCTAATCCTGTTGAGGTTGAAGGTTAAAATGTTAAATTTTACGCGGTAATTTGTTTAATATCTGTATCTATTAGATTTTTATGTTTATGAAGTTGGTAAGTTTTCGGTGTTGTGAATAGCGACTGTGCGTATGCTACTGTCACATGTTCAATTCAAAGAATCTTCTGGTTTATAACTTTATATGATGTTTGTATGAATTGTTTTTTCTCCTAAATATTCTGAGTTGTATAATTTGCAGAAACTGTTTTGTTCTTGTGGGATTGAAAATGCATTATTTTCCATATGCTTTATTGATTTACCATAAAAAAAGGATTTTTTTTTTCTTTTTTTTTGTTATTGGATATCTTGGATTATATTCATTTTTACCCGGAATAAATGTTAACATTTAAAGAAAGTTAAAGATAGTACTTACATTGTTACAAATTAAAGTCTTAGTATCTATATTTGTGACTTTAAACCTTAGTACATAATCATCTTACTTTGGGTAAACGATAGGGACCAACAACGCAATTGTGTCTTTTCTTAATCCTTTCCCTTAGACCTTCCGCTATGGGCGACATAGAGGCGGTATGAGCGGCAAACACCTCCAAGGGGCAGTGTAGGGGTTGGGCAGTATTGTGAAGACGGGCGGCATGAGGGAATGTGGTGGGGCCATGTGTTTTTTTTTCTCTCTCTAGTCTCCCTCTCATATACATACATACATGCAGCATGCATGCATGCCATGAAAAGAGGCTTTAAACCATATCGGGGCGTTATGGAAAGGGACTTCGAAGTCTCGTTTCTTACGTGGCGATGACATGGATGTGCTTTAAAACCTCCACCATAATAAACAGTGCTATAGATTATTAGTTATTCAGAACATAACAAACAACAATATATTAAACACACACACGATAGATGAATTATAGATTACTGGACTATTGACCCGTGTACGATACGAGTGGAAATATAGAAATCGTCTAATAAACATATATAATTTTAAATGACAAGATAATTTGTGGTATATTTTTGGGGACGACAACATGATATTGATTGCGTACGTAACTTAAATACACAAATAAATGTAATGTAAAATCATTGAAACATGAAAAAACCTATAAAAACATATATATAAACATATATATTTCACAAATAAATATTGTAATAAATACTGCAAACACATAGAACTGAAAGTTAAAAAGATGTTTGGGTTTGCTTAATATCAAAAGATTAACTTATAAATATTATAATAAATATTGTAATATTGACTTATTACTTATCAAAAAGTTAAAAAGATGTTTGGGTTTGCTTAATATGTGAGAGGAAAAGTTTCATAAGTCACAAGACTTTTTCATAAGCCATAAGGAGGTAAAAATAAGAAATCCCAAACAACCCCATAATATAGAACTTAAGGACCCGTGTACGACACGGACAGAAATATAAAAATCTGTCATGTAAACAAAAAATATCACTATATGGATTAAAATGTCCATTTTATATAGAAAATATCCAACCTGTAGCAATTTTATTGAGAAAGAACCAATCTCAATCAGGCTTATAAAGAACCCTAAACAAAAATAGCCAAAAATAATAATATAGTAAAGATACATTACTTATGAGAGTCTTGGTGAAAAAAATTATTATCACCAATTCAGTATTACATAATTATTAAGCAGTGTGTAAATGACCAAATTAGTAAATTAAGAAATCAACTAAGCAAATTGATGGTGGCAAGAGTTGTTAATGTAATAAGAGAAAACATAGTTAAGTAGAAAAATCATTAAACTTTTAATATCTAGAAACCTTGAATCATATCCTCATCTTCTTCGACATCTTCAATTCTATAAATTCCAGTCAGGTACTTAGGTTACCATCCTTAATTTGTGAAATTCCACCTTTATTGGCATCCTTCGCAATAATAAGGCTTGAATACACAACCCAGCGAAAATTTTTGCGTTTGATCGACTTTAAAATTGCTCAAACTTCTGAAACATGAATCATTTTTTTTCTTCGATTGAAATGAGCAGCAAGAAAAACTGAAAAAGCATAATTTTGATAGGGTTACTGGAATAATGAATGGTTTATGGGTCATAATAACTATTAACTATTGAAACGGTCCATGTATAATCTCTTAAAAGGAATATAATTTATTTTTGATTTATTATATTACTTAGAAATTCTAAAAATGAAAGTTATAAATGAAAAGAAACTTACTTGAACCTCTAGAAAAGGCCAAGTGTCCATATAAAATGTTGCTTTAATAGAGATATAGATTAGTTATTCAGAACATAACAAACAACAATATATTAAACACACACAATAGATGAATAAATTGTTTTAGTAATCAGTCAAATTTTAAAATACCACAACTGAAAGTGGAGGAGATATAAAATTATTTCAAGACCTACTTTGTAATGTATTGCTTACATTAATTATTCAATTTAGGAAAAGGATAAATTTTCAAAAGTGGTCAAATATGGGGAAAAAAAGAAACAAGATGCTAAGAACGAAGTAACAAAGAAAACCAAACATTTAAGAAATAAACAAATAAATTCCCGGTTGGTGACGTTCATCAATCATAACCTAACAAATTATACATTTAACCAAATGTATCATGCATCATTCAACAAATTAAATACTAGTTATATTTCTAGACCCTTCATCCCCGAATTTTCGTATACAACAAAACACATATAATACATGAATGAGGTTCTTTTGTATTATTCTTAAAGTTCTCATGACCCATACTAATTCTTATAACCCTATTAAAAATATAATAAAAGTTGAATGATTTATTTTCATTTCTCTTGCTGTCTTCTTTCTTTTGAACTTTGATTTATGCATCTAATAAGCTATCACATCACAAATATGTTCAGATCGATCAATTTTTTGGAATTTAAATTCGGTAAATCCACTTTAATTCAAAATAGTTGTCCAAATGTCGTGTTTATACGTAATTTGATGTTAGTAGTGGATATAATATGACTTCAAAAAACTAATCTTTTAAATGATAACCAATGTTCTAGTCATTGATCACACATTGTCTTCTATTTGAGGTATCTTCTCTTGATTTAGTTGTCTACTTGTATATAGGGACATACATCATACATAGCAATATATATAGCAAAGTGTATAAATGATATTTTGTAAATGTGCATATTTAGATGAGTTTTTACATTGAGTCTGAGCTCGAGCTCAAGCCCGATCCCAATCTCAAGTTAAAGCTGATTTGTCTTAATTGGCTCGTTCATTAAGCGACTCTATTGATAAGTGCTTGAAATTATCTAATTAAATGCATAGTTTTCTAGTTTACATGTCTAGCTAAAGTTATAGTGATCTTATTATTTAGCAATAAGAATAGTAATATGTTTTTTAATTTCGACAAACCGAAAAAAATAAAGACGATATAAATGATTGAAAAGCGCAAATGATGTAAATCTCTATTTTTTTTTTCCTTTTTTTTTGTCGGTCAGTTGAAAATACTTTTAATGTTGAAAAAATTTAATTAAGAATTGAAGATGGTTGTGATGTCTTTTTCTTGATTAGATATTAGATATAAACATTGATTGTAGAATATTTAAAGTATAAATTGACTTCAGTTTTTAATAAATTATGAAAAGACAAGCGTATTCATTTCCAACATTAAAGTTTTCTAATGTACAAAAAAAAAATAATAAATACAAATCCAATTTACTTATTATTTTTTATTAATGTTTTCTTGAAATTCATATTTAACTATTACCAACATATATTTCATTTTATTTAACACACTTACTAATTAAAAGGGCCTTTAATCACGTAAACTATATTATTATATTGTAGCAAAATAAATATATTTGGTTGTTTTTTTATTATAACTTATACATGCTTATTGTACAATCATGTATTTATTATATAAAATAAAAAAACTATAATATTTATATGAATAATATGTCTGTTTAGACTCACAAGCATAGCCAAACTCAATATGTGAAGCTAGCATTCAAGCTCTTTAGTAAACCAAATGACTCGTTTCAAACTTCTAATGAGGCGATGAAGAGGTAGGTCCCAGCAGAGATCAGTTGGTCCCGCAAGACTCACCTTGAACAGGGACGTCTGCGCAAAGGCCATCTGCTCCCGCAGGACCCACCATGCTCATAGGATCTTACGCGCAGTACACAAGCTGAACACGCAGGGAAAACCTCCCAATGGTGAAGTACCCCGCCTGTTCCCGCAGTTGCGGATACAAGCCATCAGGGAAGGCTACCCGCAGACAGCAGGGCTACACGCACAAGACACTAGCTACTTCAGTAGTCACATGAAGAAATGAGCAAGGCGGGAACAATCCCGCCTAAATGAGCCAGTCTGATTCTGAAAGATCTTTTGTACCATGCCTACCAAGGTATGGACAGGACAGACGATCTGACCAGAACAGCCCATGAGCCAATCACAGGGTGACAGCTCATCGACAACAGGGCGAGGAGGAGCACCCTCTAGTACTGTTTGTCACTATTAGCCGCTGCCTACTCACCAACCCTTACTGAGGAGCATGCGCGGCCTACAGTTGGTGGAATAGTGTTACTGTTGGCCGTAACCTATTCACCAACCAGCATGGCCTGCGTACAATCCACAGTAAGTGGGACGTGCATAAACTACAGTTGGTGGAATAGTGCAGCCGACTTTGTTACTGTTGGCCGTAACCTACCCACCAACCAGTATGGCCTGTGCATAGTCCACTGTTGGTTGAACAGGAATACTATTCAGCCGGCTGTACCTTCTTGGAAACCTACCTTCGGCTATAAATACTCCAATATCTTGGAATGGTAAGATCATCTGATATCCAGTTATCTAGCAATCTCTTAATATACACTTATATTCAGAGCAACCTAGTCTGATTCTCACGCCGGAGGGTGGTCACAAGGAGGAACTCCCCCCTTCTCAGTGACGAGCTTACGGTGTTTGTTTTGCAGGTCTCCTGAAGAACAGCCTTCTCAGTTAGACCTCATCCGTGGGAAACATTACTTAACCCCCAGATTATCTATAATCTGTACCGGGTCACTTAGTGTTTCTTCATTGGCGCCATCCGTGTATAAAAGCTAGAACTACTTTAGTTTTTTCACAATTTCTGAAGAAATGGTTAACGTTACTCCGGTTCAAAGGCCAGTAACCGACCAAGAAACCCCGGTAACAACCCCAGCAACTGGGGGAAACACCGGCGGTTATACAATCCTTACGAACACTACCCCGACTACCCAAGCCGGGGCAAGTGGAGTAAATATTCCATTGGGGTTCTCCGATACCCAACTGGAAAAACGAACGAAGGTTCCTCGCCAAACACTAGATCAAGTGAAGGCATGGGCCGAAGCACGGCAAAGAGAATTCCAAGCCGAATTGGACGAACGCTTGCGTTCAGTTCAACAGGCTGACGAATTCGCCAGTACTCGCCAACACCTCAATATGAGCAGTGACTGCGAGTACTCAGACGACGAGTTGGAGTCCGACACCGACGCGAACCCTCGCCATAAGGCGAAAGGGAAGCGTAAGGAAACGGACGTCCAACCAAAAAGGAATTTTGGGGAAGCCTTTAAACCAATCGTGGAGAGAAACCCGCGTGACTTTTCCAAAACCTTTAGACCAACTGCTACAAATGCAGGGAAGTCAAAGTTCGCAAGGGACATTGCGGAAGCAATCGCCCCGAGAAGTGCCAAACAAATGTCCAACATTGGCACTTACGATGGTCTATCCGACCCAGACGACCATTTGAACAGGTTCATTGCGGGGGCTACCGTCAGCAACTGGACGGAACCCACGTGGTGCTACATGTTCCAGATGACTCTGGTCGGAGCGGCCAGGGCATGGTTCGATCGTTTACCGATCCACCACATATATGACTGGGCGGACTTTCAGAACAAGTTCAGCCAGCATTTCAGCCAACAGAGGAAGTACACTGAAGAGCAGTGGACGATCCTTAACTGCGTGAGAGAGGAGGATGAATCTCTACTAGACTTCATCACTCGCTTCAACTCCAAAAAGCTTAGTCTCGGCAACATAAGTGAAGATCTGGTTCGCGCCGCCTTCATCCAAGGCGCCGAATACCCATAACTTATCCGCACATTGACGGGTAAGGATGGCATGCCATCAACTTGGGATGCCATCATGACGGCGGCAAAGCGCTTTGCCGAGACGGAAAAGCAACTGGGAAGAGATCTTCCCCAGAGTACACACCTCTACACGCAGAGGACCAGAGAGAACAATGTCCGGATCGCCCGGCAAAACAAAAAGAGGAGGCTAGGTATTTGGCAGTCAAGGGTAAACTTTGACACCTCATCCAGCTCTCGCCCTCTTGTTGGCGGAAGGGACAACACACACCCTCCAAACCGAAAACACCGGTGGACGCCACTCACGAAGAGCGTCACGGAGATATTTGCCACGGAAAAATTACCATGGCCTAAAGCCCCATTGATCCGGCAGAAACCTAATGCGGATCAAAGCAAATCCTGTGATTTCCACGGGACAAAGGGTCATGGTACTGAAGAGTGCACATCCTTGAAAGATATTATTGAGACATTTGTCAAGGACGGAAGGCTTGCACATCTTGTGGCATCGATCAGGAAGGGAGGAAGGAATGACAACCGGTACAGAGGTAACGGACGAAAGCCCGTCGATATCAGCATCAACATGGTTCATGGCAAGGTCAGAGGAAGAAAAAGACGGGTGGCAGAACCATGCGCGTGGAAAGAAGCTGAGGTGCGCTTCCCGAGAGTGCCAGGAGGCCCCAGCAAAGAAGGCCCCATCGTCATTAGAAGCCAGCTGGGGCACTACATCACTTCACGCACTCTTGCTGACAACGGCGCTTCGTCGACAGTGATGTACAGACAGTTCTTTGATAAGCTGGATGATGAAGACAAAGAACGCTTGGAAACGGTCTACGCTTCAATGGAAGGGTTTGACGGAAGTACAGAAACACCCCTGGGTATCCTATCTTTCCCCGTTACTCTTACTGATGGGAATCATTCACGCACAGAAGACGTGGATTTTGTCGTAATGAAAAAGCCACATCATACGTACGACATCCTATTCGGAAGAGACGGGATGGCAAGATTCAACGCCGTGGTATCTTCAGTCCATGGCATGATGGGATGGCCAACAGCTGAGGGTGTAGCAATGATCTCTGGCATTCCCCAGGTATGCATTGCATCTGTTTCATCTAAACCCAAACCGAAAAAGGCTAAACCAACCATCACTGAACCAGAAAAATGGGCCTTCAATGGCAAATACCCCGACCAGGCCGTTACCATCGGACCTACAATCGTTGATCCCACCCGCACCTTACTCAAACGCTTACTGCAGAAAAACGCTGACATCTTTGCGTGGGCACCAGCTGACATGACTGGTGTACCCCGAAGTAAGGCAGAGCATAAACTCAAATGCGATCCGGCTGTTACGCCGATCGTACAAAAGCGCAGAGTGATGGGGCCTGAGCAAACTAACGCGTGTAGAACCCAAGTCAAGGAACTCCTTGACGCAGGCATCGTACGCGTTAGTAGATATCAAACATGGGTTGCAAATCCCGTAATGGTACCGAAGAATGACAAACAATGGCGCATGTGCATAGATTTCAAAGATTTGAACAAAGCATGCCCCAAAGATTGTTATCCGTTACCAGAAATTGATCTCAAAGTGGATTCGTTGGCACCATTCCGCCTTAAATGCTTCTTGGATGCGTATAAGGGGTACCACCAAATCCACATGGCCATTGATGACCAGGACAAAACCGCATTTCGGACGCCCGATGGTACATTTTGTTATAAAATGATGCCATTCGGACTTAAGAATGCAGGGTCCACGTACCAACGACTAATGGACAAAGAGTTTCATGGCCAAATCGGTAGAAACTTGGAAGTCTATATGGATGATTTGGTCATCAAAAGCCTCGAGCCTGAGGCGATGTTGAAAGACATTGAAGAAACTTTCAACACGCTCCGAAAGATAAACATGAAGCTCAACCCGAGCAAGTGTTCATTTGGGATGGAAGAAGGGAAGTTCTTGGGAGTCATTGTTACTAAAGATGGCTTTAGAGCGAACCCTGAAAAGGTTGAAGCCATTGTTAAAATGGAATCACCTACCACCATCAAACAGGCTAAGACACTGAATGGACGACTAGTCGCACTTAATCGCTTCTTGGCAAACCATGCAGATAAGTCGTTTCCTTTCGTGTCAACATTGAGAAATTGCTTGAAGAAAACGCACTTCCGCTGGACACCAGAAGCGGAAGCAGCTTTTCAGGAGATTCGGTCACGCCTGATCGAACTCCCAACACTTACAGCACCACAAGCGGGAGAGGAGTTAATCCTATACCTTTCCGCAACAGATAGAGCAACCGGGGCAGTCCTGCTAGTAGAACGAAAAGGCGTCCAGATGCCAATCTATTATGTTAGCCGTGTACTAACAGACGTAGAAACCCGGTACTCTACCATCGAAAAATTAGTCTTAGCACTTATACATGCTTCACGCAGGTTAAGACGATATTTCCAGGGCCACCCAATCACCATTCTCACCAACTTCAAACTCTCAAACGTTCTAGGCAAACCCGAATTATCGGGACGTCTAGCCAAATGGGCAATTGAATTGGGAGAATATGCAATTAAGTACAAGCCAAGACCAGCCATAAAAGGCCAGGTCCTGGCCGATTTTATTGCAGAAGTCCCCGCTTCGCGGGAGAAAGAGTGCCAGGAGGAGGCTCAACCCTCCCCAGCACAGGACGTCAATGATGTCTGGCGACTCTATACTGATGGAGCAGCCAGTAACGAGGGTTCAGGCGCAGGGTTAAAATTAACCAACCCAGCGGGCCAAGAATATACTTACGCTATTCGGCTGGACTTTCCAAGTACGAATAACGAAGCCGAATATGAAGCATTCTTGGCCGGTTTGAGAATTGCGCGTAAGATGGGAGTGAAAAACTTGGAAGCCCATGTGGATTCCATGCTGGTGGCCAACCAAATAAATGGAACATACACGGCTGTGAACGACACCATGGCCCTGTACCTCGCCCAGGCAAAAACCCTTATGCGTGATTTTAGTGATTGTAAAGTCATACATGTCAAGCGCAGCGAAAACAAATCTGCGGATGCGTTAAGCAAGCTTGCATCACTAGCCTTCACCCACCTGGGAAAGGACATCCGCATTGAACTCCTCGAAGCGCCATCAGTCCCGCACAAGGAAATTTGTGTCATCCAAACCAGTACAGAAACGTGGATGACACCAATAATAAATTACCTTGCAGCTGGAATACTACCAGAGTCAAAAACACAGGCAAGAAAACTACGCTGTAAAGCACTTAATTATCAACTCGTCAATGATATCCTTTACAGACGTAACTTTCTTGTCCCACTCTTGAGATGCGTGGACAACCAAGATGCTAACTACCTCCTAAGGGAAGTACACGAAGGCATCTGTGGGGTACACGCAGGTCCCCGCGCTGTTGTAGCCAAGCTAAACAACGCGGGATACTTTTGGCCGGGGATGCATACGGATGCACTGGCATACATCAGAAAATGCAGGTCTTGCCAGCTTTACGCACCTAACACGCATCGCCTGAAAAACGAACTGGTTCCAGTCACTTCTTCATGGCCATTTCAGAAGTGGGCCATCGATGTGACAGGCCCATTTCCTACAGCAGCAGGAAATGTTCAGTTCCTAGTGGTAGCCATCGACTACTTCACCAAGTGGATAGAAGCAAAACCTTTAGCCCAAACAACCGCAAAGCATATCAAAAAATTTATTTGGGAATTTATAATTTGTCGTTTTGGACTTCCACAGAATTTGGTGAGCGATAACGGCACCAACTTTGCTGACAAAAAGCTACAACAATGGCTAAAAGAACTTCAAATCACCCACACCTTTACCTCAGTGGCACACCCGCAAGGAAATGGTGAGGTGGAAAGAGCAAATAAAAGCATCGTTGAAGGCATAAAGAAAAGACTCTTGAAACACAGATCCGGCTGGGTGGACGAGCTTCCGCACGTCCTTTGGGCAAACAGAACGTTGAAGAAGGCCAGTACGGGAGAAACCCCGTTCAGCCTCACTTATGGCACTGAAGCCATGGTCCCGGTCGAAATTGGTCTACCCTCACCAAGGGTCTTGAGTCAGCCAGAAGACAATGATGCGGAAAGACGGTTGGATCTTATGCTAACCGAGGAACGCAGAGACTTAGCCACAGTGCGTGAAGAGAACTACAAACGACAAATGCAAAAGTACTACAACACGCGGGTAAAACTCTGCAACTTCAAGGAAGGAGACTACATACTGCGTAACAACGAGGCTTCGAACCAAGAACGCCCAGGAAAGTTGGCCCTGGTCTGGGAAGGGCCATACGTTATCAAACAGGTTCTGGGAAAGGGCGCATACCGGCTCGAAAGGCTCGATGGCACTCCCATCCCAAGAACATGGAATGGAGCTCAATTACGCAAATGTTATATGTAGATCAATTCCAAAACTTGTAAAGAAAAGGCCAAGAGCCACTTCTAATGGAAATGATTCTCCTTTCATAATGTGTTTACCTTTATCCTTATGAACTCCCCACTGGTGCCGGTATTTACCGCATAAATGAGGAGAAGTAAGTCATTGCGTGTGGAAGGCGGCAAAACCCGCATAAACACAACGTTAAAAATAGGGGAAACCTACACGCAGGTATGATGTAAGTAAAGTTTAGCCATCTTTGTAAGTGCAAGTGACGGTCTTATCCGCACAATCACAAATAAGGAAGCAAAACTTCAAACTATCATCTACCACGTTCAAAGGTTATCCTAAAAAAAAATATATATATATATAATACTTAGAAATAAGGATAAGGAAAACCTACACGCAGGTCAGGTATGGGTAAAGTTTAGTCATCCTACCAAGTGCAAGTGACGGTTCAACCCGCACAATCACGAAAGAGGAAGCAAAACTTTAACCCACTATCAACCACGTTCAAAGGTTAACTTATCCTAAATACTTAGAAATTTCGAGGAAAAATGAGGAAAACCTACACGCAGGTCAGATGACAGTTAAAATTTAGCCATCCTACCAAGTGCAAGTGACGGTTCTACCCGCACAATCACGAAGGAGGAAGCGAAACTTTAACCCATCATCAACCACGTTCAACAGGTTAACTTATTCTAAAACACTTGGAAAATTGCTAAAACTAAGTATGCAAGTTATGAGTTTATAAAGCAAGGAATCCAAAGAAGGAAATAACAATCTTATCCGCAAAAAGATTTATATTTCAATGATATATTACAAGAATGGCCGGGTTACTACCCGCCTGAAAGAGTAAATCTATACAAGTCTATCTTAGCAATGGAAAGGGATCTTCGGGATCAAGCTTCAGGGCCGCTTCCACTTGGACCCGCTCCGTCAGAAGAACGGGGTGGTTCGAGGAACGCTTTGAGAACAGCTAACCCATCATCAGCAACAGCTACTTCGTCCACCTTTTCCACCACTGGATGCGGGAAGGCGGCGTATTGGTTCAATGCTTGGTCATAAATGGCTTCGGTATCCACATCGAACAAAGGGAAGTTGGAAGGCGGGACGCCTTTCTCAACAAACCCTAGACCAAGCAGGAAGCCGGCCTTTTCCCCATCCTCATGAGAAGCGTTGAGGGCTGCGGTCATAGCATCATCGTAAGAGGTCTCTGAAAAGACCCGACGCACAACCTACAAAAAAAAAAATATACAAGTGTTAGAACCTTTTCTTACAAAAGAAAAGCGTGAAGACAAAGTTAAACATACCTGAGGCAACGCTTCTCGAAGAAGCCATTGGAGGGCAGCTTGAGCTTCGTTATGGGCGCGTTCGGCTTCGCTCTTGTTAAGGTTGGCAAGTAAAACTTCCTTTGCGGCAGCCTCTTCGACGCCCTTAAGCTTCCGCTGGGTCTGGTCAAGCACCCCCCTCTGGTCCAGGATTTCCTGGAGTTTCTTGGCATCTTCCATTGCCAAGGCATCATGAGCGCGTTGGAGAGCCTCTAATTTGCCTTTCAGCTCCTCATTCTCCACACGCAGAGGCTCAGCAACGGCTTCAGCCTGGGCAGCCCTCTCGGTTGCGTTTCGCGCAGTCTCCCTGGCCAGCCGAAGCTGTTCATTCACAGCTTGGGCAGCCTTGGAGCGGGCCTCGAGTCGCGCCTGAACTTCAACCTCGAGGGCCTTGAAGGCCTTCTCCTTGTCGGCGGCAGCTGCCGCCAGCTGTTGGTTCTCCTCCCGAAGAGCACGCGCCTCAGATACGTCCTTGGCGCGAGCTGCTTTCAACTTGTCGTTTTCACGACAAAGCAGCTCGACGCGCGGCTGCATCCGGGCCTGGAGAACCCGAAGCTCATTGGTTAGCCTACCCTCCTGGTAGCTAACCATGGCTTCCCCCAACGCACCCGGGGGAGCAGCGTGGCGAACCCAGTCCACGCACTCCACAGGTGTGCGAAGGGTTGTTCCTCGGCGTATCTTCCATCGCGGAACGTACACTTCATTGGAATCCGTCACTGCAAAAGAAACAAAGGCAGTAAGGAAAAGATGATAAAAAACATAAGGGAAAAAGAAAGGAACCCTACGCACCTGTAGGGTCAATGACAGGCCGATAACCGCCAAACCCATCACCTGAACCTAAAGGAAATCCATCCAACAGGTCAGGCAGACGGGAAGGTGGCAAAGATCGGCGGGAAGCCCTGCGCGTACCTGATGGTCCGGCCATTGGTGCCGGTGGCGCGGGCATGGTGGCAGCCGCCGTGGTCGCCGTTGGGGTCGCCGCCGCGGTCGCCGCCTCATCAGCAGCAGCAGTAACCGCCGGCTCCGTGAAGGATGCTGTAAAAATCGCACTCACGGCCGGCGGTGACGTCATCTCGACCGGAACAGTTGGCCCAAATGAATGAGCAACTGGACCAACGGATGCAGACGCAGGCGCCTGGGTCGACGCCTCAGGAAGGCTGACCGAGCCTACCGTCATTGGCGGGGAAGTACCCCCCTGCGCTTCACCCCGGAATGCGTCAACATACACGCCTGCACAAAGTGTTAAATTTAAGAAGTAATAAATCTGCAAAGACATTATGATTGTACTTACGGGTTTTCTTGACCCTGAACGTACGGACGGGTGGGGAGGAACCCAATGGAGCCGGCCTCTTGGTCCCGGTCACCGTCGTCTTCGTTGGTTCTCCGGCGGTAACGGTCGCAGCCTCCGGAACAGTGGTCTCCTCACCACCGGGCTTCCCCGCCACCTCTTCACTATCTGACTCCGAGTCAGATAGAACCACCGGACCAGCCGTGGAGGCCTTCTCCTTCCCTTTCCCGCCGGCAGCAGCTTTCTTCTTCCGCACCAATGGAGGAGCATCTGAGGATTCCTCAGAAGAAGACAGATCAAGAATTCCAACAGCGGGTACAGCATTAAGGGGTTGAGGAAGGAATATCGCCTTACCTGGCCGCCGTTGGCTCAGGATCTCGTGGCCCAGCGGATAGACCTCCACAAACCGATCCGCTGTTTGCTCCAGGATGGGCAACTCGCCCTCGTCCAAAGCACGAGTACCCATCCGCGCGGGACCGTCGGCTTCCCGCGGAAACAGAAGCGACTCCAAATCATTTCCCTCTGAAAAAAAAAAAACAAAGAAAAGAAACAGTTAGAAGACAAACTTGTATCAAAAAAGAAAAACAAGACATACCATAGGGAATAGAGTTCAAACCGTATTCGAGGAGGATGGGAACCAGAGATGCATCTTTCCACACCCGGCTCATCCCTAACATGACCATCCCGGACTCCGCAAACCGGTAAACCGGAGATTGGATCCGGGATATCTTCGAAAACCATTCCGCCTCCTGGTAGTTGGGGGCGTGAAGGCTCGGTATCGCTTGGCCATTTTTAAACTTCATGGCAAGGGGGATGGCGCGGGCAGAAATGTAGAAGAATTCCTGCTTCCACGCACGAAGACTGCGCTCGGTGTCGCATATCTTCAGACCCTTAATACGGGTCGTCAGGGTGTACCACCCTTGGATGCACCTCCAGGTATAGAAGGTCATCAGGCGGTCCACATGGGGATCGATGCCCAAAATCCGGCACACCCACTCAAAATGGCGAATCTTGGCGATCGCCATGGGGTGCAGCTCGGTCAAATGGACACCGTGCCTCTCAAGGACACGGTAAACAAATTTTGTCAATGGGAATCTAAGATTCCCATAGACAAAAAATGCAGCATAAACCCCGATCTTGCCACTGGGGGCATCGTACACGGTCTGGTGGGATTCAGGAAACTCAGGCTCGAGATGATCGAGCATGAACTTCCTGACAACATACCGGTACTGATCGCCGGGCAGAGCACACTGGCACTCACCAGCAGTACCCCTGTCGTCAGCTATAGCTTCAGCATCACGAGAGGACATTATTGCAGAAAGAAGAGTGATTTCGGGAAAATGCTTGCCTGAAAAAGGGGAGTATTTGCCGGAAATCACTAAGAAGAAGAAGAGTGAAAAGTGTGAATTGCAAATAACCCTCTCCCCCTTTATATAGTAATCGCAATTAATGCGGTGAATTTAATGCGGATGAGAGAGAAATCAAGGGCGCAATAAAACTATGACACGTGGCAAAAAGCAAGCTGGCAACAGCTGCTGAAAGGACGTGTGCCAGTAATTTCGCGGCCACGCGCCCGAAAAATCATGCCCACGCGCCTGAAAAAGCGACTGGAATGACCATGTTCTGTCACGTCACCATAACTTCCTGCACGTCCTGACACAGTCAGAAGAAACCGTCACACGACGTTTCAGATGTTTGGACTGTTCTTATCCTCACCAACCTTTCGAATTTCAAAATTCAAAATTCAAAAAGATTCAAAGGTAAGCGGGAAAATACCCCTTACCTTGGCAACCAAGTAACCGTAAGACGGATGCGGGTACAGTGTTAAGGCAAAACCTTCCACATACCTACCACCCGCAGGGAATTGAAGCCAAGAATAACTCGGCAACAAAGTAACTATAAGACGGGTGCGGATACAGTGTTAAGGCAAAACCCTTCACGTATCTAGCACCCGCAGGGAATTGACGCCAAGAGTACCTTGAAAGTAAAGTAACCGTAAGACGAGCGCGGGTACAGTGTTAAGGCAAAACCCTTAACATACCTAGCGCCCGGCAGGGAATTGAAACCAGGAAGGATCTTCTGGGCAATGCTTGTGGAAACGGAAATAGCATCCCCGCAGAGCGGGAACGTCGAGAAATACATTGTTTGAGGCTCCAGGATGGAATTGGTGGTTTAAACATAATTGATCACTATGTTCAAAACCACTAAAACCTCAAGGAGAATCCACATAAGTGAGACTCAGCGCTCCTGACTTGCGAGAAAGTTACATACCTACCCGCATCATACCCAAAGATCAAGCAAAAAAATCGGGAATTTTTGCAAGTGACATTAGGAAACCCGCGGGAAGAATCCCCACGGAGAACCTTAAAACTAGAAACCCCTTTTCAAAACCCCTTTGCAAGTGACATTAGTCCAAAAGTTCACCTCACTTTATTAAACATTCATGAGAAGAACATTGGACTGGGGGGACTTGAAGAGGTAGGTCCCAGCAGAGATCAGTTGGTCCCGCAAGACTCACCTTGAACAGGGACGTCTGCGCAAAGGCCATCTGCTCCCGCAGGACCCACCATGCTCATAGGATCTTACGCGCAGTACACAAGCTGAACACGCAGGGAAAGCCTCCCAATGGTGAAGTACCCCGCCTGTTCCCGCAGTTGCGGATACAAGCCATCAGGGAAGGCTACCCGCAGACAACAGGGCTACACGCACAAGACACTAGCTACTTCAGTAGTCACATGAAGAAATGAGCAAGGCGGGAACAATCCCGCCTAAATGAGCCAGTCTGATTCTGAAAGATCTTTTGTACCATGCCTACCAAGGTATGGACAGGACAGACGATCTGACCAGAACAGCCCATGAGCCAATCACAGGGTGACAGCTCATCGACAACAGGGCGAGGAGGAGCACCCTCTAGTACTGTTTGTCACTATTAGCCGCTGCCTACTCACCAACCCTTACTGAGGAGCATGCGCGGCCTACAGTTGGTGGAATAGTGTTACTGTTGGCCGTAACCTATTCACCAACCAGCATGGCCTGCGTACAATCCACAGTAAGTGGGACGTGCATAAACTACAGTTGGTGGAATAGTGCAGCCGACTTTGTTACTGTTGGCCGTAACCTACCCACCAACCAGTATGGCCTGTGCATAGTCCACTGTTGGTTGAACAGGAATACTATTCAGCCGGCTGTACCTTCTTGGAAACCTACCTTCGGCTATAAATACTCCAATATCTTGGAATGGTAAGATCATCTGATATCCAGTTATCTAGCAATCTCTTAATATACACTTATATTCAGAGCAACCTAGTCTGATTCTCACGCCGGAGGGTGGTCACAAGGAGGAACTCCCCCCTTCTCAGTGACGAGCTTACGGTGTTTGTTTTGCAGGTCTCCTGAAGAACAACCTTCTCAGTTAGACCTCATCCGTGGGAAACATTACTTAACCCCCAGATTATCTATAATCTGTACCGGGTCACTTAGTGTTTCTTCAGGCGATCTTCTAAGTCACAACTTGTTTCAAGCTTAATTTCAAAAATAACTAATAAAAATAAAGGTAGTAATAATTCTATTATGGGTTTCAATAATTCATACCACCGACACCTATTTTCTTTATGGTCCAACTAAATTCAATACTATTTCTTTATTATTTATACTATAAAAACAAAAGTATTGTTAATATTATTGGTAATTGAAGAAACACTAACCGGACCCCGGGCAGATTACTGGTAACCTGGGGGTTAGATAGCTGTTTCCCACGAGGGGTTAGACCCTGAGAAGATGGTTCTTCTGATAACCTGCAAAACAGACACCGTGAGCTTGCCACTGAGAAGGGGGGGGGGGTTCCTCCTTGTGACCACCCTCCGGCGTGAGAATCAGACTAGATTGCTCTTTAAATATAAATGTATATTAAGAGATTGCTAGAGCAGATATCAGGTATAATATGATGATAATATGATAGATGAGATGGTCATACCATTTGTGGTATTTATAGCCGAAGGTAGGTTTCCAAGGAGGTGTGGCCGGCTGCAACAGTGTTCCTGTTCCACCAACAGTGGCCTACGCACGTGCCCTGCTGGTAGTTGGTGGGTAGGCAGCGGCTGATAGTGACCAGGCCTGCTGTGTACTATTCCTTTTCCACCAACTGCCGGCTACGCACGTGGTATGGCAGTAGTTGGTGAGTAGGCAGCGGCTAATAGTGACACAGTACAGGAGCATGCTGCTCGCCATACTGTTGTCAATAAGCTGTCGTATCTTTAGTCAGATCTTTTTCCCATACCTCGTCAGGTACAGTACAGAAGATCTTCCCGTATCGTACGGACTGGCTTATTTGGGCGGGAGTATTCCCCCTCCCGCCCTTGTGCGGGATTGTTCCCGGCTTTGCTCATTCCCTCAGGTGACACTGAGTGATTGAGAGCTAAGTGCCTTGTGCGTGTAGCCATGCTGAGCGGGTGGCCTTCCCTGATGGCTTGTATCCGAGGCTGCGAGGACAGGCAGAGTCCGTCACCATTGGGAGGCATTTCCTGCGGGACTAGCTTGCGTACTGCGCGTAAGGACGTCACGTCTCTGAGCATGGTTGGTCCTGCGGATCCAGTTGGTTTCTGCGCAGACGTTCCTCTTCAAGGTGAGTCTTGCGGGTCCAACTGGGCTCTACTGGGACCTACCTCTTCAAGTCCCCCCAGTCCAATGTTCTTCTCAGTAATGGCCACCTAACCAAAAAGAAATCCTTTTTTTTAATCTCTCTTTATAATATATATTAATCTGTTTAGACTTTAGAATAAAGAGTGTCAATTTATGAATTATTTATAATATAAAAAAGTCAAACTCAAATCTTCCTTATGGAAAATAATTGTGCCACAAGATTTTGCAGGTTTGGGCAAATACAATTTCTGCAAAAATCAAACATATCTACATAAAAGAAAAAATCAATTTTTTTTTACTAATTACAGTATTTATACAACGCCATTAACAAATAAAATTGTGAAAATTATTGTAAAAAAATAATAAAATAAGAAAGCTTGTTTTGTTTTGTTTGTTCTCATGTGGGGGGATCTGATTCTCTGGGAAAACTTGCTTCAATGCCAAACTGCACCATTCGTTTCCCTTTATGTCCTATTTTGATTTCCACACAGTTTTCCTAAAAATAAACTGCCAATTTAAATAATATTTAATTAATCAAATTATTCCTTTTTAACTGCCACCTTTAAACAAATAAATAAATAAATACCCACCTTTTTTTTCCATAGCAATATATATTTATGTATGTTTGTATATCAATTACAACTTGTAAAACTTCCAAATGCTCCAGCAATCGAACATGCCACTTCCAATAATTTCCCTGCATTTACCAAAAACATGTTATTATTGCCTAATTTCAAGATTTATAAACGTGCATTTAGTATTTAATAGTTATGCTTTTATTCTTGGATTAATATGTAAAAACATCCATTAAACTTTATAAAAGATGCTTAAAAATCAAGACGTTTTTAGACGAAGAGTTAACTACACTCAAAAGTGTCAAAAGTGGGCATAAAGATTCTACTATTAGTAGTTGTGTATCATGTGCTTTAAAAGTTGTACTATTAAGTAAAAAAAAAGAAAATGATCAAAACAAAACAATCAAAACATCCTTTAGATGGACCAATTCTTGTAATGTCCACCTATAACTCGCCAACCTGATCACATTTTAATCATTACTTGACGTAGTATTTAGGGTGTGTTCGGGATTGCCTATTTTTACCAACTTATAATTTATTAATTTTTTGAAAAGTAATAAGGTGTTTGGATTATTTTTGGTGTAAGAGAGATAAGTTAATAAGTTACACCTATGTAACTTATTAACTTATTGAAAAGTGAGATAAAATAAGGAATCCCAAACACCCGCTTAACCTACCAGCATTTGCCACTAGTTAAAAAAAAGCTCGTTGGAAAAAAAAAAGATATGTTCGGAAGCCAAAATAAATATCGTCAGAAACTAAAATAAATATCATTTGGATGCCAAAATAAATCCCTTCGGACGCCAAAATAATCTTATCGGACGCCAAAATAATCATGTGGTCTCTGATATTTTTCTTAAAACTAGCGACCCGGTAATTTTATAGTGCATGACATAATTTGATTGGTTAAAAACCTCGTCGAGTAAAGTGGGGCGAACAATTTGAAAATTTGTTGATCAAATGAGCATTTTGTTAACATTAAGCAGTCAAATACGAGCATTTCGATTGTTATCCCCTGAAAAAGGTTATGCCTGACTTGTGTCACGACAATTGTACTACCAAAAGGGATGGAGGAATAATGGTATGTGAGTGATGTGACCCCCCAGCCCACCCTAAAGTTATGTCGTGCACCGTCACCGGAAAATATCACCACAGTTCCGGTGAATATACCAATATATAAAAGGGTTCGGATTAAATACAATTAAATTAATATGCTAACTATAAAAATCGAGTAGTGTAATTATAGCGTATTGTAATTACAGCATAACTACGATGTAATTATGTAATTACACTATCTATGAATTTAATTACACTGCTTGATTCCAGCAATTAGCACGTTAATTTAATTAGTAAGTTACTAACAATTTGACGAAATTAACGATATAAAAAAAACAAAAAACTAACCTCGTCTTTGCTTAGCAACGACCTTAACCGCCGCCGTCGTCGAAACCTTCCTCGCCGGTTTCTCCTTCATCTCCTCCACCGGAAACAACACACCGTCAATCCCTTGAACCGATATCCTCCCATCGGTATAAATATCCGGGTCAAACAAATACGCCGACCCTTCACCCGACCCGAACTTAACCGACCCATCAGCCTCCTCCGCCACCACCTTATGCGGCAGCCGGAGCGTATCATAACTCACCTTCCCAAACCTCCGTACCGAATTATACATACTCTCCTCCGTCTGATACTCCGGTATCAAATGATAATACATTATCTGCTCCGGTGCACCCGGGTCACTCAACTGATCCGTCGTCAATTTAGCCATCGCTTCATCATTTGGCGCCAACACCGTCAACACGTAACCCTCCGACACTAATCTCCCCATCTCCGTCGCCAATGACGTCAGATTCACCAATATATCGGCTAATTCATTATACCCACCGTAATGTAACAAAGTATGAATAAAATCCTTAACCTGACTCTCGCCGTCGAAGTGGTGACGTGGCCCTCCGGGTCCGGGTGCCGGAGCCGGAGCCAGCGACGGACCCGGCGCCATTGCGTCGTATATCGGCAAAACCGGCGGAGCTCCGGCCGGAACCGGAGCCGGTTTTTTCAGCCGGTGGGTTCTCGGATCCACCACCGGAGCACCTTCCGGTAAGACAGCGGATATCGAAGCCAAACTTCTTCTCTGGTTAAACTCCTCTTGTACGGACCGTGGGATTAACAGCCTTTCAATCCCGTGGATTAGCCCGTCGGGTCGGGTCAGTCTCGTTATACCGCCTATGACCTTCTCACCGGAAGCTATTTCCAAGGGTAGATAATTTTCTTCTTCGGTGAATAATGTTTTATGTTGTCCCGCCCATTCGTTTGTGAAGAAACACTAGGTGAACCCTGGACAGATTATAGATAATCTGGGGGTTAAGTAATGTTTCCCACGAGGATGAGGTCTAGCAGAGAGTTGTTCTTCAATGGACCTGCAAAACAGACACCGTAAGCTCGTCACTGAGAAGGGGGGGGGGTTCCTCCTTGTGACCACCCTCCGGCGTGAGAATCAGACTAGATTGCTCTGAATATAAGTGTATATTAAGAGATTGCTAGATAAGATTGAGATATCAGATGATGATCCTTACCATTCCAAGGTGTTGGAGTATTTATAGCCGAAGGTAGGTTTCCAAGCAGGTACAGCCGGCTGAATAGTATTCCTGTTCTACCAACAGTGGACTATGCGCAGGCCATGCTGGTTGGTGGATAGGTTACGGCCAACAGTAATAAGGTCGGCTGTATACTGTTCCTTTACTGCCGGCTACGCACTGTTCCACCAACTGTAGGCTGCGCACGTCCCATCGTAAGGGTTGGTGAGTAGGCAGCGGCTAATAGTGACAAACAGTACTAGAGGGTGCTCCTCCTCGTATTGTTGTCGGTGAGCTGTCACCCTGTGATTAGTTCATGGGCTGCTCTGGTCAAATTGTCTGTTCCGCCCATACCTTAGTAGGTATAGTACGAAAGACCTTCCAGAAGCATACGGACTGGCTCATTTAGGCGGGAGTATTCCCGCCTTGCTCATTCCTTCCTGTGACTACTGAACGAATGCCTTGTGCGTGTAGCCTTGCTGTTAGTGCGGGTAGCCTTCCCTGATGGCTTGTATCCGCAGCTGCGGGAACAGGCGGGGTACTTCACCATTGGGAGGCTTTCCCTGCGGGTACAGCTGGCGTACTGCGCGTAAGGTTCTTTGAGCATGGTGGGTCCTGCTGGAGCAGTTGGTCATTGCGCAGACGTCCCTGTTCAAGGTGAGTCTTGCGGGTCCAACTGGGCTCTGCTGGGACCTACCTCTTCAAGTCCCCCCAGTCCAATGTTCTTCTCATGAATTATTAATAAGTGAGGTGAACTTTTGGACTTAGCAAGGGGTTTTGAAAAGGGGTTTAGTTTTTCGGTTTTCCGTGGTGATTCATCCCGCGGTTTTCCTGATGTCACGCAGAAATTCCCGACTTTTCTGCTTGATCTTTGGGTGTGAAGCGGGTAGGTTTGTAACCTCCTCGCACGTCAGGAGCGTTGAGTTCCACTTGTGTGGATTCTCCATGGGGTCTTGGTAGTTTTCAACATAGTGATCAATTATGCTAAAACCACCAATTCCATCTTGGAGTTTCAAACAATATAGTTCTCGACGTTCCCGTCGTGCGGGGATGTTATTCCCGTTTCCGCAAACATGGCCCAGAAAATCCTTCTTGGTTTGAATTCCCTGCAGTGCTAAGTACGTGAAGGGTTTTGCCTTGACACTGTACCCGCACTCGTCTTACGGTTACTTTACTTCCAAGGTATTCTTGGCTTCAATTCCCTGCGGGTGCTAGGTACGTGAAGGGTTTTGCCTTAACACTGTACCCGCATCCGTCTTACGGTTACTTGGTTGCCAAGGTAAGGGGTATTTTCCCGCTTACTTTTGAATCTTTTTGAATTTTGAATTTTGAAATTCGAAGAGTTGGTGAAAGGATAAGAACAGTCCAAACCTCTGAAACGTCGTGCGACGGTTTCTTCTGACTGTGTCAGGACGTGCAGGAAGTTATGGTGACGTGACAGTACATGGTCATTCCAGACGCTTTTTCAGGCGCGTGGGCGCGATTTTTCGGGCGCGTGGCCGCGAAATTAATGGTATGCGTCCTATCAACAGCTGTTGCCAGCTTGCTTTTTGCCACGTGTCATAGTTTCATTGCACCATCGATTTCTCTCTCCTCCGCATTAAATTCATCGCATTAATTGCGATTAGTATATAAAGGGGGAGAGGGTTCTTTGTAATCCACACTTTCACTATCCTCTTCAACCTTTAAGCGATTTCCGGCGAATACTCCCCTTTTCAGGCAAGCATTCTCCCGAAATCGTTATTTCTTCTTTCTTTTGCAAGATGTCGTCTCGTGATGTCGAGTCCTCAGCCGATGACAAGAGTACTGCTGGCGAGTGCCAGTGTGCTCTGCCTGGTGATCTGTACCGGTATGTTGTCAGGAAGTTCATGCTCGAGTCTCTCGAGCCTGAGTTTCCTGAACCCCATCATACTGTGTACGATGCCCCCAGAGGCAAGATCGGGGTATATGCTGCATTCTTTGTCTATGGGAATCTTAGGTTCCCATTGACAAAGTTTGTTTACCGTGTCCTTGAGAGGCACGGTGTTCACTTGACCGAGCTACACCCCATGGCGATCGCCAAGATTCGCCACTTCGAGTGGGTGTGCCGGATTTTGGGCGTTGAGCCCTATGTTGACCGCCTGATGACCTTCTACACTTGGAGGTGCATCCAGGGGTGTACACGTTGACAACCCGGATTAAGGGTTTAAAGATCTGCGCGACCGAGCGCAGTCTTCGCGCGTGGAAGAGGGAGTTCTTCTTCATATCCGCTCGCGCCATCCCCATTGCCATGAAATTCAAGAACGGGCAAGCACTTCCCAGCCTTCACGCCTCCAGCTACCAGGAGGCGGAATGGTTTGCGAAGATATCTCGGGTCCAATCTCCGGTTTACCGGTTTGCGGAGTCCGGGATGGTGATGCTGGGGATGAGCCGGGTGTGGAAGGAGGCTGATGCGCGCAAGATTCCGATCGTCCTCGAATACGGTTCGAACTCTGTTCCTTACGGTATGCCTTTTTTCCTTTTGTTGATTTTGAATTTCTTCTAACTTCTTTCCTGTTTATTTCAGAGGGGAACGACTTGCAGTCGCTCCTGAACCCGCGGGAGGCTGACGGTCCCGCACGGATGGGTACTCGCGCTCTAGATGAGAACGAGTTGCCCATCCTAGAACAAACGGCGGATCGGTTCGTGGAGGTCTATCCGCTAGGCCATGAGATCCTTAGCGCCCGTCGGCCAGGTAAGGCGCTCTTCGACCCTCGACCCCTCAATGTTGAAACCTCTGCTGGAATTCCTCTAATCGTATGTTCTGATGAGGAATCCGCAGATGGTCCTCCGTTGGTGCGGAAGAAGAAGGCTGTCGGTGGGAAGGGGAAGGAGAAGGCCTCCACTGCCGATCCAGCGCCTCGGTCTGATTCGGAGACCGAGAGCGAAGAGGTGGCGGGGAATCCCGGTGGTGATAAGACCACAGCTCCGGAGGTTGCGACTGTCACCTCCGGAGAGCCAAAGAAGACGACGATGACCGGCACAAAGAGGCCGGCTCCATCGGGTCCGTCCCCGCCTCTCCGTACCTTTAGGCTCAAGAAAACCCGTAAGTACAACTTTCCTTTAGCTTTTATCTTCATAGCTTAATATCTTTTAACACTTTTCTTCTTTACGCAGGCGTGGATGTTGACGCATTCCAGGGTGGAGCGCCAAGTAGTATCTCCCCGCCAATGACGGTAGGCTTGGTCAGCCTACCTGAGGCGACGACCCAGGCGCCTGCGCCTGCTTCCGCTGGTCCAGTTGCTCACTCTGAGCCGACTGTTCCAGCTGAGATGACGTCACCGCCGGCTGTGAGTGCTATTTTTACAGCATCTTTCACCGAGCCGGCGGTTACTATTGCTGCGGATCCCGCGGCGGCTGCGACCGTGCCTCCGCCATCGGCAACGACGGCCGGTCCATCAGGTACGCATGGGGCTTCTCGCCAATCTTTGCCACCTTCCCATCTGCCTGACCTCTTGGATGGATTTCCTTTGGGTTCAGGTGATGGGTTCGGCGGCTATCGGCCTGTTATTGACCCTACAGGTGCGTAGGGTTCTTCTGACCCATTATATATATATATATTTTATCATCTTTTCCTAACTGCTTTGTTTTTTGCAGTGTCGGATTCCAATGAAGTGTATGTTCCACGATGGAACATTCGCCGAGGAACAACCCTTCGCACCCCTGTGGAGTGCGTGGAATGGGCTCGTCACGCTGCTCCCAGTGGTGCGTTGGGGGAAGCCATGGCTAGCTACCAGGAGGGTAGGCTAACCAATGAGCTTCGGGTTCTCCTGGCCCGGATGCAGCCGCGCGTCGAGCTGCTTTGTCGTGAAAACGACAAGTTAAAAGCAGCTCGCCTTAAGAAAGTAGCTCAGGCGCGGGCTGTCCGGGAGGAGAACCAAAAACTTGCCGCAGTGGCTGCGGAGAAGGAGAAGGCCTTCAAGGCCCTCGAGGTTGAAGTTCAGGCTCGACTCGAGGCCTGTTCCAAGGCTGCCCAAGCTGTTAATGAACAGCTTCGGCTGGCTAAGGAAACTGCGAGGAACGCAACCGAGAGGGCCACCAAGGCTGAAGCTGTTGCTGAGCCTCTACGCGTGGAGATGAAGAACTTAAAGCCAAATTAGAGGCTCTCCAGCAGGCTTATGATGCCTTGGCGATGGAAGACGCCAAAAAGCTCCAGGAGATCTTGGACCAGAGGGGGGTGCTTGACCATACTGAGCGGAAGCTAAAGGGCGTCGAAGAGGCTGCGGCTAAAGAAGTGTTGCTTGCCAACCTTAACAAGAGTGAAGCCGAACGCGCCCGTAACGAAGCTCAAGCTGCCCTCCAAGAAGCTCTGGTTGCCAAGGAATGGCTTCTTCGAGAAGCGTTGTCTCAGGTAAGCTTTCATGTCTTTACGCTTTTCTTTGTAAATAGAAAGGGTTCTGATACTTGTATATTTTCTTGTAGGTTGTGCATCGGGTCTTCTCGGAGACATCTTACGACGATGCTATGAGCGCAGCCCTCAACGCTTCTCACGAGGATGGGGAACGGGCCGGCTTCCTGCTTGGTCTAGGGTTCGTTGAGAAAGGCGTCCCGCCTTCCAACTTCCCTTTGTATAATGTGGATACTGAAGCTGCTTATGACCAAGCAGTGAACCAGTATGCAGCCTTCCCGCATCCGGTGGTGGAGAAGGTGAACGAAGTCGCTGCTGCTGATGATGGGCTTGCTATCCTTAGAGCTTTTCTTGAACCACCACGCTCTACTGATGGAGCGGGTCCAAGTGGAAGTGGTCCTGAAGCTTGATTCTGAAGATCCCTTTCCACCACTAGCGTAGATTTTTGCTTTTGTATAGCTCTTTGTAATATTTGAATTTTGATGAAATAAAGATTGTGTTTGTTCTTTGCCTTGTTTATTTTACGCATGTTTTAACTTAGCAATTTATTTAGTACTTAGATAAGTTAACTTTTTAACGTGGTAAATTATAAGTTTGTTTCGCTTCCTCTTTCATGATTGTGCGGGTATGACCGTCACTTACACTTAGTAGGATGGCTTAACTTTACTTATATCTGACCTGCGTGGAAGTTTTCCTCATCTTTTCTGAGGATAAGTTAACCTTTGAACGTGGTAGATAATAGGTGTGAAGTTTTGCTTCCTCTTTCGTGATTGTGCGGGTAGGACCGTCACTTGCACTTAGTAGGATGGCTAAACTTTACCCATATCTAACCTGCGTGTAGGTTTTCCTCATCCTTTTTTTGAAATTTTCTAAGTGTTCAGAATAAGTTAACCTTTGAACGTGGTAGATGATAGGTTGAAGTTTTCCTTCCTTGTTCGTGATTGTGCGGGTAAGACCGTCACTTGCACTTACAAGGATGGCTAAACTTTACTTACATCTGACCTGCGTGTAGGTTTTCCTTATTTTTAGCGTTGTGTTTTTGCGGGTTTTGCCGCATTCCACACGTAACGACTTACTTCTTCCCCCATTTGTGCGGTGAATACTGGCACCAGTGTGGGAAGTTCATAAGTATAAGGCTATCAACACATTGTGAAAGGAGAATCATTTCCATTAGAAGTGGCTCTAGGCCTTTTCTTTACAAGTTTGGAATTGATCTACATATAACATTTGCGTAATTGAGCTCCATTCCATGTTCTTGGGATGGGAGTGCCATCGAGCCTTTCGAGCCGGTATGCGCCCTTTCCCAGGACTTCTTTGATAATGTATGGCCCTTCCCAGACCGGGGCCAGCTTTCCTGGGCGTTCTTGGTTCGAAGCCTCGTTGTTACGCAGTATGTAGTCTCCTATATTGAAGTTGCAGAGTTTTACCCGCGTGTTGTAGTACTTTTGCATTTGTCGCTTGTAGTTCTCTTCACGCACTGCGGCTAAGTCCCTGCGTTCCTCGGTTAGCATAAGGTCCAACCGTCTTTCCGCATCATTGTCTTCTGGCTGAATCAAGACCCTTGGTGAGGGTAAACCAATTTCGACCGGGACCATGGCTTCAGTGCCATAAGTGAGACTGAACGGGGTTTCTCCCGTACTGGCCTTCTTCAGCGTTCTGTTTGCCCAAAGGACGTGCGGAAGCTCGTCCACCCAGCCGGATCTGTGTTCCAAGAATCTTTTCTTTATGCCTTCGACGATGCTCTTATTTGCTCTTTCCACCTCACCATTACCTTGCGGGTGTGCCACTGAGGTAAAGGTGTGGGTGATTTGAAGTTCTTTCAGCCACTGTTGTAGCTTCTTGTCAGCAAAGTTGGTGCCGTTATCGCTCACCAAATTCTGTGGAAGTCCAAAACGACAAATAATAAATTCCCAAATAAATTTTTTGATATGTTTCGCGGTTGTTTGGGCTAAAGGTTTTGCTTCTATCCACTTGGTGAAGTAGTCGATGGCTACCACTAGGAACTGAACATTTCCTGCTGCTGTAGGAAATGGGCCTGTCACATCGATGGCCCACTTCTGAAATGGCCATGAAGAAGTGACTGGAACAAGTTCATTCTTCGGGCGGTGCGTGTTGGGTGCGTAAAGCTGGCAAGACCTGCATTTTCTGATGTATGCCAGTGCATCCGTATGCATCCCCGGCCAAAAGTATCCCGCGTTGTTTAGCTTAGCTACAACAGCGCGGGGACCTGCGTGTACTCCACAGATGCCTTCGTGTACTTCCCTTAGGAGGTAGTCAGCATCTTGGTTGTCCACGCATCTTAAGAGTGGGCCAAGAAAGTTACGTCTGTAAAGGATGCCGTCGATCAGTTGATAATTCAGTGCTTTACAGCGTAGTTTTCTTGCCTGTGTTTTGGACTCCGGTAGTGTACCTGCCGCAAGGTATTTTATTATTGGTGTCATCCACGTTTCCGTGCAGGTTTGGATGACACAAATTTCCTTGTGCGGGACCGAAGGTGTCTCGAGGAGTTCAATGCGGATATCCTTTCCTAAGTGGGTGAAGGCTAATGATGCAAGCTTGCTTAACGCATCCGCAGATTTGTTTTCACTTCGCTTGACGTGTATGACTTTGCAGTCATTGAAATCGCGCATAAGGGATTTTGCTTGTGCGAGGTACAGGGCCATTGTGTCGTTCACGGCCGTGTACACCCCGTTGATTTGATTGGCTACTAACATGGAATCCACGTGGGCTTCCAAGTTTTTCACTCCCATCTTACGCGCAATTCTCAGCCCAGCCAAGAATGCCTCATACTCGGCTTCGTTATTCGTACTTGGAAAATCCAGTCGAATAGCGTAAGTGTATTCTTGGCCCGCTGGGTTGGTTAGCTTTAGCCCTGCGCCTGAACCCTCGTTATTGGCTGCCCCATCAGTGTAGAGTCGCCAGACGTCATTGATGTCTTGTGCTGGAGAGGGTTGAGCCTCTTCCTGGCACTCTTTTTCCCGTGATGCAGGCACTTCTGCAATAAAGTCGGCCAGAACCTGGGCTTTTATGGCTGGTCTTGGCTTATACTTTATCGCGTACTCTCCCAACTCAATTGCCCATTTGGCTAGGCGTCCCGATAACTCGGGTTTGCCTAGAACGTTTGCAAGTTTGAAGTTGGAGAGAATGGTGATTGGGTGACCCTGGAAATATCGTCTTAACCTGCGTGAAGCGTGTATAAGTGCTAAGACTAATTTTTCGAGGGTAGAGTACCGGGTTTCTACGTCTGTTAGGACACGGCTGACATAATAGATTGGCATCTGGATGCCTTTTCGCTCTACTAGCAGGACTGCCCCGGTTGCTCTATCAGTTGCGGAAAGGTATAGGATTAACTCCTCTCCCGCTTCTGGTGCTGTGAGTGTTGGGAGTTCGATCAAGCGTGACCGAATCTCCTGAAAAGCTGCTTCCGCTTCTGGTGTCCAGCGGAAGTGCGTTTTCTTCAAACAGTTTCTCAACGTTGACACGAAGGGAAACGACCTATCCGCGTGGTTTGCCAAAAAGCGATTAAGTGCCACTAGTCGTCCATTCAGTGTCTGAGCCTGTTTGATGGTAGTAGGTGATTCCATTTTGATAATGGCTTCGACCTTTTCAGGGTTCGCTCTGAAGCCATCTTTAGTGACGATGACCCCCAAGAACTTCCCTTCTTCCATTCCAAAGGCACACTTGCTCGGGTTGAGCTTCATGTTTATCTTCCTGAGCGTGTTGAAAGTTTCTTCGATGTCTTTCAACATCGCTTCTGGGTCAGGGCTTTTGATGACCAAGTCATCCATGTAGACTTCCAAGTTCCTCCCAATTTGGGTATGAAACTGGTTATCCATCAGGCGTTGGTATGTGGACCCGGCATTCTTAAGTCCGAATGGCATCATTTGGTAACAAAATGTGCCATCGGGCGTCCGAAATGCGGTTTTGTCCTGATCATCAACGGCCATGTGGATTTGATGGTACCCCTTATACGCGTCCAGGAAGCATTTAAGGCGGAACGGTGCCAACGAGTCCACCTTAAGATCAATTTCGGGTAATGGATAACAATCTTTGGGGCATGCTTTGTTCAAGTCCTTGAAGTCTATGCACATGCGCCATTGTTTGTTATTCTTCGGTACCATAACGGGATTTGCAACTCAAGTTTGATATCTACTAACGCGTATGATGCCTGCGTCAAGGAGTTCCTTGACTTGGGTTCTACACGCGTTAGTTTGTTCTGGCCCCATTACTCTGCGCTTTTGTACGATCGGCGTAACAGCCGGATCGCATTTGAGCTTATGCTCTGCCTTACTTCGGGGTACACCAGTCATGTCAGTTGGTGTCCACGCGAAGATGTCAGCGTTTTTTTGTAATAAGCGCTTGAGTTGGGTGCGTGTGGGATCAACAATTGTCGGGCCAATGGTGACGGCCTGGTCAGGGTACTTGCCGTTGAAGGCCCATTTTTCTGGTTCGGTGATGGTTGGTTTAGCCATCTTTGGTTTGGGTTTAGATGAGACAGATGCGATGCATACCTGGGGAATGCCGGTGATCATCGCTACACCCTCAGCTGCTGGCCATCCCATCATGCCGTGGACTGAGGATACCACGGCGTTGAATCTTGCCATCCCGTCTCTCCCGAAGAGAATGTCGTATGTGTGGTGTGGCTTCTTCATCACAACAAAGTCCACATCTTCTGTGCGGGAGTGTTTCCCATCCGTAAGAGTGACGGGGAAAGATAGGATACCCAGGGGGGTGTTTGTGCTGCCATCAAACCCTTCCATCGAGGCGCAGATCTTTTCCAGGCGCTCCTTGTCTTCGTCATCTAGCTTGTCGAAGAAAACTGCCTGTACATCACCGTTGACGAGGCGCCGTTGTCAGCAAGAGTGCGAGAAGTGATGTAGTGCCCCAGCTGGCTTTTGATGACGATAGGGCCTTCTTTGCTGGGTCCTCCTGGCACTCGCGGGAAGCGCACCTCAGCTTCCTTCCACGCACATGGTTCTGGCGTTCGCCTTTTTCTTCCTCTGATGTTACCATGAACCATGTTGATGCTGATGTCCACGGGCTTTCGTCCGTTGCCTCGATACCGGTTGTCTTTCCGTCCTCTCTTCTTGATTGATGCCACCAGGTGTGCCAGTCTTCCATCCTTGACGAATGCTTCAACAATATCCTTCAAGGATGTACACTCTTCCGTACCATGACCTTTTGTCCCGTGGAAGTCACAGGATTTGCTCTGATCCGCATTAGGTCGGTGCCGGATCACTGGAGCTTTTGGCCACGGTAGCTTTTCAGTGGCAAATATCTCCGTGACGCTTTTGGTGAATGGCGTCCAACGGTGCTTTTGGCTTGAAGGGTGTGTGTGATTTCTTCCGCCAACAAGAGGGTGAGAGCTGGATGAGGTGTCAAAGTTTACCCTTGACTGCCAGATACCTAGCCTCCTCTTTTTGTTCTGCCGGGCGATCCGGACATTGTTCTCTCTTGTCCTCTGCGTGTAGAGGTGTGTACTCTGGGGAAGATCCCTTCCCAGTTGTTTCTCTGTCTCGGCAAAGCGCTTGGCCGCCGTCATGATGGCATCCCATGTTGATGGCATGCCATCCTTACCCGTCAATGTGCGGATAAGCTCGGGTATTCGGCGCCTTGGATGAAAGCGGCGCGAACAAGATCTTCACTTACGTTGCCGAGACTTAGCTTTTTGGAGTTGAAGCGGGTGATGAAGTCTAATAAAGATTCATCATCCTCTCTAACGCAGTTGAGGATCGTCCACTGTTCCTCAGTGTATTTCCTCTGTTGGCTGAAGTGCTGGCTGAACTTGTTCTGAAAGTCCGCCCAGTCATATATGTGGTGGACCGGTAAACGATCGAACCATGCCCTGGCCGCTCCAACCAGAGTCATCTGGAACATATAACACCACGTGGGTTCCGTCCAGTTACTGACGGTTGCCCCCGCAATGAATCTGTTCAAGTGGTCGTCTGGGTCGGATAGACCATCATAAGTGCCAATGTTGGACATTTGCTTGGCACTTCTCGGGGCGATTGCTTCCGCAATGTCCCTTGCGAACTTTGATTTTCCTGCATTTGTAGCAGTTGGCCTAAAGGTTTTTGAGAAGTCACGCGGGTTTCTCTCCGCATTTGTTGGTTTAAAAGCTTCCCCAAAATTCCTTTTTGGCCGGAAGTCCGTTTCCTTACGCTTCCCTTTCGCCTTATGGCGAGGGTTTGCGTCGGTATCGGATTCTTCTTGCTCCTCGTCTGAGTACTCGCACTCGCTGTTCATATTGAGCTGTTGGCGAGTACTGCCGAATTCGTCAGCCTGTTGAACTGAACGCAAGCATTTATCCAATTCAGCTTGGAACTCTCTTTGACGTGCTTCGGCCCACGCCTTCACTTGATCTAGTGTTTGGCGAGGGGCCCTCGTTCGTTTTTCCAACTGGGCATCAGTGAACCCCAGTGGAATATTTACTGCACTTGCCCCGGCTTGGGTAGTCGGCGTAGTGTTCGTAAGATTTGTATAACCGCCGGTGTTCCCCCCAGTTGCTGGGGTTGTGGTTACCGAGGTTTCTTGGTCGGTTACTGGCCTTGGGACCGGAGTAACGTTAACAATTTCTTCAGAGATTTTGAAAAAACTAAATTAGTTCTAGGTTTTATGCACGGATGGCGCCAATGAAGAAACACTAGGTGAACCCTGGACAGATTATAGATAATCTGGGGGTTAAGTAATGTTTCCCACGAGGATGAGGTCTAGCAGAGAGTTGTTCTTCAATGGACCTGCAAAACAGACACCGTAAGCTCGTCACTGAGAAGGGGGGGGGGGGTTCCTCCTTGTGACCACCCTCCGGCGTGAGAATCAGACTAGATTGCTCTGAATATAAGTGTATATTAAGAGATTGCTAGATAAGATTGAGATATCAGATGATGATCCTTACCATTCCAAGGTGTTGGAGTATTTATAGCCGAAGGTAGGTTTCCAAGCAGGTACAGCCGGCTGAATAGTATTCCTGTTCTACCAACAGTGGACTATGCGCAGGCCATGCTGGTTGGTGGATAGGTTACGGCCAACAGTAATAAGGTCGGCTGTATACTGTTCCTTTACTGCCGGCTACGCACTGTTCCACCAACTGTAGGCTGCGCACGTCCCATCGTAAGGGTTGGTGAGTAGGCAGCGGCTAATAGTGACGAACAGTACTAGAGGGTGCTCCTCCTCGTATTGTTGTCGGTGAGCTGTCACCCTGTGATTAGTTCATGGACTGCTCTGGTCAAATTGTCTGTTCCGCCCATACCTTAGTAGGTATAGTACGAAAGACCTTCCAGAAGCATACGGACTGGCTCATTTAGGCGGGGGTATTCCCGCCTTGCTCATTCCTTCATGTGACTACTGAACGAATGCCTTGTGCGTGTAGCCTTGCTGTTAGTGCGGGTAGCCTTCCCTGATGGCTTGTATCCGCAGCTGCGGGAACAGGCGGGGTACTTCACCATTGAGAGGCTTTCCCTGCGGGTACAGCTGGCGTACTGCGCGTAAGGTTCTTTGAGCATGGTGGGTCCTGCTGGAGCAGTTGGTCATTGCGCAGACGTCCCTGTTCAAGGTGAGTCTTGCGGGTCCAACTGGGCTCTGCTGGGACCTACCTCTTCAGTTTGACCCGACCCGGGATGGGATGATGTGGAAGAGTAGTAACTTTTGTAGTGACCTGAGATTACCGGGTTCAAGTAAGAACCGTTTGAATTCGGGATCCATTTGTTTCTCCAAGGCTTCATTGTTTGGTGCGAATATTGTGACGTGAGACTGCTTGTTCTAAGGTTTGTAACAATAAAGCTTTTTCAACGAGTTCGGATAACTCAGTGTAGTGTGAGTCAAGAAGTGCCACGAGGACCGAGTTGGAGTTTGATTTGTGAGTTGGATTTAGGGGTTTGACTCGGCAATGCGGTTGTGGTAACAAGGATTGTGAAGAGTACGAGGTTGAACACATCATAGTTCATGGAACACATGATGCTTGGTCAAAGGGGTTTGTGACAAAACAGGTTTTGATTATAGTTTCTCTCTCTAGAAATGTTTTGGGTGTGGTTTCTCTCTCTAGGATTTTGATATTGGGGGTGATTTACAGGTGGTGGAAGGAAATGGAACGTAATGATACGGCAAGAGGTGATGTCGTTTAATGAGTTAGGAAGTAGAACAGGCTGGAGGTGGGGCCCACGTGAGTGGAAGAAAGAGAGAGTATTGTGGTTCGGCTTAGAAGGTGATATTGTATTTTGAGGAAACGGGGTGCAATAAATGTAACGTTCTAAGAATAAACAAGACACATGTTCCATGACTATAATATTAAGGATGTAAGGTTAATAAAGCAATACTAAGGATGTAATGACTTGTTAAGACGTAAGAACTTGATTATATCGATTAGTTTATGATTTATGATTCTGTATTTTATAATAAGCATTACAAAATTGATAATATTGATTTGTTTGACCAAATTTGATTCCATAAATTATTTGTTTATGAAATTAAACACTTTTAAAGGCGATGATTGTATTTAAGTAGAAACTCATGAGTTATTTCTTAAGCTCAAACTTAACTAAGGTTCATTTCGTTTATTTATTTTAATTGTATTGTTTTCTAATTTATTTGCGTTGAAAATATATACATATATTTATATTTAATTATATAATCTTGTATGTGTTAATTATTATTATCATAATTTTCTAACCTAGTTAATTAATTAAACAAGTTTTTTTTAAGATTGAGTTAGTTAAAATTCGGCCTGAGTCAAGCTTTGAAGGGAAGTTTTCAAGTGGCTAGTGAGTGTCTTGGCTCGGTTATACACTATGTATAATTAATTAAACAAGTTTATCTTGTATATGTTTATTATAAAAACTAATTAATAAATTCAAAAATTATTACGAGTTTAAGTCAACACCAAACAGTTAACCCGTTTATAACCTTAAATACAATTTGTACATTTACATATAGTATCCTCAAGAAAATATTCATAATAAAAATATAGTTTAATGATCAAATACAAATACTTCTTAACATTAAAACAAGGTGAACTCATTTGTTGTTATTATAAGTATTTGCTGTTATTTTTTTTCGTATTTGCTGATTTACGATTGTGCGACGTTATAAGTATTTGTTGATTGTATTTTGTTGTTATTATTAGGTTATTATTTTATTTTATTTTATTTTTTGCTTTACATCTATTTGCTTTCATTATAAAATATTGTTTATGTGGATTAGTATTGTTTCATACGTTTTCATGTTTGGTAGATTGATATTGTTTCATACATTCTCATTTAGTCATGTTAAGATTATTTTGTACATTAACTCTCCCATTAAAAAATGTATATGTAATCGTATAATACCGTCTTGATTCAATTTATTATAGTGTATAAATCAACTTAAAAATGTATCTGCTTCAATTTTTTTTAGTGTGTCATGTTATCTTTAAAAAAAATATGGTTCCACTATTAAAATAATTTATATAATTACTTGAATTTAATTTAGAAATCAAAGGAGGAAATCGCATAGTGAATTAGGTGTGGTTACCTAAAAGATCTATAAACCATAAAGTAGTAAACCGAGTGATACATAATAAAAAGAGAGGGGTTTAGTAGAAGTGAGTAAGAGTAGGAAAATGATTTGCTAACTCGACAATTAATTCTTCACCAACCCTGTCAAAACTACATCACTTAATAATTCACTAAATAATGAACAAATATATATATATATGCAATGCATTGTTTCTCGTTGATATACCGTTTTGTGCATTTAATAAAATAAAAATACAGCCATTGTAAAATGGCATGTGAGTCATGATACTTTATTTATTTATTTTTATCAAATTGTCTAATTGAAACTTGATATTCGATTAACAAAGTGGTGCATCACTAACATGTTGGTTGACACTTATTTATATTTTTCACAACCCCGGCAAATCGATGGATTGGTTAAAGCGGGTTTGTGCCAAAATGAATTGATTAACAAAACAAGTATTGAGTTAATATGGATTCAGAAAAATTCCTTTGGGCCAAAACAGTTCGTTGTAAAAAACTAAAAACCGGTTAATGTCGCAACTAACACTGACTAAACGGACGTGTGCTGAATTGAGTCATAACATGTTACCCGCGATATATATTAATTAATGACGGTTAGCTACAATAAAAGATGTGGTGTATGTGGTTGCAGTGAATGACAGCAGTTGTTTCAACGATGAAAGTGGCGGTACTGGCAATGATGGTATAGGTGATAGTGAGGTCGTGATAGTATCGATGACCAAAATGAAAGTCTTTGCTCAATTGCCCCCACCCTCTTTAAGTGAACTTAAAGAGAACGAAATAACACACTTTAAAGCTTTACTAGCCACTTGATCAAGTTTCATTACTAACATCTATGGTCTCTAGACTTCAAAAACTACATATTCCAAAGTTGTTAACTAAGGTTCTCAACAGTACTTCATACACATGCAAATGTCTTGTTAACCTTTGAAAAATGTCTTGTTAACCTTTGAAAAATGTCTAGCTATCGTACATAAAAAATATATAAATATACTTTAAAAATATAACAATTAATGAAAATAAATCCATTGGCCATATTTTAATACTTTATATAATATACTAAAAAATAGAATGTTATATCATGCATATTTCGCATTGATGGGAAGGGTCAAGTGTGTGTAAATAAGTACAGGAGTTACAAATATATGAAGGATGATCTACACCATTATGCTTATGATAGTATGTTAATGTTAGATCCAAATCTTAACTTTCCCTGTATTGGAGATCTCACGTATTAATTGGTCTACTAGCTTTTAATATATTTTGTAATCAATTACTCAACACGTACTTATTTTAAGAGCGTTTGGAACGCCCCCCCCCCCCCCCCTTAAATGCCCCAACCCGAGTGAGTTTTATTAAGACAGGATGTTAACTGTGCACATTTGATTTTGACAGTCCAGACATGATTAATTCAAAAACACCATCAAAGAAAAAATTACAATTATGAAAAACTTCTTTGAATAAAGTTTCGAACATATGACCTTAAGAACCCAAATCTTAACCACCACCTCATACCATTAAACAAGAATATCAGTGGCAATCAATACATATTAATATATACCAATGGAATTTAAGTAAATTCATTTAATATGAATTAATTTTGAGGATGTGTACAAAAGTAAAGCAACTTCGACCCCATGTAGCAGGTGAAAAAATAAAATTAAAAATAAAAATTGTGCGAGTAATTAGTTTAGCAATCCTTATCTTCAACTGCTTTGATGTTGTGTTCTTTACCTTTGTGCAAAGCAAAACCGTCCTTCACTTTCTTTCCTACTTTCTTATTCTTATTTCACATAAGATCGAGTAATCACTAAGTCACGCATTTCTTCATATAACATATTCATTTCATTTCATTTCATTTACTTTCATTTTATTATAGTTTCTAGACTCTAATTAACTTCTAATGCACACAATCTATTAAAAAAGACCGCGCACTTGTATAAAATATGATGTATTTGGGATGGTTACTTACAAACGGCTAAAAATGTGAACTTGTAAGTTAAATTTAGCCTATTTGAAACACCTGTCATATTTTGATTGACCTGGACTTAGTTTTCACTATTATCATTGCCCAAAACGTGACGGCTAAGGCTTAGCCCTTTAGCCGGCTTGTCACTCGTGGCACAATCTAGTTATTTCAAAAAAGAATGTCTAGAAAATAAATAGGTTAGGAGTCATTTGTTTATGAGAAAAACTTCAAAAAAGGGTCAAGCACGTTTGTGTTTGGTAATTTTATTAAGTTTACCCTTAATTTTGTTTTCTTTCAACAAATTTTTACTTCCACTTAACACTAATAAAAATTTACACGTTTTCTAAGGTTTGACCTCGAACATCTTCTTTGAAAATCATATGCCTCTATCAAATGTGAGGTAGTCTCACGTATTTTTTTTATGGTCAGTTAGTTTTGTACCCGTCGCATTGCGGCAAGACATCAACGTACTTTCGGTTGGTATGTGCAGTAAAAACCTGATTATTGCGGTAGCGAATTGATGCAAATTTTCTTTAACGTTGGTTAATTACTCTTGTTACAGTATTCGGGTCAGTTGCGTTTTAGACATTAAAACGGTGAGTTGATACGAATTTGATCAGTTTCGTATATGTTTCTTTCTATATCAAGACTAAAAAAAAGCAAATAATATACATATTTAAAGCAAAAAGCATTAAATATCGGTGGCCTTGCGGTGCCGACCACCGATAGTTATCTATATACGAGTTCAGTTGGTTTCGGTTACTTTTGTTATGGTACCGGAGCTAAAAAATAAAAAAATATATATAAAAAAGTGAGATGAACCAATGGGGTAGCGTTGGTTGGAAAACTTAGACGTTGATAAATACCCAAGCGTTTTGGTCCCGGGTGTTGAGGCTGTTAGTCTATGCGAATTTGGTCGATTTCCGTTATGTTTGTTATGCTACCGGAATTAAAAAAAGGAAAAAAACAAAAAAAATGCCAGTACGGTGCCGCCTGCCAAGTGGTTCAGTCAGCACTTAGCGGCACCAAACTTGTTAATCTACCTATTCTAATAAAGTAAAATAAATGTGGACACTTGTCATGTTCTGGTTAATTCTCACAATTTTTTTCCTCCAAAACTAATATACCCTAATACATGTAACTAAATTTTATCCCCCATATTACGGGGGTTGTTTTACATTATTCTTTTTTAATATTTATATATGTATATTTGGATTTTAATTTTATTTATTGTAAAAAAGTTAATAATTAATATACTTGAGATTTGATGATTAAATGGTTTCACAAAAAAATGATATGTTATAATCCGGTTTAAAAGCTATATGGGTTTGGTGATACCCATTACCCGTTTATTTTCTTTATTATAAAATTTTTTCTTAATTATAAATAATATTTTTTTTTAATAAAATAGGATATTAATTTTTAGTATATTCCTATTTTATAGGATTTTCATATCAACTATTTGACGAGATTATTTTTTAATATAATGAGATTTTATAGCCCGTTTAAGAACTATCTGGGTTTGGTGAGACCTTTACCCGTGAACTCAGATCAAATGCGTGAGAAGCCTTCATTTACAAATAAAACAATCTGATGGCTTGAGAGAATGGTCATTTTACATTTTTCGTTTTTTAATATTTATTATTTGGATTTTAATTTTCTTTATTGTAAGAAAGTTAATAATATACTTAGGGTTTGATGATGAAAGGGTTTCATAAATAAATGATATGTTATAACCCGTTTAAAAGGTATCTGGATTTGGTGACCCATGACCCACTTATGTTTTTTACTATAAAAATGTTTATTAATTATAAATAATATCCTTTTCTTTTTAAATTGATTATTAAATTGTAGTACATCTCTATTTTATAGGATTTTCATATCAAATAATTGGTAAGATTAATTTTTAATTTAATGAGATGTTATAACCCGTTTAAGAGCTATTTGGTTTTGGTAAGACCCATGCCCATGAATTTTGGTTAAATCAATGAGAGAACTCCATTTACAAATCAAACAATCTGGTGGCTTCCATAAAAGGGGGGAGCGACCACATCGCGACACGTAGGATTTTAGGGTCTTTGTTTATATATATTATAGATAAATCAATACTTATTCACTTTCCTTTTACACTATATTTATGTAATATCTATATATTATTATAAATATAAATGTTAACATATTATTTTACTACATATTTCAAAATACTTGGTGAATTTCAAAAAACAATAACAAATCATGTTTATCAAATGAAAATTGTTTTGGATTTTTTATGAAACTTAAATTTGATATTATGGGTCAAAAGTTGGTAAATAGATTATTTGGTACAAGTTAACTACATTTAGGTCAAAATTTGTTACGGGTCAAAAATGAAAATTTTGAGTATTTTTAGAAGTTTGAAAATGCAAAATATATTTATCGTCGAATTTGTTATGGGTTCACAGTGTTGACTTTAAAATGTCAAAAGTATGAAAGTTAGAATTTTAAACATGATTCGAGTTTCAAATTTATTTTTAAGGACATTTTTTATAATAATCAAAAGGTTTATAATTTGGCAAACTGACTATTTTTCCCTCAACTATTAAAATGTAAGAAAATATTGCGAACACTTTCGACATACCACCCCCATGCCTATTAATGCTTCTAACTTTTATCACTTTTGAAATATTTATGTCTACATTAATTTTTCCTTCAATGGTGATCAGAACGTTATGTGGAAAGCATGTCATGGAAACTATGCTCAAATGAAACAAAATATTCACAAAATTGGATGAGTTAACATGTTATTTTTTATGTTGTCATTATTACAAAGTCGAGAAGCCCTCTGAAACTTATCAAAATCTTTTTCATAGTGTAGCTCAGAAAAACATAGCTCTTAGAGAATATCCATTGTTACAATTTAATGTTCTATTTTCCTTTAATAAGTGGTAAATTGATAAATATATCAATAAAGGTAACGTTCCTTTTGTATTTAGACTGAGTGGTTAGAACTACTATTGTATAAGAAGCTTTCTTTCCGAAATTGGTTCATAACCAAAAGTCTTTCAATTATACATGTATGGCACCGAGAATGAATTTTTCAACAGAAAGAAATATTCTCGAGTACGTTTTTGCACGAGCATTTTTTTATTAAGTTCATTTAAAAAATTAATTTTGGGATATAAATAAAATCAATTTATGTATACATTGTATAGATACAAGCATAGACGTGATATATTTTTTTCATATACGCTATGTAATTATTTGTTTTATTTATAATTTTATAATTTGAATTGTCCCGTGTGTGATACGGACTCTAAAACTAGTTATTATATATAATAATTATTCAATTATTTTTGTATAATATGTAGTAGCTTATTACCTATGCAGTTAACTCGGCCGATATATCGTTGATATATCACCGATATATCGTTTATCGGACCCGTGGCAAGATATCGGTGCAAAATATCGGTCATAATATCGATGCCGATATTATCAGCGATAATGACCGATATATCGCTGATAATTTGCTTCAATAATATCGGTTGTATCATCGATTTTCTCGGTTTGGGCCATTTTTATGTTTTTACTTACATGATTCATGGAAATAGCTTCAATTTACACTACGAGGTGGTAGTTCATGATAAGATATCGACTTTTTGGAGATTTCTGACGTCAATTCCGGCGCCGGCGCTACCAATTTTGCCGGAAATGATGAACTATGAAGGCCTGAAGGGAATGGTGCCATAATAAAGGTTGAAGAAGGAACAAGGAAGTGACGGCTGTAAGTTTAGTTTTTTAGGTTTAAACAAATTAATTTTCACATTTTGCTTAAAAGCCTAAAAGGTGTAAAATCAGGTTGTGTGTTATAACAATTAACTACTCTATCTTTACTAATTTACATTTTGGTTTTTAAACTTATAAATTATGTATAAAAGTTATAAAATTAACATCATATGCATATACAATATATGTACATATAAATTTATGCATGATATTGAATAACCGATATCTCACCACGAAAAACGATATATCATGTACCGGTTCTTGACCGATATCTGATATTTTTATCGCATTAACTGCTTAGCTTATAACTTATAATATTTTAGTGCACTCTTTAATAAATTTGGTTCAAAGTAATAGAGCTACAAGACAAAAAGCACGTGTAATTAACCTCAAACTAGAAAGCTAATAATAAAATAATAAGTTTGTATTACAATCAAACAGCGGCGGATTCACGAAGCTTCGGAGTTTTGCAGAATGACGGTTGGCTTTAAGCCAAGCCACATAAGCCGAGTAAAGAACCAGCTTGTTTAGCTGGAAGGCAGACTGTCATTGTCGTCATATTGTTTTATTCTTTTTTGTTTGTTTTTTCATTTTGGTTCCTTTAAAGGTTTAATTTTATTTCGATTTACGTCAACCTTTTGTTTCCGCTCAGTTACTGGAATTTATTGGCGGCAAAAATAGATATAATTTTTAAGAAAATCATCAATAACCGGGACTGGCAAAGTAGCAAATGGGTCGGGTCGGGTGGGTATTGAACACCTGCCATAATGAATTCGGGTCAGAACTGGGTTAGGATAAAAACAAATCGATTAAAAAGGATATTTTTGATTTTGGTTGAAATGGGGCCGATTTATGCGTTATACTTGTACAAACATCTGGTTACGCTTGTAAAAGTAGCCTTCTAAGGCCGACTACTCCCTGAGTACTCGTTACAAGGTATGTCGTTGAGGGTTGTTTATTTAATTCCGCCTAGTTACTAAGAATCAATTAAATGTGGTCAAACTCAGACAGAATCACATCTAGTCGGTGAACTTGGACCGATTTTGACTTTAAAAAAATAAAACATAACTCGTATTTATTTAATATTAAAGAATAAATATCATTTTTTTTACTTAATAACTAACAAATTTTAAAATATTAATTATTTTAAATTGTATTTCTCTTATTTATATTGATATTCACCTATTTTGTTATTAATATTAGTAAACTTATGATATTTGGCATATATATAATATCTAAAAATTAATTTTCTTTATATTTACCATGTCCGAGTACTCCGAGTACACCCAACTCCCCAGTCAGCCATCTAGGGTCCGCTTAGCGACTTTTACAACCTTGATTACGCGTTAAGAAAATGAGGTATATACGTGAAAATGAATCGGATAGCTTAAAGTAAAGTATATACGCTAAAAAGAAAATATAGAAACGTGACATATTATTGGGTGTACAAGTTCTTTTTGGAATGGGACACATTTTATTTGTTTTTATGTACAAGTATAAACAAAAAAGAAAAGAACTTATGCTGAACTTGTATATTCGAAATATTTTGATGATGTAAGAACATAAAAATAATTATGTAAAATAATTGTGTTGTGTGATTATGAGATAAGTTTTGTTGGACATGAACGTTGAGATATATATATATATATATATATATATATATATATATATATATATCTATCTGAAGATGATAATTCGCAAAATTTTCTCTTAAATTTTTTCATCTTGTCATGATAGATTATACAACCAAAATCCAAAACCGATATTACAATCAAACTTCGGTTATAAACTTGAAAGAATGGTAGTGAGCAAGCAAATTAAATCATATCTTGGATTGAATAAAAAAAACCATAACAAAAACAAAACAAACTGAGCTTAAAGTTGGACACAACATCTTATTGCCTCCTGTGATCACATCTCGCCTATGTCATTGCTTGTAAGATGCGATCGCCGGATCAATGCGGGTTCCAAAATCAAGCATGAGACCCAGGGTCATCCCTAAGAATCCTCCAAAATCCCGGGGCGGGTAGGGCGAGCAACAAAAGAAAAAAGAGGGATTTTGTTAAAATATATATATATTTATTTGAAAATAATAATAAAATCTTTGGGCTCTTGAACAGTCACCCACCTTGCGCCTCCTTCAAGCTGGTGCTGATGAGACCGAAACAATGTAACCCATGAAAAAAACAAAACAAAACAACTATGAATGGGTGATGGTGTGGGGTGCATTTTTTGCATAAATAACGAAAGATATGGAATCCAAGAAAATAGGACAGCTCTCCTAGGGAAATCAATTGTCAACACACATTACGTGTAACCATAACTATTGTAATACTTTTGTTATTTAGCATTTTGAAGACAATTATTACTTTCATTATCTTCTTATTTCGTGTTTAACTAATAATAATCATTATTTAAAACCAAAAAAAGAAAATCATATATAAATATAGTGATGCAGTTATCAGCAGAGAAAGGAAATGGTTGCTTCTCAAGTTGGGATCTAAAACAAGTGACTGATACATTCTTTTCTTTCATCCTATGATTAAAGTCCCACTCCTATGCTCTGCCCACATGTGTTTCCCAATATTACGGAGACAATATATTTGTCCTTTTAATACCAATAAAACAGAATATTGGTCCACTGCATGTGTTTTTCTAGTTGCTCTCTTGGACGATAAGCCTGATCTCTCTCTAATGATGCACAATACCAGCCTCATCCGACCATTTATCGTCTTAAGTAGCTGGCCTTTCTTAATTTGTCATCAACAAGGTGTGTGGGTTCACGCGTTGGCCTGTGACAAGCACCACAGGGATATATAGTGAAACAAATTATTTAACATCTCAAATGAACACCTTTTGTTTTAATTAGTGGATATAATATACTTTTGAATTAAAATTTCGGATGTCTGCTTCACAAAACAATGCTAATAACATCCTTTATATTCGCATATAGTCTGTGTTGAAATATACGTTTCACGATGTGACAATTCGCTAATACCCTCTATGTTCGTATAGTTCGTGTTGATACATTATTCTTGCTTGAATTGTTTTCCTTGTTATTATTATTTTCATTGGTAAATGGATTGGGTTTATGCCTTTATGGATTGGGCTAAGGATAAGATGCTGTTGGATATGGATGGATTGTGCTTGTGAAGATGCTGGGCTCAGAAGCTGTTGGGCTTGGGAGCCCGTATTGAAGCCCGACTCATGACTTTAGGGAGAAAAGTTGAGAAAGATTATAAGGCACTTTTTACGAACATTTTAGTTGAATGTTTTAGATTCCACAACTATTAGAGTTTTAGTGTGATGAGATGAATCCTAGTTAAAATATATTGGTTTTTATTAATCATAATTATTATCTTTTGAGCGTTATTGATTCTAACTAAGGAACTAAGGAATTGACTGCTAACGGTTCCAACTTTTTAATGTATTTGTTCCCAACAGTCCGCGACTAACAGAAATCTAACGCCGTTACTTGCAGGTCGCCAAATAAATAATTTTGGCCGGAAAAGTCACGTATTGCCTGTAAACTCAACCTGAACCCCACCACCGCCATCGCCACCACCACCAACTGACTCACGACCAACCAACCACCACAATCGATTTCGACAATGGTTCTAGGGTTCTGACGACCTCAATAATTGAGATTTTACTATAAAAAAGGTTCCTAAAAGGTCTAATATAAGGTTACAAAGATGTTTGGTATGAAAATGTTGAGTTTTCTAGAAAAAATGGGACTTTCCGGCCAAAAACGCTTTTTCGGCGACCTTCAAGTAACGGCGTTAGGATTCTAGTTGGGACCGACAACGACTAAAGATGATAATTGGGATTAATAAAAATCAATACACTTTTAACCGTTAACAAGTTGTGTTTTCCGCAACGCTTAGTTTTAACACAACTCGTAACATGAATGTGACACGTTTAAATAAACATGTCAATCAAATACTAACAATCATAAACATGTTTAATAAGTGAGTTGCACAACATGACATGTTTAATACGATTGAATATAAACAACTCAAAATATGCCACATTTAACACAATTACTAACACGACACGCTTAACGTTATAAATTAGTATAATTGAGAACTTTGGTGCCACAATGTTTTAGGTAAGACTTTGAGTATTTATTTAATTAGTTTCAAGAGTCATTCAAATTGTTGAGTTGGTTTGATTGTTGATGGAAAGCTTCCAAAGTCTTATCCCCATTGAATGCCCAGGTTCAAGTCCTCTTTGAGTAGCAACTTTCCTTATTTTTTTTGGCTTTTTTTTAAGTTATCCATCTATGTATTGATTGTTGTATCAGGCTTTTATAATTATGCTTTATTTGTTTATTTTTTTTAAATATGACAAAAATATTTTTTAGGTTTAATTTTCATACACCTAATGAACCTAATTGATACCGAAGAAATTCGCATCGAGTCGTCGCCGTAACGCCAACGTTTTTGTCTTAATAATGATAACTTGACGTAACTAGTTTTTAGGTATAGTTCCGAAACATAACAAACATAGATGATACCGACCAAATGCAACGGCTATGTTTTATCGACCGAATAAACGTTGTTTTACATATGTAAAATTTTGTATCATATGTTATTCGGGTATCACTACTATTTAGGTGTTTACTAATTTGTGTTTTGGGGTTAATGTATTCATGGGTACGAACCTAGCTAATACCAACAAAATTCGTGTGTCAATCGCCGCAACGCGGCGGGTCGCTACCTAGTTGTTAATAAACAATAAGATGCATCTAAGACGAAGACGATATAGTAGTATTTGAAAAAACTGTCAATCCACCATAGTTGTTTAGGGAAAAGAAACTTATTTAGGATGTATTCAGTTATTTATAAAATTACAAGTTCACATTGTTTTGATAAATAGGCCTTATATGCATCATGCCAGCATGTTAACTCATTTAACATGATTAGTTAAACGTATTATCCATGTCATGAAATTATTAGACGGGTTGAACCCGTTTAAACCTTTTTTTTTTAATATGTCATTAGTGTGTTCACACTTTATTAACCGAACTAAATTAGTTTCTTGTCAAGCCATGTCATGTCTTGCTGTGATGCTATCCATTGTGTAATAAATTAGCAGCTCTTTCGTTAGACCTACAGGTGCACAAAAACCCGAATATGGAACCGGACTCAAAAAAAAAAAAAAACAGCACCGGTTTTTTTATAGCCGGGTTTTTACTACCGACCCTACCCGTAATGTATGGATAGGGTATGCATTTTGTACCAAACCCTGAACTCAGAACCAGACCCGATTTGTACCCCGTAATAATCCGGAATCAGACCCGATTTGGACCCCGTAACACTACTTCTCTAGTTAGACCCGATTTGTGCATTCTAGGGACACCCACCCCTTTTTGCTAAAAAAAAACCCATAAATACGTCCCATATAGGGCTCTATACAGGGCGTATAGGGTCCCGTATAACCCCCCGTATAGCCCTATACGGGTGTTTAGGACCCTGTATAGCCCCCGTACAACACTATATGGGGCGTATATGGGGGGGGGGGGTGCCTGGGTATTCCTAGTCAGGGCTGTTTACGAGCTGAGCCGAACCGAGCGAAGGCTTGCTCGTTGCTTGGCTCGTTTACAACCAAACCGAACGGCTGAAATTCGAACCGAGCGAAAAACGAAATGTGCCAAAATCGAATCGAGCATTTTTCGATCGAACATCGAGCGATTTCGAGCATTATTTATTTCTTTTTCACTTTAAAATTTTCAATAAGAAACAAGTTTGAATGCTGTAAATAATATATTTTGTAAACAAATTAGTAGTTTTTAGACAAACATATGATAGATTGTAAATTTTTAGAAGAAAAAAGTTTGAAGTGAGATATAATGAGCATGTAAAAAAACTTTTAGTATTCTGAAAAGTGAAAACTTGAATTAAACTATAAATTTGACGGAATAGGAAAAATTTAAAAGGGTTTAAAAATTGTATAATTATATTTAATGTGCGTTGTCTATATATTTATATATTTGCTTATATATAATTATATATAAAAATAAAAATATTCGAGCTGAACCGAACCGAACCGAACTTTGCTCGTTGCTTGGCTCGTTTACAAACCGAACCGAGCAGAGCGGCTTGCTTACAATCGAGCAAAAAAACGAGCGAGCATTTTCCGAACAGTTTTCAAGCGAACAGCAAACGAATTCGAGTAACGAGCGGTTTGGACGGCCCTATTCTTACTAGAACCTTTTTTAATCTGGGTAGAACAATGATAATCCCGCCAAACAAATGGGCCTGGGGCTTTAATGTTTGGGTTATAAAAGTTTTGACCACTCCTTCTGCCTTGGAACATCCCACGTGAGTAGCAGTTAAAATTAGGCTGGTGGTGTCAGTCTCAGGTGCCTGCCTGAAAGATAAATAGTAAAACAGGGACCACAAATTTATCTACTCTTTCAGTACTTGCTACAGTATCTAATTTTGCAACTTTTTTAACATAAAATTCTTTTTTCCAACTTAAGCCCATGACCTCCTCATAAAACTACAGTAGACTTTTGTTACATAACTTCATATTAAACTATCACCTCTCAACTTTTTGGTTCAAAATGAGTTTAATACCCAGAAAATTCGTTGCGTTTGCACTATAAATATTTATAATTTCATTACATATAGAAAATTAAAATATAATTTTACCATACGGTATGTATGAAAATTTAAAACATATAATGGAATTGAGACAACTCCACGAGAAAGTACAAAGGACCATTCGAATTGTAAAAAGGATCTTTAACATTATTACTCACAATACAACCAAATTGTACTAATTCTTGTTCACCCATACAAAAAAAACTTCGGTTCCAATTAGTTACTGTTAAAAAAATATAATTATTACAACTTATATGGAATAAAACGCTGTTTATATTTATATACCGTTACAACAGAAAAAAAATGCAACGGTTTAATAGTGAGATTACCAAACATCATATTATTTTCACATTGAGCTACACAAAAAATATAATTAAAAAATATCTCGTTTTCTTAAACATACACAAAAACAACCCAAATTCCGACTTCACCCCTTTCCACTCCTACAAATCAAAAGACACATCGAGTGCAATAAGGGTAAATCTATACATTTCAACGTCGTTTAGTCGTTTTCAATTCTTTTAAAAGACAAATTTCTTTTACTTCCCGAAACTTGAACCCTCTTTCAAAGGGTCATTTACCCGTTCAGTTGACCCGTTGAGAGAGACTTCTAAAGAACCCCGTCCCGTAAAACTTATCCCACATCTCATTCTCCAACTCGATAAAATCGTCATCGGATTCCATCGATTTCGTCATGAACCGCTCCGCCGTCGCGTCATGTACAACTCCATTTGCCGCACCTACGCCGCCTTGGCCGGTTTCGATCAACATCCCTTTCTTAATAAGCTGCCGACGCCGCTTCTTATTAACCGCCTTTCGGTACAACCCAGCCGGGACTTTGTACACGGCCAACACAATGAAATGAACCACCGTGCATGGGAAACAACACACCACGGCTGCGCATTCGGCCGTGGTGCCTCCAGCCACCTCGGCTAGGCGATGTCGTGATAAACTCTCGTCTGGTTCTAAGAGAAACTCGCGGCGTTCCATCGTACACGATCTAATGTTTTGTCATTACACGATGGATTTGGGGGATTTGATAGACATGTTATTCGGGTATCCGTCGTCGGGATGAATTTGGTTTGAGTAAAATCACGACGACGGATCAATTAGAGTTTGATGAAATGTTTTTTTTTTGGTTGGATTGATTGAAAAGATATAAATATAAGTATGAAGAAATGGAAGGTTGATGTAAATTTGATGTGCTAAATTGTAGGAAAACTATTGTATCTAACTGTAAAAATGCCGGAATCAAATGCGAGTATATATTGATTCATTTTCTCATCATGTCTTGCCTCTAGAAGTACGATGTATTATTATACAAGCTAGACAAAGGGTGACTAGACAATGGGCCACGTTAATTGGTGTTTGTGTGTGTGAAAGTGAAACGAGGGATGCAGTAACAGTTAAATATGTATTATACAACTAGCTTTTGAACCCTTTTCAACCTGTGTATTTCACGGGATTTGTCAAATGGCCAAAATTTAGGTATTTAATCATACGTAATTTAAGGATTTTCTTTTGAATTTATAGATTAATTTTAATATAATCACACTCATTTCAAATGTTACATATTTAAATTTTACATTTTTTTAAGATTGAAATAATGTTTTAGATGACATAAAATCAATTATTGGTACATAAACATATTAAATATGTTTTATATGATCAATACGAATGTAAGTTAAATAGTGTTTACAAATTGTAAGATTATAAATATTGTATTTATTAAACGAAATTTAAAGTACGCACATAACTAAGTATCTATTATAAACATAGGTCACTAATTATTATACGATAATGGTTCGTAAATCATTATTTAAATAATTTAATAATTCTCTGTTTGATTTTAAACTTATATAGATATTCATTAATGGTTTATATGTTTTTTTTAGAAATTATGATCAAATTTTCTATATTCTAAAAGTAAAATTAGATGCAATGGGGTTGGTAAAAGTAATTAAATTACATTAAATACTTTTTTTTTATATGGCCATATGGGTTACAACTAATGGGTCATACCAATAAAACCATGACCCATAGATAACATGAATTAAGGAGAGTGAAGATTAGAAAATATGAGGAAAATTAAAGTCAAGATTGAATGTGATTGAGACACATCATCATCATTATTTTTATTTATTAGTATAGCTAGATTTTCGGTTCAATCATTTCGATTGCTATGCTCAACCAAACCAAAACAAACATTTTTATATTTTTATTAAGGAATTTCTAAGATATGACATTTGTTGAGGATTTTAATGTCGTCAAGTTACTTTGAGTAATCAAGTTTTACTTGTAGACCAAATGAAAAACCATAACGCAGATTGGTATTAGTTATGAGATGCATACGCACATTTGTCCAGGATTTTTGTGATTTCGGTAATACGGAACCTCTATGTCTTGGATATCATCAGAGGGTTCTTAGAAGCGGACTAGAGAACCTGTATGATTTTGGTACCCTTAAGGGCGGGGGTCAGAGGGCACTGCCGATATGGCAGGACCCTGACAAGGTCAAGCTTAGTGGAGGGACAGTGCCCCTAGATGGTAGCAACCATATGCTGTGGTGGCATCTTAGAAGTTTGATAGCTACTATGTTTAATTACTACCCAAAAGGTTTACGAGTATCAATGTAACCATCATTTCTAGACCTCAACTGTCATAATTGTTGGTGAAACATCACGACACTTAACACTAATCGGTGTGTTGGTTCAACACCTATGCAAATAAATCATTTTGGCTAATTTTCAAGACATTAAATTCATATTTCAAATTTTCATAGAAAAGAACTTTTGTTTTCTAATATATACTTATTGCCCTATTTGATTATCGATCTCGTGTATGTATAAGCCAAAAACATTAATCTGAAAGTGAACTTTACACGATATCTGGATTCTTTTGAGAACAATAAATCGACAATTTCAAAGTCATCCACGATTACTCGACGCAATTGCAAATCATTTTATGAATATTGTATAAAACCAATTGAATCCACCAAAAAATTAAGTTATGGAGAAAGTCTTGAGTCTATTTGCGTTCGGCTTGAATTTATTCATTTAATTTCATGTATCAAAATCATTGCTAATGTCCATGAATTCATATTAAATATGCAGCAGATCTAGAGCCATCAAACTCAAATAAAAAAAGAAAAAATACGTATAAATTAAATCTCAATACATGAAAACAATAAATTGCTAGGAATAATTAATAGAAGCAGGTTCCGGTATACCGCGGGTGAAGAAGATAACCTGAGGAATGTGATTGATCAATTAATGAATCAATAATCATGTGGCTGTGAAATAGAAGACTGGCTTGAGAGCAAGGTGGAGTAGCATGAAGAAAGCGCATGATAGTGAGATGAAGGCCATCACGTACACCACTCGCAGAGCCATCGATCGACGTAACTTTAACTTAATTAGTAATTTCAGATCCAGATCGATCGATATCCACACTAGCTTCTTTTATTTTAATTATGAAAAGTTAAGCTTGTGACGCATGAGAATACTGGGTAGTCGATGTGGCTGTCTTTCTATTGAGTTAGCCATACACGTGCCATTCTCCTGATCTATCGGATAGCAATAGCATTGGATCAGATCTAAGCGTCACCTGCCTTCACACATACTCTTCTTAACCTTCTTCACCTTCACGTTTCGCCAATGGATGCATTTGTGGATTTTTGGTATTATAACGTCTTATAACTGTATTAATTAAAAGGTTATATACATTAATAACTAAAATTGAAAGAAGATAACAATTAACATCATGGTGAGTTGGTCTTGAACCCAGTTCAAACGAAAGGCACAAGGGGAAAGCACCGAAAGGGGAACACTCCTATAGCCTAGGACACGCGCTCCTGAATGGATGCCTCCAAATACAGTATGAGAGAAGGTACAAGCCAGGATCACCGGAAATGTGCAGGAAAAGGCACCAGTAGGGCGAGGCCACCTACACAACCAGTACGTGCAAAGCCACTACAGTTGACATGTATAGAAGACAATACTACCAAGCAGCTGTAAAGGAGACATCCCAGTATTCCCTCGACACGTTCAACAAGCACTCTCCACTGATACACGCTGTCAATTTATTTTACAGGCGTGAAGGGTTCGTATTTTTCATATGTATATTCTTTACAGTAACAAAACCAAGTTGAAATGATCCTCCCTTCCTCTCTATCCCGTAAGAAGCTCCACGCCATCACTATAAGCCAATGCACCCATCCGTGTCGCTGACATTGTCTAACCTAAATACGATAACTTTTTTATGTTATACAATTATAATCACACTCCGATTTAACTATTCTAGTTTACTAAATCATTTTTCGTCGTTGATTTTTGAGACACCTGACTCTATTCAGATTTTTTATATTATACAAATTAAGAAATCAAATACAAGACTAACGGGCAACGGTTCCTTCAAAATGAAGAATCAAATACTCTTATATTCATCTGAATTTAGCACATTCATTATCTCTAAGACGTTTAGAGCACCCTGATATGGGATGACAGAAAACTTGGGCTAATTTTGAGCGATTGGACTGGGACTAATTTGAACTATTTTAGCAGGCTTTAATATGGAGATGTTATGACTTCCAGTTTTAATACTTTATTGCCTGAAACTGATACAAAACTCCGACCCAAAAATTATCCGATCCCTACATGTTATTTACTTAAGTTACACATTCCATAACCAAAATGTGTGTAACCCTATAAACTAGATAATTCGTGATTTTTATGCATTCAAGTCTACATTTTGAAAACATGCCCTTAATCAATCTGAAAATGTATACAAATATCATATTGAATCAAGTACATTATAACAAACCAGCTATAAATATTCAACTTACTACATTACCTTCATTATAACTCCAAAACACCTCAAAGGCGAGCACACCAAACAACCTTAAAGAAACCAATTCTTGTCATCACTCGCTGATCCATCTATCCATGTCTGGTGCACATGAACCCACTTGAGCCCTTGTGACGGTTCCACATCCTGCAAGAAACAATACATCAAGAAACACTATCAAGGGGTGTCAATCGTGTCAGGTTGGCGGGTTAGCAGGCTGAGATTCTTCAACCCTAACCCAACCCAAGTATTTATGCGTGTCGTGTCGACCCATTTAAATTTGTGTCGCGTTCGGGTCAACCCATTTTACGTTCATTTACGAATATGAGTAATACCTAGTGAGTTAGTAATAAATTAAGCAATTAATTACTCTTATTCATATAAACCACATTAATATTTTGTGATAGATCTAATTGTTTTTGTGTATTTATATCTCATTTCCAATTAACAAACTTAGGTTCACATATTTAGCTCAAGATAAGAACAAACGAATGAAAATAATCAGAGAATAGAGAGTTATAACTAATAAAATAAAAATGTTGGAAGTAAAAAGTAGATAAAAGTAATTTAAAAAGAAATTAGTTTTAGTTTTAAAAGTTAGCTTCTAACTTTTAAGTATTTAACTTTTAAAAGAAATTAGTATTTAACTTTAAAATTTAAAACTTCTTATCTCTAAAATCAGAATATTAACTTCTCAGAAGTTCTTAAACGGTTTATCAGGTCAACCCACTTTTTAACAGGTTCGGGTTGACGCGTTTTTTAAACGAGTCGGGTTCGAGTTGACCCATTTATGAAAACGGGTCGTGTCAGCTGACCCAAAACCTATGTTTTTTCGTGTCGGGTTTGTGTCAGGTTTCGGGTCGTGTCAGGAATTGACACCCCTATATCATGCTTTATTACAACAATACCCATAAAAACATCCTTAACAAAACATTACCTTTGAACTAAGTACAGCAGTAGTATAGCATCCCTGTTGCTCTTCACCTACATTGTTCAACCCAATGTTATACACTTCAAGTTTCATAAACTAACTCTCAGTTTCCATTTTATAAATTATAAACATTTTCTTACCCGTTTGTTCCAACTTCTTGAACTTGACAAGCCACGTGTCTGAATCAATTTTAGTAGGGAAAACCTGGTCAACCCAAACTCGGTATTGTTTCCCCTTTTGGTCTCCGTAGCTGCCGTTTAGCTTACCAATGACATCATCAAACGATTGCTCTATGCCAAATGGATTAACATATACGCCAGCAGGAGACTGAATAAACATAAATGCTAATAAAAAAACATGACTAAAAGCCAATAACAAATACATAGCTAAAAGACAAATACGATGAACATACGCAAACAGCTTTCAGATGGTTCAAATAACTTTCTGGAACTTCTGCATGTCGCCACCTCTCAAGAAACAAGTAAAACTTCACCACTTCATACGCAGGGTCAAAATGGTCCAACTTAGCATCTAAAAGATCGGGTACATCTCTAGGCGATGTATTCGGGCCCAGATTAAAGTGACCGATTGCTTGTATGATCCCAGCTGCACACCTTTCATCTGCGTGTATGATTTTAGGGTTATTTTTGGCATTTTCAGCATGCCACTGCAAAAGTTCTTCCTGTGCATTCTTGACCTGCATGAACAAAAGTTATAAGATATAAACTCACTTTTCATACAAAATATCATGATGATGGATAAACAGACAGGTCAAAGTCAACAACCATGACACCGTGCACATCTGGGATGGTGAATAGTTCAGCATCATTCCCAGAATCACCACACGCAAGGGTATTTTGTGGTAATTTCCCCTCAGCCTTCAACTTTTTATGCAAATAAGCAAGAGCTTGACCTTTTCCCCCACCTTGAGGTAATATATCCAAATCCATCCCACCACTGTAAATTATTTTCACATCTAATCCTCGTTTGACCAAACTTTCAGAAAGACTTTTCATTATTTCTTGAGCCTTCTCTTTCTTAACATAAAAGCTAGCCTTGTGAGGACGTTGCTCGGTTTCAGACTGCATTTTAACAAATTACCAAGATCAAAAGAGTGAAATCCCCATATTACCCTTTTAAACTGGTTAACGTCAAATTCGACGTGGAACAATACCTGAAGAGTGAGCTCAGAAAACTTGCATGTTTCCTCTGTGACTATCTTCTTATCCCATTTATGATTCAAAAAGTCGACCCAACCTTCATCAGGAACCATTGCATTACCATACGTTATCTCGGTTCCAACCGACATAATCGTGATGTCAGGGGTTAGCATGGGCTTTTCTTTCCTCAACTGCTTGTATAAAGTCGGTGATCGTCCCGTTGAAAACACCAGTAACGAATCATGACGGTATTTAGCTTCCCACAAGGCATTAAACCTTAGTATAGAAAGGTTTTCAGGATCATGATGATCAACCTACAATAATACAATACATCTCATTTATTGAATATATTACATAATTAAAATATAATAGAGGCTAAAACAGTTCTTTTACCATAGTATGGTCGAGATCCGAGACGATCATGAGGCGCGCAGAACTCTTGAGTCGGTCCATGGTTTTCTCTGTTACTTAACCCTATCAACCATAAATTCACCACAATCATTACTTTAAAAATTGATTCATAAATCGTATCAGGGGCGAAGGACAGTGGTGGACCCGCCCCGCCACTTTTGTAAATTTACCCGTTTTTGTCCAAAAATTCTGACACTTTTGTAGTATCAATAAAGAAAAGTAGTAAAAGCAAGTACACAATATATGAAATGAATCATATCCAGTAATACTTTAAAAGCAATAGAGATGGAATCGGTAAACCTAATTTAATTAATTTTCACAATTGATGAAATGGGTGACGATAAATCAAAGGGATTCTTTGTAAAAAATAATAATTTAGGGATAATTTGTTCAAATATGTTGCTAATCAGATGAATCTGAAGCAGTAACAGGCACTGGAATCGAAAAGTTGTGTGTAGGGATTAAACAATTGACATGAAATTGAATGGTTTTGGGAGATTACTTTACTTACCCACCGGAAAATTGAATTGAATAAATGAATGACGGCGTCTTGTTCTTGTTTGAGATATGAAAGCATCGGATCCCACTTATTTGGTTTGGCGCTTCATATCATACCCAACAAAACAAAAGCATAACCAACGAATATTACATTACATTATTATTATTATTATTATTATTATTATTATGTCATAAAAACAATTTATCTTTTCTACAATACGTGTCGAATTATTTATTCAAAACTTTATTCGGTATTGGAATCTTAATTATATTAATAATGTTTTATTTTTCAATATGTTTGTTTGGTAGTTACTTTGGGAATTTCTCTATTAACTATTTGAATTATCTGAGGGTAGTGTGTCACTTTCAAACTGAAATTAATTGGTGGTTCATCAGATACTTAATCGGAGAAAATTCAGACGGGATTAGAACTTAAAACAAATTCACAACAAGCAACAGACTTGTGCATAAATGAAATGTCGCGAAGATTGGATTTTATCTTAGTATATTACACAAATCAAAATTTTGATACCAGGATGTCTCTATGGAATATGGATTGAAGCCTTATTATTCAAAGTGAATACATGAATAATATACACACAAGTTTACATACTTGTATGTTCTAATTTACCCATGATCTAACGGTCTAGTGGTATGGTGTCCCACCTTTCAAAATAGAGGTTATGGGTTCAAATCCTTGCAAGTGCAAGGTTATGGTGATTTTGATGGAAATAGATTTATTGTTCAGAAAAATATGTTCTTATTTGACACTGTATTTTTACTAGCCTGGTGTTCTATTCTAATCCTTCATAAGCATGTCGAATGCAAGTCTCAGCTTCTTGAAATGACTAAACTTCATGCTCGTAGTTCTTTTTCTCTTGCACCTGCCTGTGCAATTTTCAAGACGATTATTAAGAAGTTAGACTTTAATCTCCTTAACTTGCAAGTTTGAATACATATCTTGGGATGATGTTAATGTGTTCCAATCTTTAAATATTAACCATTCCACATTGACTTCAGCACCTGATGCCAACTTGTGCACAAGATCTTTACTTAACCCTTCGGTTAAATGATCTACCAAATTATGTTGACTTCTCACAAACTCCACAAATATCGAAGCATGCATGATAAGCTCACGAATCATGTTGTGTCTAACACTTAAAGTGTCTAGACGTTCCATTGTACACTTGAGTGTAAGCCTTAGTCAAGGTAGCTTCACTATCACACATGATAGATTATTAGATTAGGTTAATGCCACAAACTCTGATTTCCTTGTTGAGTTAGTAATGCAAGTTTGTTTCTTTGATGCACAAGCTAAGGCACCTCCCCCAAGTCAGAATACCCATCCACTTGTCTTTCATATTAGTATTCCAACTTGGTAAGTGTGCAGTTTCCATGTCTGATGTGGATAACAGTCCCAAGTCCTTGTTGGCGTTCAGTGGCAATAACAATGTGCATGAGCTATATGATTTTCTGCTTAACTATTGGTGTCCATTATGATGTTCCATTCTTGTATTCACCAGTACCATTTGAAAATGCTTCGCTTTCTGCACTGGAGGTTTGCAAAGTTTTTTTTCTTTATCGTTTCTTAAATAAGTAAAATTTCAGGTCATAGATTTTTTAGATTTATATTCAGGTCAGGAGAACTGATCACTTGCTTAATTCACAAGAAACTTCTACTACAAGTGACTCGAATCAGGCCAGGTTCAGATTCCACTTCCTGTTACAGTATAGAAATCAATGATACTTATCTTCAACCATGGATTGTAAAAAGCATATGTGATGCATTGAAGGCTAATGACAGTAATTTTGAGGCAAGGTACACTGGCACACAATATTTTATCCAATAAATGATAAATTCGCAGGGCTTTGATGTTGGTTATATTATTGATGGAAACTATGATTTGGTTGTTTTGCAGTTTTGTGACTGATCCCATATCAGTTGGTTTAAACGCTGTTCTAGACATTTTCTGCCAGAAGTTTGATGAAAAAGCTGAAGATTATGCAAGTTTGCTTGAAAAGCATTCATCATTTGGCATCACGAATGCAGTTTTTCCCCTCGCTAAAATATTCTGATAAAGTCTTTCACAGCTTCTCTTTCACCGGTTTGATCTGAACTCTGAGAGCAATTTTTGTATATTGATTAGGATCTGTAATACCTCCTCATGTATTTTTGAAACTGGCAAACCATAATGACATATGGACATGTTTCTTTAACATGTAAATCTGGCATCTTTATAAATGTTAGTTCACGAAATAGAAAAACCAAGATTGTAAACCCTAAACATCCGTCGAGATGTATATACCTGTTTTATTGAATGCATAAAAATTGCAAAGCAACTGTGATGTTCAAACAAAAAAACTTTCATATCCACAGGATCATATATATACAAACAGATTTCCAAATTACATTCAAGCTATATTCAAGAAAACCTTACAAACCAACACTTTCATGACTATATATGTATGTGTGTATCAACAGTTTCTTCAATCAGAAAACCAATCCAATTTCAGCAAATAAAAAACAATAACACTTCACCCAGAATAAAGTAGTTGGAAATTTCTTATTTAAAATCTAAAATCAAACATGTGATGCAGAAACCTGGACCAGGTAACGATGTGTGTTCGAGATCAATATTTCAAGAATCGTGTTCTTGAAAGACATCTCCATTGCCCCATCTGTGGTCCCTTGTTTACAAGCATTCGCAGACCCGCATTATTGACTGTCATGCCAAACGTGTATCTAGAAAAATAAAAATAAAAAAGCTTTAATTTTGATTTTTGATCGACGAAAACTTGCAGCCTAAGTAAACAAAAATAACTAACATGATTAACTTACTTGCTTTGACTTGCTCTCCTCCAAAAAAGAAATGAAACGATCCACTGTCCAAATGGGCCCAAGTTAAAATAATATAACTAGTTTTATAAACATCCAAAATAAGCACACCATAACCACCAATATAATTTGCCTATTACCTTAAACAGCAAGATGAACGAAAAGTTCCCAAACATAGATCGTTTCTTGACAGGCATCCTGTTTGGTTGAGGAGACATGTCTTTATACAAATGCTGAGCTATCTCCTTCAACAATACCAATTGTGCTTTCTCGGTCCTCATAGAAATTAGAGCCTGCTTCATTGACTCCCTGTCCGCTTCCAGTGCATGAAGCCTCGCATACAGATTCTTCACCTCTGTATCACCAATGCTGTGAGTAACATCAGCATCATCTTTAACCTTTGTCACATTATAAACGGAATCAACTGTATATACCCTGTCACTCATGTCATCGCCAAATTCTGATGCATTATCACCATCCGAAGATGACTTCTTTGGTGAATTACCGAAAATAACCTTCTCCTTCACTGGACTGTGTTCAAAACCTCCCTCCAATTCACTGATTCTTTCTTCAATAGCTTTCAAAGAACATGGAGATTCATCAAATGCATGCTTCTCTATATCAACTATTTCACCATCAAGATCCCGGTCAGCATGATGTTCAATCAAATTGCATTTTAGTGGAGGGTAATTGTATGCAGGCAACTCAAAGTTGTTCCCGCTATAATTCTCTCCCTCTGCTTCGGCTTCCGTCAGCCCATAACTCATCATCCTGTGTTTATACGCATGTACTTCAAAAGTCAAAGCTTCTATCGCTTGTTCTTTTTGGTACAACAAATCCTCCAACGCCATAATTTCCTCCTGATCATGAGCCATCTTTTCCTCCGAAAACCGTTTAAACTGGCGCGCCTCCATCTGCACTTCCGACTTCTCACTCTGCAACCTTAAAATCATCGACATCGCTTCATTCGCAGCCGACGACGCAGCATTTCTCTCTTCATCCAACTCAACCGACAAATCCTGAATAGTTTCCTGTTGCCTGTTCACCATCTCCCGTAACGCAATACACTCGTTTCCAATATCAACACGAGCCACACCAGAATCCGAAAGCCCGGGTATGAACAACGCATAATCATCGTCGTCGTCACGTTCATCAAGCTTTCGCTTCACCGACCGGATCCAGAACCCGTTACCATCAAGCTTTGCAGAACAACAGTCACATCCACAATCACACCATTTGACCACCGCTCCCACCGGCTGCTGTTCACTCTCGGTTTCCATATTCACAATTTTTCATTCAATCTTTCAACAGATCAATAACTTTTCAATGCTAAATAATCGTTTTGGATGCACAATTTCCCCCTACCAATCAATCACCTAATCCTAAAGTAGACGAAAGAATACTCTGTAATAACCGAAACTATTGAAACCTAAAGCAATCACCAATCGAGATAGCAAGTACGTTTCTAAGTGCAAACTTATGTGACAACTTGATGAAACCGAAAGGCCGTAATAATAACATACACCTGGACCTAATTGCTGGCAATTACGTTACTTATCACTACAAACTCATGATGAAACCATAATAGTGCTGTAATTGCATATACTCCGATAAATTGGTGACCTAATTGATGGAAATCACGTTACCGGATTTGAAGCGGAAAACACGGGCCGATGTAATTGACTCAGTCCATGTGGGAAGATAATTGTGAATTTTTGCCCCCAAATTATTTTATTGTGATGAATCGTGGGATAATTGGGGGGTTGAAGGAAGATGAAGGGATTTGGAGCCCTAGAATTTTAATTTGGGTGTTTCTTATTATCGAAATAAATATTTTTTTAGATATTTTTTTAATATATAGTGAGAGAAAATGAAGAACATATCCATGAAAAGTAGTTGTGTGTGGCCATATTCTGATATTTTGTTCGTGGGTTAGCTGTCGGAACTTACAACTAACTTTTCTTTATGACTTAGGGGGTGTTTGTTTTTTCTTCAAACATCTTCAAGGAGCTAATGTCTGCAGGCGCGCAGACATTACCCTTGAAGACTGTTTGTTTTTTTTCTTAAAACAGATCTGAAGTTATCTTCTTTCATCTTAAAAGAAAAGCAAGGAAATCTTGCTTAAAACATCTTCACAAAAAAACCTTTGCAGCCACCCTCTCATCCACTGCTCCTACCACCGTCCGCCAACACCACCACCCACCGTACGCCGCCACCACCACCCCCGTACCCCGCCGCCACCGTCCACCACCATCCACCGCCACCACCACCACCACCGTCCACCACCCACCATCCATCACCACCACCGTCCACCACCCACCATCCATCACCACCACCGTCCGCCACCACCACCACCATCCATCACCGCCACCACCACCATCCATCACCCACCACCACCACCATCCATCACCGCCACCACCACCACCATCCATCACCGCCACCACCACCGTCCACCACCCACCATCCATCACCACCACCGTCCACCACCCACCATCCATCACCACCACCGTCCGCCACCACCACCACCATCCATCACCACCACCGTCCACCACCCACCATCCATCACCACCACCATCCATCACCACCACCACCATCCATCACCGCCACCACCACCATCCATCACCCACCACCACCACCATCCATCACCACCACCGTCCACCACCAACCAAAACCATCCATCACCACCACCCATTGTCCACCACCACCATCCACCGCCACTACCCACCGTCCGCCGCCACTACCACCATCCACCACCACCACCTTCCACCACCCACCAAAACCAAATCGGCATGGCAAGCAAAGACTAAAAACTAGATGTAACTTGAATAAATGACTTCTATCTTGTGAGATAAGTTTGACAGTTATGCAGACAGTATCAGCTTATAAAAACAAACAGTCTTATATTTTCAGCTTGCAGATCTTCAGACCACATCTTCAGTTGCAGACATGAAAACAGATGAAATCAGCTTGCAGACAGTTTATGTCTGCAAAAACAAACAGCACCTTAAAAAAAAAACGAAACATGAAAACTTATTAAAGTTATAATAATGATTATAAAGGGAAATATGGATAATCATGAGAAAAGCTAGAGGTAGAAGTAATAACTTGATGATAGTAGTTATATAATCGTTTTATTTAGGTAAATTGGACCTTAATAATCCAAACTTTGATTCATGGTTAATAATATTATTCTTACAATTTAAACGAACAACACTCTTAATTTTCACTTTTGTTGACAAGAGCAATTTTAGTCTTATGATCATCATAGATTTTACACCTGATTTACATTTGATTTGGATTGATTTTGCTTGCACGTTTCTCCATTTCGTTCATAAACACATTATGAGAAAAATACAGTGGAAATCAAGTGTACTTTTTTTTATGATTATGCTACCGTGATTGTTCTTAGCGACAAAAGTAAAAATTGAGATTATCATCGATCATATTGAAAGTATAGATTATAATCGGTGACATAGTTAAAATGATTATTAAAATCCAATTTATCTCTTATTATTCTTATTTAAAACAAAATTTACATTATCTATATGATCACTAAACTCCTCCACGCGTTTTCTTTCAATATTTTGATAATCTCAACTCCACGTGTTTTGTTCGAATTTTGTTAATAAGAAAGACTATTAAACATAAGTTTTGGTAAACGTTCTATTTTTTTAATTATATATCAAAATTATTTAATAGAATAAATCACACGATGATCATTTCATATATGTTATATTAACTTTATATTCATATAAAAATAGAACAGTAGACCACGACGTTTTCTTGGTCAAAATTGGTAACCCAGTCAACTCCAATCCTTTGCAGGCAGGCTACTTCTCAAAACATACATTAAAAAAAAGGAATTTTTTTCATAAAATAGTAACCAAGTTTCTAAATTGTTTCAATCAAGTCACTCATAAAATCTTTTGTTCCAATCTGGTCATAAAGTTTCATTTTTGTTCCAATCCTAGATATTTTACCTGCATAGTAGGTAATCTAGGTTTTTTTTTCATTTTTAAATTAATTTTTGACCTGCATAATAACTTTTAAAGATTGCGAAAATTAGTAAAATTTATGAAAAATAATTTTAAAATTTCGAAAATTTGCAAAACATATTTCAAAATATTGCAATAAATTGAGAAAATTTTAAAAAATTGCGAAAATGTTCAAAAAATATTTTTTTAATGGAAAAAAAAAACACTCTCTATAAATATTACAACCTTTTATAAACAATACCTCTTTTTTAACAAAAATATGAAAAATTACGACCCTTTTAATTATATTATTATACAAGAACATGACTAAACAATGATAAAATTTCAACTTTACCATGTCAAAATAAACCAAAGTATACATCTTAAATGCTCAAACGATCAAAATACACCAAAAATCTTAGCATGTCAAGATAAACCAAAATAAATCCAAATGATTCTGATAAGCCCAAATGGGTCAAAAATACCCCAAATACCTCACAAACAGAGACTAAATACACCAAAAATGTGTACAACCGAGTATAATCACCTACTCTACCCCCTTGCAGCTCACACTTCTTGACTCTTCTTTTTTATTTCTACCTTTTGCTCTTGCCACCTTTGGTTGTGGATCTTTTTTCTCCTTCGTGCAAGACCTGATGTTATGTCCAGTTTCTTTGTAGTTTTGACAAGTCACTTTTCTTGCAGTTCCAACCTTTTTGTTCTTTTCTTTTTTGTTCTTCTTTTCTTTCTCTAAAGGGTCTCTTTTCCTTTTCACTGACGGTCTGCCGGGCATTCGTCTTTCTTTTGTAGGTAGAGGTTTAATATCATCTATTTTAGGCCAATGCATACTTCCTTTTAACGGTTTGATACAATGTTTATATGCTTCCTTAAACATGTCTTTTGTAAACCAATTGCTGACAAAAGTTTCTGGGTTTATGTTGATGAACCCTAAAGCTGCTACCGTATGAACACAAGGGATGCCTGACAATTTCCATGATCTGCACGTGCAAGTTTGTTCCCGAATCTTCACTACAAATGCATTTTTTTCACTCCTTACTTCAAATATGTCTTTACCGCTGGGAGTAACTTCATAGTGCCTACATCATCAACCCAAAAGTCTATTAAAATTCATTACAAGATAAGAAAAAGATAAAAATATAACCATTACCTTTGTTTCTTTTTAATATCTTCTAGTTTTTTTTTTCTGATTATAGGGCAGACTTCATGTTCAAATCTTTCCGATTTTTTTGCCATTAAGAACATTCTACGCATCACAAATCTTCTAATATCTTTTAACATACTGATAATGGGCTTCCTTCGTGCGGTTCGTATGCGCGAATTAAAGCTTTCACTCATTCCATTCTCGAATGCATCACATGCCCTACCAACTTAAAAAAAAAGCTCTTGACTAAGTAATCGGATTTCTTTCCATAAGATGATCATACGCACCTTTACTACTAGTTTTCAACTCTTCCATATGTCTTTCAAACCATTGCTTACTAGTGGACTTTGCAGCAGCCCAAAACAAATTTTTAGATTGAAGCCCACGGAATTTTTTCATAAAGTGTGTCTTGTACACTGCCTGTGCTCAGCATTTGGAAATACATCCTTTACGGCCTCTGTAATTCCCTAATCAATACAAAAACATAAAATAGAAGTTATAAACAACATATATATATAGGTGTGTAATAAGTACAAAATACCTTATGTTGATCGGAAATTAGAGTTAGTCCAAGTCCATCTTCCATTTCAATGTCAATCCGCAATAGATTAAGAAACCAGTTCCAGTTTTCTTTATTTTCAACAGACACAACAGCCCATGCTAAAAGGAAAAATATGATTATTCGCGTCTCTTCCAACAGCCGAGAGTATCTGACCATGATTTTTCAGAAAACATCCATCTAAACAAGTAACTTTCCTACAACCACTGATCCACCCATCTTTAACAGCTTTAAAACAAATATAGTAACCACTAAAATAAACTTCTCCATTTGGCATCGTTTCCACAGCCATCCTCACAGTACTCCCCGGGTTTGTTTCCAATATCTCTGCTTGATAATCTGAAAGTCTTGCATAATGCTCTTTCAACCCACCCTCATAGTCATCCAATACCTTATCTTTTGCTCTACCACATTGACCATGACTCACTTTGCATTGGTACTTTTTTAGGATATCTTCTTGTATTTTCCTATAACTAATTTCGGGATTTTGAATTATCTGCTTGAAAAATCGTTTTGCAATCCAAGTATACGTAACAAGCGAACCCAAATAAAACTTCCTTGAGCATGTATGCTTATCATTTAGTGATTTTATTTGAAAAGAATCATCCTCTTTATTCCTAGAGGCCCAAAGCCTAAATAGACACTTCCACACATTCTTTTTCCTCCCATTCACATCGTCTTCAATTTCTTTGGTCCCGCATCTTACTAACAACCTATTGTGGTCATTTACCGTGAACACTAATTGGTGACCATTTGCAACACCATAATCAGTTAGCATGTCTTTCAGTTGCGCGGGACTCTCAAATTTCATTGACACTACGGGCTTTGCCAATTTCCAATCCACATTAGGTACATAACAAGGATACACAACATCTACATCCTCATAATCTTCATCCTCAACATCCTTTTCATAGTCTTGTTCACTTCCACTCCAATCTTCAACAGAATTAAGATCAACTTCATCCCCATCATCGTTGTCAAAACAAAAGTAAATCCAAGAAAGGATCATGAACATCAACATCATCATTATCACATATAGTATCTTCAAAGTTCGCCTGACAAAGTAAATTTACGGTTTTAAAAGGATGAAACAAGTTTAAAATACTTAATAGTTCGAATCAATCCCAAGAAATCTGGACTTGCACAAATCATAATCTCTCTTCTATTAGGTTGATAGGGTTTGAGACTGTTGTGAATAGGGATGAGCTCGGTACCGTATCGATACCGACCGGTACCGGTACCGAAAATATCAATCCCGAAAATCACAAATTCTTGGTACCGATACCGGTACCGAAATATTTGGTTCGATACCGGTACCATGGTATTGAAGGTAAAAATTCAGAAAATTCCGGTACCGTTACCGATCCTGAAACTCAAAACTTTGGTACCGGTACAAGGAAAATGTCATGTTGTGCAAAAACAAATAATTCTTTACTAGGAGGAGTTTGATTAAACAGTTGGTATCATCTTTGTATAACATAGGTGTCTGAATCAATATTGCACCAGTATTGAATACACAGCCAACAAACATAAGCATTTTGACATCTTTTTGTCAAAATTCAGGAAATGCCAATTTTTGGTCAAAGTGATGGTCAGCGACACAAATGCAACTAATTTTACTTAAGTTGTCACTGTTGGACAAGTAAAAAACCCATTACAAGTGAAGAGTTGATTAACAAATTTTCCTTATACAATTACTAATTTGTGCACGTCATTTAGTTGATAATATCAACTTGAGTAAAATTAGGTCAGTGATGAATTAATTAACTAAATTTCATCTCAGTTTTTTTTTTAAATATTATAAAACCAAAAAAAGGCAAAAATTAAAGAAGTAAAAAAAAAAAGAACAAAAATGTTTATGCATATGAAGAAACCTGCATATGTACCGGGTTAATATTACATATATCGGGTTAATATTATATATATGCACAAATTAGTGCATAAATATTTACTCTTGTACCGCGTTAATATTATCAACTAATTTTACTCAAGTTGGACAAGTAATTAACCCAAATCGGTACCAATTTCAGTACCGGTTCGTTACCAGTACCGGTACCGAATTCGCTCATCCAATAAATAAACCATTCGTGCATGCGGGTTAACAGCAAGTGAAGTAACCTGCATATGAAGTAACCTGCATATGTAGCCCAAAATTTCCAACAGAATGTTCATATGCAGGCTACTTCATTGAATAAATCATTTATGCATGCAAAACGGGGTGTAGTGTAAACCGTTTCAAAACCCGGACCGGCCCATTTGTAAATGGTCTGGTTCTGGGTTTCATAATTTCATGTAAACGGTTCCGGTTCCGGTCCGGGTCATACCCGTTCAACAGTTGAAGTGGGCCATTTGAAGCACCATATACATTACATGATCACATATTGCATATTCACATAAACTTTCATGGGCATACTTCCTAGTACTAATTCCAATAGTAGATAATAAAAGCATTGAATTTACGTCACCAATTTCATCAATTGCAACAAAGTAGTAATGACGTATGAATTATCTAGCATATTGAGAAAGTCTCATTTCAATTTCGTAAAACCAAACAACATATAGTTTAACAACTAAAATAAATTTCCAATATACTTGTTTTCTTCACAAAAATAACGCAAGTCTCACATAGGCATTTTATCGAGCAGTTGGCGTACACATATTAAGAAGTAAAGGTAAAATAAACACACCTGTTGTTCGATTGGTACTGAAGCCATGTTGTGATCGTTGTTGGATATGTCGACTTCCTCCTCAACACTAGTTGTTAAACCTGGCTCTTGATTCGACATCAATATTGATAAAGATGTGTTCTTGATGCATGTAAAGATGGTCGATTGAATAAGACGATGGTATTAGGGCTGGTAGGGTTTGAAGATGGAAGTTGTAATTGTGTATCATGAATAATGTTCAGGTCTTCTATATTATATTTATTTATTTAATTTAAAAATGAAAAAAAAACCTAGTTACGCGGGTAAAATATTTAGGATTAGAACAAAAATGAAACTTTAGTGACCTGATTGAAACAAAAGATTTTATGAGTGACTTGATTGGAACAATTTAGAAACCTGGTTACTATTCTATGGAGTAATCCTTAAAAAAATTATACTTGTATTTGTATGTATCACCAGCCATATCTTTTTTATTCGGTTTGGTTATACAAAACCAGTACAATGAGACTTTAATTTGTCTCTCTGTTACAACATGACAAGAGTTCTTGATTACAAGCATATATGAGGCGGAATAAGCGTTCCCGGATTCATAATATCGTTGGGGTCCAAAGCCGCCTTTATCTTTTTCATTGTCCTCAAATTCTCTCGTCCGAGTTCCTTTTCAAGATACTGCAAATACAATCATCGGCGAGGGGTATTTCAGACATTTAACACAACTTAAAGAAAAAAACACGGAATTTGTTCATTCATATGTATATATATGCTTACTTTCAGTTTCCCTGTACCGACACCATGTTCTCCGGTACATGTCCCTTCCATTGATAATGCAGCATGAACCATGAAGTTGTTTAATCTTTCAGCCTCCTTACGTTGTTCTTCGTCTTCTGGATTGAATAACATTACTGTGTGGAAATTACCATCACCGGCATGAGCAATCACTGTGCTGTTAACAGGAACAGGTCAAAATAGTCACCGGCCAAATCAAGTTGGTTTGTCAAGAATACAGATGAAGCATACCATAGCAGAGATGAAGCGTCTAGTTCTTGTTTAGATTTAGAAATTAGCTCAGCCAGATGTGATAAGGGAACACACACATCCTGAAATAGAAATTATTTTTGACTTTCGGGTCAACCATAACAGTTTGCAGATACTTATGGTGCTTTTATGAGGGAAATAATAAGAAAAAAACGAATTAATCGACTAACCGTTGTCATTGCTTCACAATTAGGTGCCAAGGCTAAACATGCATAAAGAGCTTCTTTCCTTATCTATATCAAAATATTTTTGTAATAATAAGAAGAAATTAACATAGTAAGTTTAGTAATAATGCAGTGATTAGAATTAACTAACCTTCCAAAGTTCCTTTTTAGCATCTTTATCTTCTGCGAAAACAAATCTGACCCGTTATGCTCAGATGCAATCTTTTGAACTATACTTGTCTGCTCACGCGCATATAAAAATAAAAAATTTGAAGATAAACATTAACAGCCTTATTACAAGATATAATAAGCATAAAGTATCAGCAATCCTCATTTATGTAACTATGTAGAATAAAAAACTTGATGTACCAATCGGCAAACATGTACTCTTTATCACATATCTTCCAAGATATGTTTTGGATGTTCTAAGTTCTAACATGACATAAGTCTAATAACATGTGAGAGAATCAATTACCAGTGCCAATTAACTCAAACATTAAAGTTGGAATTTCAGGCAATTCTTTTCCATTGGCAAGATTAATAGCCCTCACTTGAACCTCATCTAACAGCTCCACTCTTGACACCTACCAAAACATTATCAATTCACAACTTCGCATTTTTCAGTGGCGGTTGAACAAGATTTAACAAAAGAAGACTAAAAGTTGTCAAACAGACAAAAGCATACCTGTATGCCAGACAGCATTGTTGCAATTGCCACATCAGCTGCATCTTTAATGGTAGGAAAATTGCACATTGCAACCTGCAAGGAAATCGGGGAATCAAGAACCTTGGTAGATCATAAGGGAGCATTAAGAAATTTCATAAAAATGAAGTTACAATGGAATGTTCTGGAATCTTCTGAAGACGCAGAGTGACTTCTGTTATTACACCTAGAGTGCCTTCACTGCCAATCATCAGCCGAGTAAGATCATACCTACACCAATAACACCCTTTCACTTCATCTATAATTACGCTCCAATACATAAAACTAAAACGCATATTCTTTTTGCGAATGAAAATTATACCCACCCAGCAGCACTTTTCCTAGCACGAGATGCTGTCTTGACAACCTCTCCATCTGCTAAGACAACCTACAAAGGAAACTAATCATGACATGATGTGAAAATTAATTCACTAAAATAACTGAATTAAATTAAATAAAAAAGAACCTTGAGATTTATCACATTGTCACGCATGGTTCCGTACCTGCATACTTAAAGCATAAGGACATACTCAAACACTAGAAAAACAAGGAGATATTAAACGAAACGAAGTGTCTACCTAACAGCTAATGAACCAGAACAACGGGTCCCACACATCCCTCCGATGGTTGCTCCAGGTCCTACTTGATACATCTATAAATATGAATTAACATGAAAACAAATTTTCATGTAAAAGAACTTATATACTAACCGGGGTCAAGAGGAAAGAATAGACCATATGGTGCTAAGTATTCATTAAGCTCCATTCATCCGATCCCGGGCTCAACGACCACATCCATGTCCTTAACATGTAGTGCTTTGACATTCTATAACCAAATAAATAAGGATTGAGTAGCCTACAAAGGAATCTTATACATAACAAGATTGAGAAACAAGTTGTTAAAGAAAGACTTCAAATTTTTGACAACTATGTGTGCGCGCGCGTGTGTGTGTGCTCATGAAAAATCAACCAACAATGACACAAGGTTGGCCATGTACCATAAGTTTGAACAAGAAAGGTTGGTTCATACTTTCATTAGGGTCATGTCAATGCAAACACCTCCATTAGGAGATAAAGTGTGACCTTCAATTGATGTAGCTCCACCGTACGGTACAATAGGGACCTGCAAAATGGAAGATTAAAGAAAAACCATAATATATGGTTAGTGTATATTCATACAAGTAGCTTTGCATGCTTCAACCAATGAATCAACATAAGGGATCTGACCTTATAATTGTTACAAGCTTTGACAATCTTAGATACATCATCTTCTGACCTGCACACATAAAAAAAAGTTTCACAAAAAATTAACTATTTATTCATTATCTTGATATTAACTTAAAACCACAAATTGCGTGTTACCTCGGAAACACAACAACATCGGGGATATTGACCGCTTTGTGAAAACTGTATTGTGGTTTCCCATGGAAATATCTCTCATCATGATCCAAAGTCATATTATCCTGTAAAATTAGCATTATAAACACTCCTATTCATATAACATATATATAACACTCAAATTGCTAAAGATGTCAATATGGAATAAAGCAATCGTCTTTGTTCCAAAGAAAGAGGCACAAATAACTAATCAAGGTCAATCATTCATTTTAAGCTTCATATATGAAATGAACTACTAGCATACACAAAACTTAATTTAGCCTAATTTTCATTCATGTTAAAAAGTAATGTTTACATCGTTACAGAAGGCAAACGAGCAACAAGTTGTGCCGCCAACCCTTTTTAGATAGCGAAACTAATTTGCAGATAAACACTAGTGATTGACCATGATTCCTAATCTTTTGAAAATTCAAATAAAAATATGTGATTTTGCAAACTGTAGTGATATCTGGTACTCTGAAAAGATAAATTACTAGTTTGCAACAGAAAATCAATCAGTCTAATTAGGGTTTGCAACGATACAAACTTTTTTTTGAACGGTCAACGAATCCTCCAAATGGGCTACTGGTTAACTTCACCAGATCGGGATACACTCATCTTTCGATCTGGGAAAAACCCTCACCTAGGGCCAACGCCCGTGAACACTCGCCCAAAGGCACGACAGTGCTGTGAGATAAAACCCATACAGTTCAAGGATCCAACTAGTGAAAGCCATCTACTCGCATAGGCTCCCATAATCACCCTGGTGCCCAGAAACTAAATGTTGGGGCAGGAATCGAACCTGGGTCACATGAACACACTAAGTCTCTCCCTTACCACTCCGCCACTAGCTCATCGGCAAAAATTAAGCAATAATACAAACTTGCAATGGAATAATAATTCAAAAGGTTATATTATTAATGAACAAGAATAAGATAAAGATTATTACTTGACATATAGCCTTGAGTTCATCAACAAGCTCCGGTGGGACCGGCTTATAATTACCCTTGACAACATGCTCCGTGCTATCTTTACCCCCAATTCGGACGCCACTGAAACCCAATAAAGATTCAAACCCATCAAAATTAAACCAAAACCCATTACACAGAACCAATCAAAATGCAACAATCAATCTGAAAAAACCTTTCTTGGAGATTGGGCGCGTCGCATAAAGATGGGTTTTTTTGAAATTGAAACGCAAGTGAGCCTCCAGAGACTGCGAGAATGATCGGAAGCAAGCAGGTCCTCCATGAATGACGATGGTTTGAGTTGATCAGAATGGTGTTGTTAAGGATTGTTGATTGAGATTGGGGTGTGTGGTTGATGGAGGTTTGAATGTATTTGATGGGTTTAGAAGAAGAAGAGCGTAAACGAGAGAGCAAACTATAGAATGCCATTGGATGTGTGTATAAAGATAAAATGAAGTCAAGTCAAATAAATAACACCCTAATGATACACTACTATTTATTTACTTTTATTATGAACAAATAATAACTTTATATTGGATTTAATGGTGAGTAGAGTAACAAGATGGCAAACTAGCACGAATCTCAGAGACAAATCTCAAACATTGTATGGGAATGGAAAAGCTTTGTGAGTGGGAGACGGATATAGTATTAATACTATGTTCGAGTCTCATTTAAAGTACTTATGAGGAAGAAGAAGAATTATGACAAAAAAGAAAGCTACGGGAAGGAAAATGTATAATTTTATTTCGTGAGTCTGAGTTTAATGAAAAAAAAAGAATAATAAGAGCATGTTTGAGATTGAGTTTGAAAAATGTTTATTGGTTTATTGGTGTTTTCAAAAATCCAATAAATTAAAATGTGTTTGGCAATCACAACAATATTTTCTATTTTAGCTTTTTGAAATGATTAAAAAGCAGTTTCCAAAAGCCCCAAATCCTGGCTTTTCAAATGACTTTTTGAAAAAGCCAATAAGCCAATAAACATTTTTCAAACTCAATTCCAAACATGCCCTTCCGAGTTAAGAGGAAAAGAAAAGAAAGATACAATTTTCCTATTATATCCTTTGAGTAAACTATAATAGGAGTTAGATATAAGGGTAATTTAGGAATTAGTAGAAAGTTATTACTAGACATAAGTATTTTCTCTCATCTCTTCAATTTGAAAGGATGATAATATAATCAAATTTTCTAGCATTTTCTCTTATTTCTCCTCCCCTTATCTTTTTAAAAAACTCTGGAACATGATTTATTCATATTTTCCTCTTTTTTCTTTTCCCTCCTTTTGTTAAATGAGACTTGATAACGTAACGTAAGTGACATCGGGTTTGATTATCTAAAGCATGCATACTTGTTAAATCGAATAATGATCGTAAACATTTTTTATTTGGCTGGGTGATAGAACAATTTACTAATTTACAATTTTTTAGTTTTATATTTTAAAGTTCATTGAATGATAAAATTATATTAAAATGAAAATAGTAAGAAATATATTTGAAAATCTTGACGGATAATTCTTAACAAAACAAACAATAAGTTCGTTTACGTTTGGATATTTAATAAATAAACAGACATGAACAAGAAATTTCGTTCGATTAACTAAATGAACGAAAACAAGCAGAGGTCATGTTCGTTCGATAATGTATTTGTTTGCATTCATTAACTTTTGTTTATGCTTGTTCATTAAAGGTTTTAAATATTTTTTAATGACTTTTCTAATCTTATCATATAGATTTAGCTAAATTATTAACTATAAAACAAAAATATATTTAAGTATGATGTGATTAATTTATATGTAAATTACCATAAGAATATGAATGTTATAAAAAATACAAACACAAACTTCGTAATCAAGTCGAATTGTTTGGCACTGATTATTTTCATGTAGCCAAATCAAATAATTCATTCTTTGTGTTAGTTCATTTATACACAAACTAGTTCATTCCCTTAACGAACGAACACAGAGAACAAATTTTGTTCAGTTACATGTTCGTGAATTATTCGCTTGTCCGGTAAAACTTAATGGATAAACATGAAAAAGACGCTATTGTGTTTGATTCGGTTTATTTACTGCCCTCCATGCCTCATTACCATCCTTCATAAATAATTAGGAGAAATATAGAAGTAGTTATCACACTTTCCTGCTTGTAAAAGCAAAGAAAAGAAATCGACATACGAGGTTGTACAATATTTTGTATTTAATAATGATAGGTGTCACGTCAATTTCTTTCTAACGTAAAACATCATGAAAAAAATACCACTTATAATATCAAAATCTTGTATTACCTGACAAGAGATGTTTTCCTGATTTAGTAGCAAAAATCTCTTCCAACTCATTCTTATCTTTTTCTTCAAAAAACTAATACACGTCCTTCTAAACTAAAATTTTGAAATCCTAATGACCACCCTTATAGACTCAATAACACGCTACTTTAGTAAGGATAAACACCTGAAACTTAGGGTTATACAACTAATTCATTTTTTTTTTATAATTTTATCATTCTATTGAAGCATAAAGCATATGTGATCATACAGTTTTAATAATACATCAGTTCTTAAAATAGGCACCCGCTTGAGAAACTTTTATTGAACTTATTTTGTTCACATGTGAAATGATATGGGTTCACCATTCATATAACATGGTGGATTCAACTAGGCTTTTTCATATTTGCATGTACTTAAAACTTGATGTAAATTCACATGTTTACTACTGTTATTTCTCATTTTAACCCATGTTAACTTACATTAAAATTTATACGGCTATTTATCAATTTAACCCATGCTGGGCATTAAAACTTATAAAACTAGTGTACGCAGTTCGGTTAAAATTAGTTACAATTCACACATGAACTAACATGATGCGTTCTGTAGGTCCTCTAGATGGATCTCAAGACTTGACTCGGATCAATCCGTGTTGTTGGTTAGCGGAAATCACCAACGACACTCGGATCTCAGATCTTAGTTTTGTTTAGTTTATTTTCTAGAAAGTAAGAAGAAAAAGGAAGAAGTTAGAGAGAGAAACTTCTTTTATTTCCAAAGTGAGTGTTGTGTTGGAGAAATGGGTTAAGTGACCCTTTTATAGGGTCCTCATTTCTCCAATACTAGGGGTGCAAATGAGCCGAGCTACTCGAAATCGGCTTGTTAAAAAGCTCGATCGAGCCGAGCTTAATCGAGCCGGAGCTCGAGCCTAAAAATAAGCTCGTTCAATAAACGAGCTCGAGCTTCACTTGTCGAGCTCGAGCCGGCTCGCGAGCCTAAACGAACCTGTCATTTTTATAATTTATTAAAATATATATTTAATAATTATTAATTAATATATATAATGCTATGAAAAAATAAATAGAAATAACTAAATAATATATACTATTTTATACAAACAGTTATGATAGGAAAAAAATTATATAAAATAATTATAATTATATAAAAAATAGTTGATATATAGTAAACGAGCCGAGCCCGAGCCGAGCTCGAGCTTGAAAATCTGCTCATGAGCCGAGCTCAAGCTTTGAAAATAGAGCTTGAATCGAGCCGAGCTCGAGCTCTGTATAAGCTAAACGAGCCGAGCTCGAGCCTAGTCGAGCTCGGCCTCGGCTTGGCTCGTTTGCACCCCTATCCAATACTTACAAAATAAACATATCGAGTACGAAATACATCGACTAAAAGCAAACTAAAATGACATACACAATCCTAAAAACAATATAGAATATTGGCCCTACAATCTCCCTCTAGGATTGAGTATGTCGAGGAACCTTCGTCAAGTTCTTTGCTTCGTCTTTATTTCTTAAAACTTAGTACTTGTCTTGATCCAGGATCTTGAACCAGATTGGATCTTGGACAAATCTTTATTTTCCGTTCTTATCTTATTTTCTGAGAAGGATCGGCAACAGCAAATTTTAGAAACATCAGATGCGGGAGGCTCGACATCTAATCTTCTTTTTGTTGACTTTCTTGAGCCGACTGGTTTCTTTCCTTGTCTTCAAACACGATCAGTTCATCTTTAGCTTCAATCACCAACTTTCACGTTCTCGTTCTCTTTTAAGCGCTTCAGCACCTGCAACTCCAAGCAAACTTGCTCTTGATCTACCTGTCCATGTACACCTGCACAAAACTTAGAACGAATAAGATTCGTTCACAGACCCTTTCGAGGGTCAAGGAAGAATTTGTTCACAGGTCCTCCCAATTTCAGTCCCTCAACTTGTAAATGATTTGTTTAAGTCCCAGATTTCCAACGAACTTTGCATGAACGACCTTGACAACAAAACACATGATTTTGAATGAAACAAAGTTTAACAAAATATGTACAAACATAATAAAAACTTAAAATCTTTTTGGCATTTTCATATATTTTAAAAATAACGAAAATATATACATAACTTTTTGAAGTTGAAACTAAAATAAAACAAAATCAAAATAAACAATAAAAGATAGGAGTAAAGATGAAATTAATATTATATATCAATAATATTTACAAAATTTTCTAAATGATTTTAATATTTTTGTGAGAAGATCACAACATGGAATTATATTGATTTGCAAAGCCCTATATCGCGTTTCCATTTTGATATTATTATGTCACAATTTCATCACCGACTATAGATATTGTCCGTTTGTTTAACTTGACAAGTGTTTTGATGCCAAAATGATACGTTTAAAGTACAATTAGGCACGGTGCTTATGTGGTCCCTACTTAATCGGACATGTTACTTATTCCATCATATCTCGGGCTTACTTTTTGTTAACATATCACCTCAACTTGACTTAAATCTTTCTTATTTGATCACAGTACTCTTGTTAACATACTTGACACTTTATGCTTTATTTGTGCACACTTAACTCAATCTAGAAAGATTAAAAGAAAGCAGAAGATTCAGGGTCTTAACAATCAGGTCTTGTATGACTACAACCAGAGAAAGTCTAAGGCTTGAATAAAAATAAATGAAGAAATAAAACAGAAGTTAAAATCCTAAGATAGACTCTTTTTCTTGATTTTTCTTTTGTTTTTATTTTTCTTTTCTTGACTCTTTTTCTTTTTCTTTTCTTTTTCCTTTTCTTTTCTTGACTCAAAGAAAAATTAAAAATTGACACATATTTCATAAGACAACTGTGATCAGGTAAAAAGAGGTTTGGGTATGACATGTGTAATTACATTTCTGCCTTCATGAATATGACTTCACGGAATCATGCAACCGCTTCATAATTGTATATCCATTAGTACCGGCAGAAATTTAGGTTTATATCACCCGACACTTGTTTGTTTGCCAAGCCTATCTACACATCTGTGAGTGATTTTGTAGACTTTTGATATACACTTTTCATGCGCTAGGATCATTGCATATCAATGTACTATCATTTTCCAATGGTCGGATCAATTTCTCAAAATTTGAAAATTTTAATTATCCAACTCCTTCTAAGCAGGAACTCCCTCTAAACGGGACAATTCCTTTTATATTTTCTTAAAAGTAATATAAATTTTTTTTGGTAAATCAAATGATTTGTTTTTGCTTTTCTAAAGATGAATTGAAAATCTTTTTGGTGAGTTAAACTTAACTCATTTTCTCCCTCTAAAATTGTGACATATTTGAAAAATATTTACAATTTTAAAACAAAAGGATAGATAGGTTGTTTTAGTCAAAATTGATCATGCCGAGCGATTCGACCAGAAATTCAAACCGGGCATGATCGATGGCTTTAGTGAAAAGGTCAGCAAAGTTGTTGTCAGATAGACCATCTTAAGCATGCATCATCACATTGTATAACAAAGTTGAAGAGATTCAAACCGAGATCCAACAACTGATGCTGGATCCATCACTTGAGAGAAGCAGTTGGACGAGGTTGGTTTGAGAAACGCTTGAAAAGTTGTTGAACCATTTAAACAAGGCTTCCCTTCCATGAAGTTTGGCCTCTCATGTCGCTTATGAAAGACTCGAATCCGCCATCAAATGGTTTAGCATCAAATAGCAAGGGTTTGTCTCCCATCATATGCCGGGTGCAATCACTATCTAAGTACCTAATACTATTGATAGTCCTCCTTGATTGACCCTGCATGTACTAAGCGTTCAAATAGACATGGGTTCCCGGGAAGGTCAACCGTAAATCGACCAAACTTGATTTTATTTTCTAAAAACCATTTATTTCTTGTTGGAGCCTTACTTGATGAAAAACAGTCCTTAGGAATACAAGCAAAAACTTGTTCTTTGGTTTTGGCAATTTTGGACTTTTCTTTTCTTGATTTTGAAACTGTTTTTGGTGAATCTTCAGACTTTACAGTCTTAGAATCCTTTTTGATTTTATCCTTTTTGGATTTCCAAAAAGGTTTCTTTTTGTGTTTTACTTTATTTACTTTGGATCTCATATCCATTTCACTGGGTTCACTATCAACTTGATCAGTCCTTGAATCAGGGCTACTAAAAGCTTTTTTTGGGGACTGACTAAGCCGCTTTTGAATATCAAGTTGTTGCTTGAACCAGTGCTTGCAAATGCGAACCCTATAAAAGGGCCACATAACCCATTTCTCCAACACTCCAACTCTTTCACAACACAACACTCACTTTGGAAATAAAAGAAGTTTCTCTCTCTAACTTCTTCCTTTTTCTTCTTACTTTCTAGAAAATAAACTAAACAAAACTAACATCCGAGATCCGAGTGTCGTTGGTGATTTCCACTAACCAACAACACGGATTGATCCGAGTCAAGTCTTGAGATCCATCTAGAGGACCTACACGTTCAACTACGTTTTTTTAATCATATATGCAATTGATTGAAAGTAAATAACTACGTCTTTTCCATTGCAATCAATATTGGTTCACATGTGAAATTATACATTAATAAACAAATAAACATAGTTCACATATGAACCTGGATGATTTTACATGTGAATCGGTGTTGATTCTCATTTCTGGTAATGGTTCACATTTGAATTAATATTAAATTTGCATGTACTCTTGTGTTGGTCTAGAATTTCATTGGCCACTATGTTCAATTTTTAAATAAGAATTGAAGTATTATCCTCTTATAAACTATTAACTATCGGTGAATATTATTTTGCAAAATATATCAAGTTTTACTCTTAAACTAATTTTTCATTGCATACAGTGATACAACAATTTGCTAGCTTTAAAATCATAATAAATTCCTAAATGCACAATATTCCCCAACATGAAAATAAATAGACCCGTTATATTTCAAGTTGGAATATTAATAAATCAGTTTTTATGAAGAGGTTTTTTTTACCAAAATGGGGTGAAAGGAAAAAATATTTATCAAAATGGATGATTTTAAAAGTATTTACCAAAATAGGTTTTTTTCTATTTTTTTTTAATTCTAACAACTTAACCATTTACCTTTGATCTTTTACATCCAAATTAAGTAAGCTTCAGCAGTCATACCCTTAGGGTGTTTATCGGTTTCGAATATCCGTTAATTCAATTTGTTCGGATTAGTTTATTCGGATTTGATAATTTTCCCAACCAAATCCAATTTGGTTTGGTTCTAGCTTAAAAACACCTGTTTACAACTGAGGGGGTATTAGTTTCCTTCTCTTAATTAGTTTTTTCTTGATTCGTAAAGCATGTGATCAGTGTGTAAATAGCAAACTAAGTACAAATCAGAAAGTATTTTTTCTTTTCTTTGAAGAAAATAATAGTACTTTCATTCAAGCTTTTATATCAATGAGAATTATTTTCCAAGCATGCATTTAATCAAACAGTTCACAGGCATGAAAAATCATAAATTAGTTGGGAACAATATCCATTGAACGAAATCGAGTGGTGAGCAATCATACAAAATACATATAGTAAAATGGAATAAAGAAACACACACCTTGAAAACGTCAAAGAAAAAGAGGATGAAATTTTGTCAAATAAAAACAAAACAAAACTTCCCAACATAGAAACCAACTGAAGAAAGTGATTCAACTCGTGATTAACCTCTGAATCGAACCTACGAACCTTTAGAAACACAACCGAAATCAAACCTATGACCGAAGAATCGACTCAAGCCTATGATTGAACAAACGATATCAAACCGGCAATTAAGAAACCTGCCATATATTGGAACGATGGACGAACGTATTTTTTTTCTTGAGAGGGGCGTACTATTTTTATTTTTACCTTTAAGTTAAAATTTTAAAAATAGAAAAAAAAAACCTATTTGGTAAATATTTTTAAAATCACCCATTTTGATAAATATTTTTTCCTCCCACCCTATTTTGATAAAAAAATTCTTTTTATGAATCTAGATTGTTGAATGTGCAGGCTAAACTTTATGCATTTCTAAATAGTGTTGTAATGATCCATTCCTACTAATTCTCAACTAGTATCGAATCCTAATAGGCTAATAATGTTTTTCATTTGTAAATAGCAGCTTTATTACTTTTATTTTTTATTTTTTACCAACTTCATTATCAAGTTTATTTTGTTGTGGAGGAAAAAAGTGGAAACTAATTGATCACTAGTGCAATTTCCGTATGTGGGACCAAAATTTTTTAAGATTCTTTGCAATTCAAACCAATATTTTTTAATCTGTATTACGAAATTTTCTTTCATATCAATATCAAATGTATGAAAACAAAGAAAGGAACTTGAAACATGATGATGAAGAAAAAAGTTAAAACGGGTGTAAAAAGTGAGAAGCTGAATAGCTATTTTGATGAAGAAATACACAAAACCTTGTTAACTGTTAACTAAGGTCATGTTCGTTTCAAGGATTTGGAAGAAATTCTAAGGAATGGGATTTTAAATCCCATGAATTGATATATATCCGTTTCATTAAATGAAATAATGGGAATGGAAACTAAATCCCATCAAATCCCACATTTCATGTGATTTTAAAATCCCACATATTTTATAAGTATTGTTATTGAAAATAAAGGATTGTTTTATTAACCCTAATCACTAGGGGTGGCAAATGGGTTGGGTTGGGTCGAAACAGGTCATGGGTCGGAACGGGTTAGGGTCGGAATGGGTCAACTAAAAAAAAGTTGTTTTGGTTCGGTCGGAACAAGTTAGGGTCAAAAGGTTCAGGTCAGAACGGGTCAAAACAGGTTTCGGGTCGTTTTTTTTGTTTGAAGAACGAGGGCAAAGGCGGAAACGTTTTAGTTTCTTTACATTTTTTGTTTTTGATTTATATTTTGAGTTATGATTTTTTTATTAATTTTTTTGAATTTTTTTTGGAGGTGTTTTTATTATTAATAAAACCTCTTCAAAAAAAATTCAAAAAATTAATAAAAAAACATAACTCAAAAACAAAAAATGTAAAAAAAACTAAAACATTTCCTTTGTTGTCCTCATTCTTCAAAAAAAAAAAAACAAGAATGAAGAAGATTACAATTCCAATAAATATTAACCAACCAAACACATGATAGGGATTCTCAAACATTCCATTCCAATTCTAATTCCAAAACCTTTAAAAAAAGTCCGTGAAACAAACGCGCCCTAAGTTTACCTCGAGGATCAAAAACGATGTGTCAACAACAAAACTACGAATGACCGACATAGAAATAGTAGCTAAAAGAATAATAAAAAAATCCGAACAAGAGCACCAAAGGCATTGTTCGACGCTCTTCAATCACTGAAAACAAAACGAACCTCCAACCCCCAAAGAACAAGCTCCAATTATCGCCCAATCGATTACAGTACTGCAAGACTAGGGGAATTCAAGCGAGCAAATATAAATTGATTTGATTGGTGGAGACAGCGTAGGAGCTAATTACTTCAATTTGACGGTTGAGAGTCAATAAGAGGAGAACAAACTTACATAACGAGTTTACCCCCGCAAATTTTTTTCAACCAGAAAATTTCAAGCCTAAATGGTAAAACATGAAATAAACCTAAGCTAGACGGTTTTCATACCGAAGTTTCGGTTTTCGGTTCAGTATGAGCCCAAAACCGTGCACACCTTTAACATGATCGGTTATATGATCAGTTCTAATACATACATACATATATATATAGTAAGGATCCTAAGAGAACCATTGGTAAATTGAGAACTTTGAGAATCATTTTGGACCACTAAAAAAACCCTCTAAAAAATATTAAAAAAATTATAAAACAAACAAAACCGAAAATTTTTAAAAGAGTAAAAAAACCAAAATTCTTATATTTCATTCCGGTTTCATTAAAAAAAAAACCGAAATTTTTTTTCTTTTTAATTCGTATTATACCTATACACATATGTATAATTTTATTTAATCTCTAGTTACGTAATATACACATATGTATGTTATCATTTACCTTAAATTATACATATGTGTATAGCAAAAAACATGTGTGTACATATCATACATATATGTATAATAAAAAAACCGATTTTTTTTTTTTAATTCATATTATACCTATACACATATGTATAATTTCATTTAATCTCTAGTTATGTAATGTACACATATGTACATTATCATTTACCTTAAATTATACATATGTGTATAGGAAAAAAACATGTGTGTACATATATGTACATATTATACATATATGTATATGTATAATTTAGCTAAACCGAGAATTTTTTTATAGAAACCGGATGATAAATAAAAACTTTGATTTTTTTACTTTTTTTATTTTTGTGTTTTTTTTTGTTTTATGATTTTTTTTATTTTTGGGTTTTTTTGTGGTCCAAAATAGTTCTCATAGTTCTCAATTCCCAAAAAGTTCTCTATCATGATCCTATATATATATATATATATATATAACCAAACTGACCGCCCCAGCCTACAATCAGTGGCGAAGCTACACCTAAGGTGTAGGTGTCGGCCGGCCCTGTGAAAAAATAACTTTAAAGGTATATATATGTTAAAATCCCGGTCAATCCTATGAAATTTGGACACCGACCCTCTTCCGACCCTTGTGATTTTTTTTCCTGGATCCGCCACTGCCTGCAATCCCCAATAACTCTAAAAACATAAAAATAAGAAGTACAAACTTAACTTTGGTTGTTGTCAAGCTTTGATTACCAGATACATCCTTCATACTTACCATTAAACATTCATACCAAATAAACAAAACTTGCTAAAAGAAATATATCTCATAGGTGCTAATTGGATAAAAGATAGGTAAGCTAATTACCATTTTCATGTGTGTTCATATGATCGATATAGTATTATCGATAATCAAATTCCAGTAAAATATCTAGTTTGTGACTCCCAATACAGTTTAGTTTGCTTTGTAACTTCATCATGTTCTTCAACAAGTCTTTCTTTCCATTGTTCTTTAAACCTGCAAATCCCATGTAGGATTCCTTTTAACTCTAACCATTCCCGAGATTTTTAAACTTTAGTATAATATTACTACTTACCGCCGCTTTAAAAGTAAATTGAGTTCACACATGCTCACTGCATTACCATATACATCATCCTGCAATTACATGCACTCGCTTACTTACCGATGGATAATTGATCTAACTAAATAGGTACAGAAGCCAGAAGGGTTGAACTCATGCTAACCTCTCTGCAAACTGGACACTTCATTTTTGGGCTTGCAGATTTAAGCCCTTCAAAAATTAAAACCGATGCTGCCGAACAAGCACATGACTTGCAAAAGATATGCCCACAGCTCAAAGCACATGGATGAAAAACAGTATTCTGGTGACATGAAAATGAAACTCATGTAAATTAAAGATGCATTCAGTTTACAAGATTAATAAGTAATAAGTTCGAAGCATAACCGTACCAAACAAATCGGGCAAGCGAGATTATATTCCAAATTTGCATAACCTTGAAGCACTAATCTCAACACAGGTTCTGAATCTGCAATGGTGAGATCACAAGAGAATGGTGGTATGTGAAGCTTGTAGTCAATCATATGGTTTGATTCATTGAAGTTGATAAAAAAAGCCACCAATTCAATCAACCATGGTGACTGTGAAATCTCCAAGTGTTCAGCCTGCAACTTGGACTTGAAGTTCATACCGCTTACAGATTTGTGTACCTGCGAAACCAAACAAACAAACAGACAGACAGAAACTTAAAACACAAAACAAAATCCATAAATTAGTAATTGGAAAACCAAAGTGATCTTAAGCTTGATTTTTTTCCTTCAAAAATGGGATAAAACCCTAATAATTTTCAAAGAGAGAGACGGGAATCTTTTGGTTTATATATAGGCGATCATCTATTTGAAATGGCAGAACCTAAAATGTTTGAAGTTTGTGTCAGCACTTGTCTGGTGAGTTGGACGATTCTCCCATGTTTCGCCATTTCAAAAGGTGGAATCACTACAAATTAAACCTACGTGTTTACATTTTAATCATTATAAATTTACTTTTTGATTGACAATCACGATCCTCCTATGTTCCGCCGTTTCAAATGGCATAACCACTCTAAATAATCAATAAGTAAACATATAATAATTAAAAAGTAAACATTTTAGGTTTTATTCACAGTGGTTCAGCCATTTGAAATGGCGGAACATAGTAAAAAATATTGTCCAAACTCACTAGACAAGACGAAGTGCCGAGACGAGACAGCAAACATTTTAGGTTTTACTTTTATCTATCTGCTAGAAATTAACCATTAATTTCAAGACAAAATTATCTTAAGCTTACTTTATCATATTTCTTAAGAATCTTCTTAAGAGCTATAGCATTCATAATAACATAACCAATCAGCATTGTTCCCTCATGTGCAAGTGCTTGTTGTTCATACTTGAAACAGTGAAACAAATGCAGTAAACATCTATGCAAACCAGTGGTGCAATGAAGATGCACAAGATGCCTCACTCTTGAACTAAAACAACAAGCTATATCAGAAGCTTCCTTCATTATCTCACCAAAAAATATCTGATCACACCCTAAAAAAAATCCAACCAAAAAAAAAAACTACATCAATATCATACATACATACATATACATCTATATATATATATTTCAGTGAGATTATATATTCTATTTCAATAAACAAATAAAAGTATCCAATTACAATAGAGAGGCAGGCAAGGCTACAAGCTGCGCAGCTACCCTTTTGAATAGCAAAACCGATCCTACTCGTTCTTCGGCGTCATTGACTTACTATGCACGACCAGGTGAACTCTTTTAAAAAAACGTTCGCAGCAGCATGGGGCAGGCAAGAGACCCAAATGTATCGAAGGGATTCAAAAAGATGTTACGCAGCTTGTAGCGTTTCATTTCGATGTAAATTACACTACTTTATAATATAACAAACTTACGTTGGCAGGAGTTATAATTACAACGAATATCTGAAACTGTATTATTCTGATGATCTTCTTCTTCGATGTTATTGATGTCGGAGCAATCTTGACAGCGACAAGTTTTCAAAACCTTCTTAAGGCGCTTGTACTCGATGTGAGAGAACTTGTTGGGATCGAAAGAGTTGACTTGTTCATCGTGAAGATACTCGGAAAACATCTGACCGAACTTCATCTTCGTAAGAAGCAAAATGGAATAGTCGTCAATGGAAACCCTAGATATAGCTAGGTAGGTAGGTAGGTAAGGAGCTACGGCATTTTTGATATTTGTGAGTGACACGGCTCCATGCACTGCACGTGTCCAATTACGCCTTAACCTCAACCAATATTTTTTTATATATTTTGTGATATTATATTTTATATCACATAAAAAATGGATATTATTCAGTTTTCTTGTTTGGTTTAATTTTAGTTACTAATGATTTGTTGGATTATTAATGTGATTATTATACTTTTAGAAATAATCAGTTTAAACTACTTTTAAATATAAATGTTTGTCATATATTTTTTTTAAACAGCTAATTTTTTAATTTCAATCAAACTGAAACAATTAAAAAGAACTGAATAAGATAAATTAGTTTTTTTTTCGTCCTTTAACTATATAGTAAAATATAATTTCCGACTTTAATTGTCACTATAACTTTAGATTTAAATGTGCTCAAGATAAGTGGATGTGAAGAGGGGATAGCAATCCGGATTATTTTCGGTTGCTTCGATTAAAAGGCTCCTTTGTAGAGCTGACCCGTTGCCTCAAAACAACATTTTGGATTGGAATTCTTGGGTGCCGTTGACACTGAATGTTGTAGCATGGCGGGCGATCCTAAATCGTCTTCCCATGATTGACAATTTAATTAAAAGGAAATTTTTATCAGGGCCGGACATTTGCAGCTGTTGTTTGACGACGGGTGAGTTAGTGGATCATGTTTTTACTTCTTGTTATGTGGCTTCAGTGGTTTGGCAAAGTATTAGTTCTTGGTGTGATATATCTCCTATGTTTGCCTTTTCGGTTAAGGATATTTTTATATTCACAAATGCATTCCTGCCATTGAGCATAAGAGGAAGATGGTTCAGTCCATTATTACGGTGGTATGTTCAATGGACGAAACGTGAACAGTTACATTAGAGAGGCCAAAAATTTTAAACTAGTCATAACTTCATACATATAAAGCAACCAATTTTTTTTCATCAAATAAAGAATATAAATCCCAAAAAATAACATGTTCTTTCACATAAATGAATATGAGCTTTCGAATAGGAGAGACAAAAGATATAAAACATAGCACAATTACAAAGACATGGGTTATATATTCTACTTCTGAACCAAAAACCCGTGGGGGGGCACAACCCCTCCCCGTCCTTAATAAGGTCCGCCCATGAATATGTTGGTACATTGGAGAACTCGGAATAAGTGTATCTTCTTGAACAAGCCAGTTAAAGTGGAGAACATCCTGGGAGACATTAAAGCTTTAATCTTCTTCTTGATCAAAAGTAGGGCCAGACATTTAAACTTAGATTGGCGAAATGGAAAGTGTTGTCTTGTAAATTGCTATATGTTATTTTCTATCCGCCCCTACTAGCTACTCGATAGAGTGTGGTTGCTTTAATGAAATCTACGATTCATAAAAAAATTGTCATTATTTACAGACAATCAACTTTTATGTTAAGCAATATTCATTTTTAGTGACAATATTAGATTTTCGATTCTCTTTCTATAAATCGACTAAACTAATTTACATGAAAAACAACATAACAAATGAACACCCACTTAAAAACTTAGAAATAAACCAAGTAAAAGAAACACCACAATATATATTCTCGTCTTCGGGAGAAAAAACACTATTATCATGTGTCAGCAAAAGAAAAGGCAAAAAAAAAAACAAAAAACAAAAAACAAAACTATTATCATCTTCTTTAAAAGGAAAAAAAAAAGTTTTTTTTAATCATTTATGTCCTCATGGTTTATAAAAGTTATATTTCCATCTATTTTACTAACACCAGTAGCCTTGTTAGTTAATATTTCAAGATCAATTTTGTTATGGCTGCTTTGACTTGGTTAGATGAACAACATGATGCTCCATTACATGATGACGGATTGACGGGAAAAAAAAAGATTATAACGTCTTGTAACATCCAACTTTTGTTAAATAATAAATAACGGAAAGTTTTATTGTTAACTGTGTGTCGTTAAATTAGTTGTGTGTCAAGTGTTTGGATAAGGATTGGATTTGGTAAAGAAAGTGGGTGGTGGGGTCCATAGCCCTCTATATAAGGCCATCCACCCATCCTTTCACCAGTTTCTTCCAACAACACACACACACACTCCCTAGAACACACACATACTCTCTCTCAAGACCCGAATCCGAATCCGGGCTAAAGTAAGGAAGATCTTGGCATTCAAGTGTCTTCAAACAACAAGAACACGTCCAGATCCTCGAGTTGTCCAGATCCGAACCGAACCCGAAGCCAAAGGTGAGTATTGGCCCACAAGGTTAAGTTTTGTGGGTGATTTCGACATGCAAATCGATACCTTAGTAGATCGGGTTATAAGATGTAAGAAAAACATAAACTTGGTGAGTTATAATGTCACACCCCGACTAGCACAATGCGGAAGCGTAAAACGGGAATGTAACAGACACCTCTGGTATCAACACATTGTTTATAAAGAAACATCACAAACTAATTTACAATATATTACAATTCATTGTTCTATCATTGTTTTACAGACTAGGCGATACAAACAAAACTAGTTCGTTAACTATATGGTCTTACTACTAACGCCCTTGCTTCTATTCACATAGCATCAACCACACATCTTGGGCAAGTAACAGATCACCAAATCATTCCGATTTAGATACACCTGAAAAACAGTTTAAAATGGGTCAACTACTAGAGTTGGTGAGTTTCACGAGTTTTGAGAAAACAGTAATGAGTATTCACAAGTTAACACTTGTAATCATGGAATAAGTATGTATGTATGTATGTAAATGACGTAATTACGCTAAGCTACAGTGAAGCCTTGACTGTATATGCTGCGTACATCCATTTCCCACGCTCAATCAACCACTGTGGCCCCTTTCCGCCCACAACATGCCCCAAGTAGCTATGTCTAACACTACATAGCGTGTTGTATAATTATGGTCATGTGCAAACGGGGTAAAGTCTCAGCAATACATGCCGGCTCCGTTTGGGTTTGTCAAACCAATAGTACTATTCACAAGCCACCGGCTCGAAGTTAATCACTGTGATCGTGGGGACTTTCGTGTGTTAGCACTTAGATAATTCACATCAATACATGTTTCAGGTATGTATATATAATCAAACATGCTTTTCACCCCAAAAGTTCGTAAAATAGTTTAGAAGTGGGGTCATGAAACTCACGGTTTAGTGGATAATCAGTACTGTATCAGCTCGTGGTTTGTTTGGTCCGCTATCAGTAGTTCCTATAATCAATATTATAATAATATTAATATTTTAATATTATTATAATCTCAATACTAAACTGGGCTGTATAACTAATCTGGGTGTAGTTGGAATGCCCAGAAAGTGGCAATAGGCTTAGGTTGTGATGTTGTTCAATGTATAATACTTAAAACTGAACTTGGCTTAGATTCCCGTTTTCCCAGCTGGGCCAAGTTGTTCGTTTACGCGTTCAGAAAACAGTTATGGGAAATAAGCTTGGGTAAATGTATTGGTTAATAAAATGATTAACTTATAAAGAAGGATCACACACTGGGGTCCCGAATTAGCCACGGGACCCGTTTCTGTTTATTTAGTTTGATTTAAGAAGAAACGCGCACAATCCATCCGAATTGTCCAGGTTTTTTATAGAAAAGTTCGTTTTTACTTAATTAGTCCAAAAATATGATTTTTGATCACTCTTGGTGTTTTATATATTCCCGCAGGTTCGTTAGTCGCGAACTTGCCGGTTTTTATAAAAACTGAATTTGTTTAATCTTTAAATTAGCATAATTAATTAACCGTTAATCATTAAATTATGAAAATTTAGCCACTTATCAATTAAAATATGTAGATTTTTATAAAAATATTTCTGGAATTATTCACTGATTTATTAATATATAAAAATTCATTTTATCAGCTATATTTCGCCTGAAAATCGTCCGTTTACCCCAAACAATTTCCAAAAATTCCACAAAAATTCCTGAATGCTCAAATCATATCCCAAATCAACCTGTATCAATTACAGAATGTAAAAAGCTCGTGCGATATTCTTTTCGGCCCAAATTCGGCTATAAAAATTCACACAAACGCATATAAACAAAATACCTTTAGACTTTTCCAAATGATCCTAAAATTCATATGTGATCAAAATACATCAAATCTAAGTTCCCAGAAAATTTTCATAATTTTTGAAGTATTTTAGCTATTTTTCCCAAATAAACGTCCCAATTCGGTAATAAATTCGCCAAATATTCTCGGATGGTCGAATAATTACCAAATTTAAACAGGGACACATTGACATGGTCCCTGATGTCCCTGAAAAATTTCAAGGCCTAATAATATGCACATCACAACCTTAACCTAAATAGCCCGTAAGAGAGTGTTTCGACATTACCTTAGCGGGTTTGGCTCGTTTCCGACTTTCTAATCAAGTTTTCAGGTTCTTGTACTTCTATGCAAGCTAGATACAAGTCCTATATCACAAACCAAGCAGGTTTCATCAATAGAACAGCCCTTTAACTTAGGGTTTCGGCTAGTGCACAAAAACGAACTTTCGAACCGTAAAAACGCCGTTTCAACCCTTTAATCCGTGTTTATGGCCAAAAAAAGATCATGTTTCTGATTTGAAACTAGGTTTAACATCAAAGTATGTTTTTGAATGATTTCTTTTTTAGAGTTTTACATTGTTAACTATGATTTTTAACAATCAAGACATGTTTATATGTTGTTAAACGAGTTTAAACGAATCAAAAATCGATTAATCATAAGGTTTTTACCTAGTTTCTTGCTTGTTTTGGCTGTAGAAGAAGAGTTCCAGAAGTTGTGTTTGAAAATATGTGTAAAAATATCTCAAATCTAGTTTATATGTGAAAGGAAAAAAAAGGGGGGGGGTGGGGTGGCGGCTGCGGCCGGAAGTCTATGGGCCCATTTTGGGCCAAGTTTCTGATTTCTCAAGCCCAAATACGAAAATTCCGGTCCAAATTTAGTTCGGGTTCGGTTTTTGGCGCCAAAAACTTATCGGGTGCGTTAAACAGCGCGAAAACGAGTGTTTTTCCGCTAGTTTTGTGTAAAATTATAAAAACATACTATATGTTTGTAAAAATCAAAAATATTTTCACGGATCGCTTAAAACATTTCAAATAAGTGTTTAGTAAGTCTTTTTCGGCTTATCGGATGATACAATGCTTGGTTTGTAACTATCTTTCCCGTTTAAATCTATAGCGGGTAGTTAAACGAGCATATTTTCGTTTAACTTGTTTGCTATCAAACTAAGACCATATTTCTAATATTTCAACTTGTATAGATCGTATATCACTTATAGATGGTGTGACATCTGCCCCGATCCGACCCGACCCAGGTACCCGTTTCTCTGACCCGATCTCTTTCTTTTATGATTTAATATTTATTTATACTTATATTTTACTTTTAATAATAATAATAATGTTTTCCTTCCCGCCTCTTTCTCTCTCTTTCTTTCCGCCTTGTTTCCCTCTTTTTCTTCTAACTCTTTGCTTGTCCTTTGTTCCTTCCCGCCTAAGGTTGTCTGCGCAGCTCCACGCGCCAGACTCCCTTACAAGGAATCCTGCGTGAAGACCACCTGTTTCAGCGATACGCGAGACGAACTCTTCTCGCAGCGCGCTAAGAATTGTAATTCTTCTCGCAGCGCGCTAAGAACGGAAGTTCTTCCCGCGACGCGCTAAGGATTTGTAGTTCTTCTCGCAGCGCGCTAAGAATCGTAGTTCATCCCTCGACGCGCGAAGAATTATAGTTCTTCCCGCGGCGCGCTAGGAATTTTAGTTCCTCCCGCGGCGCGCTAAGAAATGTGACTCTTCCCGCGGCACGCTTAGAAATGGTAGTTCTTTCCGCGACGCGTTAAGGTTAGTTCTGTCTGCCTTCGCGCTCGCGCTCTCTTGACCTTCTGTGTCAGCCTTCTCGCGTTGAACCCTTTGAGTTTTCTTCTGTTTAACTAGCCGTTTGCTTTTGTGTTGTCTTATCTTTTGAGCTGTTGACCTAATCTGCTTTATGTCTGAAAAGTTACTTTCGGCGCAGCATGCGCACCAACCCCATTGGTTGACAGAAAAAGTGACTGACATAATCTTTTGAGAATCTGCTTTTGCCATGCTTGACCAGTACTTTATCTGTCCTCTCCCATGCCTTTTTCTGAATCCTGTCAGCCTTTTTCTCTTTTTCCCTGCTACCATATCTTTTGATATCTTTGCTTTTCAGAACTTTTTACTTTTTGAGATCTTTTCCCCTTTTTCTAGGGTTTGTGTCCCCTAGGGTTTGCCTATATATAGTACTATTTTCTTAACACTTCACACACTACACTTACTCTCTCCTGTTTTCCTTGCTCTCTCTGCCGCCTCCCTCTCTTGCCTCCGTCTTCCTCCCTGTTCTGCCCTGCTTTTCCGGTAATATATACTTATTAATTATGCTAACTTATAATCAAGACTTGAAACAAATCATTAAAACAATAATCTTAATTATAGGTTAACTTGTGCTTGTTTAAAGTTGGTTCTTGCTTTATCTTACACCGCATCGTTTATCAAGTGAGTAATCTCGTACCTAATCCCTTTTTGCTTTTAATGTTTTGGGATGTTCATGTGTTCATACAAACTTAGAGTCTTAAACTTGTTTATGAACTTTAGTCGCGCAGTATCCCATGTGTTGAGGACGTAGACTTGGCTGTTTATTTGTATGTGTGGATCATTAACCGTCTTGTCGGTCTATTCCGCAGTTTTCATGGTACCATTAGATGAACACGGGAGAACTATCGTTTATGATTTTCCTCTTTTGTTTACACATGCACAGTTAGTCTTGTTTGTGAGCTCAATTGTGAGCACTGGCAGTCTTATGAATCTTAGAGTTGGTCCCGATCAGATTACACCCTTGTTGAAAACCAGACATACACATGTTGCGCGCAGATTTTATTGTCATCTATGTATTGTATTAAACTTGATTTCTCACCAACACGCAAGTGTTTGACGTTTATTTTAACACATGTTCAGGTTTGCAGTAGCTGTTTTGGAGCTTGTGGACACATAGGACGTTTTTACTTTTGGACCTAGATTAAAATGTATCAAGACAAGTTATTGCTGTTCGAATATTATGATTTATAATATATTGATTTATGATGATTTATGTTATCTACTTTTACCCTGCGCGTGCGCGAATGAATGTATTTATTAAATATTGACACCCAATAGTGTCACGAGTAATGAAACAATATGTGGCGCCCCGATGTATAATCCGCCTTTGGTCGGGGTGTTACAGATGGCCCCCCGAGATATCTGGGTCATAACCCGACCCGTTCGATTAATCATTCGTTTGTTACGCAAAAGGCGTTTATTTGCTTAATCGGTAAATACGTACTGAGGTGTACCTTGTTTTAGCTCAAATGTCACATATAACCTCACGGGTATGTTTTGGGACAAAAAGGTGACGTCTGGACTATGAGAAACACGGGTATACAAAGTTGGTACAACCCAAAACCCATAAAAAGAGTAGAATCGGGTCCTAAGGAGGAAACAAGGAGAAAAATGGCTTTAAAATGGTAAAAACGACGAAAGGCAGGAATTTCGCATCACACAGCCATGCGAATCGAAACCAATAATTTAGCATCGCACAGCCATGCGAAGCGAAATCAATATTTTCGCATCGCACAGTCATGCGAAGCGAAATTCTTCCATGCGAAATTTCATAAAATTCATTTTCTGATGCATTTTTTCAACCCCAGCCAGGGGCTCTGCCCCTTGAACCATGCTAGGGGCTGCCGCCCATAGACCCCGCTACCAGGGACGCTGTCCCCGGACCCCCGTTAGTTGAGGGTTTCATTAACTTAGATGTAAGAAGTAGTAGTAATGGTTAATTGACTCGCGTAATGTGTTGTACAGTTAGCCGTGCACAGTTAAGGAAGGACATTACCATTAACGGCGAGAGAAATCGTCTCCAAGTGAGTTCTAGCCCCATTTCTCTTTGAGATGGTTTCGGGGCTGTGTGCATACTTGTAAGAATAGTAACATATATACTTATGTGCTTAACGTGAATGATTAATGCAAGAATGAAAGAAAGATATATATATCTATGTGATTAACACAAATGATTAATGTAAGAATGAAAGAAAGAGGTTAGAAGTTGTATATGTTAGTTGTTTAACTTACCATGTTTGTAAGAATGTAGAAGGAATGTGAAGTAAGAGTCAAGGTGGCAGACCCTTCTAATACCTGGGCAAGAATAGTAAGAGTCAGGGTGGCAGGCCCTTCTAATACCTGGGCAAGAATAGTAAGAGTCAGGGTGGTAGGCCCTTCTAATACTTGGGCAAAAATAGAGTGGCCGACTCTACGATATCGGTGCAAGAAGTCGGGTGGCAGACCCTTATAATATATGTGCAAGAACGTATGTATAGTTGTATGTTTGTAAGAATGTGTAAGAATAATGTAAGAGTAGTACAAATAATATTTGTATGTAAATGAAAGAATGTGTAAGAATAATCCTGTAAATTGTTAAAGTATAACTCACTCAGCGTAGCTGACCTTTAGTATGCATGCAGGCAAATAGACTGAGGCAGCTGGCGTGAGGAAAGACACATGGCAGGGACTGGAGAGACTGGCATCTTGGAATAGAGGTGTTATGAATTGTGATGTTATGTTAAGACAATTCAACTTTGTTTGAGACAAGAATTGTTGTTTTTGTAATATGCTGGTGAATGTTTAATTATTCCGTGAAAGTTTTAATTAACTCTGATTTTAGAACTGTGTTTATGAGTAAATCCAACGCCAAAGTAGGGTTACCGGGAGGGGGCCTTACACGTCTTCTATGTAAGAAACCATTTTATTTTATTTTTAATCTAGAGTATTATTTTGTTTGACCCGTTAAAAGATAAAGCATAACTGGTGTGCGTGAAAACAAAAAAGCTGAGTAGTCAGAGGTTAACGGTAAGACCGTGGTTCCGATTAGTTATAGCAGGGTTTTATGCTTGTTTATTTTGACCTAAAGATTCGGTCGTTAATTATTATTATGATTATTTATTAATTAATTAATTAATAATAATAAAAAGAACATTAATATTGACAAATGACAAGTGATTTTATGAATCAAAATTGACAAGCTACAGATGGGCTAAATAATTACGAGCTAGCTAGGGTAGGGTGTTTCAACTCACAGGCTGCAATCAATCAAAACCCTTAACCGGTTTCATCTTCTCCGATCAATTCAGCTTCGTAGGTATGTCTACAACACTAATCCCATTGTACGAGTGCAAGTAATTAGTTCGATTCTTTCACTTATACCGACAACACAGATTGCTGTAGTGATCGCTTAAAACATCAGGAAACATGATTTATTGATCATTGACAAGTTTAGGGCTCTCTCTCTTTGGACTGCAAATTGATCTGTTTTTTAATTGTTGAGAAAAATATGTGAACTGAATAAGTGATTGAAAAAAATTGTTAAGGTTTATGTAATCATTGATGGGCTAAGTTAATTTATTGATTGAACGATGCAGGGGGCTGTCAAAGTAGCCACCGGTTTTGCACGTTACAGCATTGGGTTTGACATTAATAGTTAACAGTTTGTCTCCTTGTTTCAAATAGAAGTCATACTGATACCGAATCAACGGTGATGCTCAAATGGCTCAAGAAACTCATAGTTTATTCATACACTTCATCTAACCAAATGGTTAGAGACGAACCGAAAGGTTCAAGAACATTGTTGTTTGCAATCTTTTAATATCAAAAAGCATATGTTCTATGGACCCAGGCATTTTTAAATAATAGAGATTGTTGCACATAAAAAATGAAATATATAAAAGCTAGTCAAAGTTAAGGGAATTTAAATTTCCCTATACACGGGTCGTCTATCGAGTCGGGTCATAATGTCGGATCCGATGCTCCTGCATCAGATACTTAATTTGCGTTTTAGCCATCACATCGAATATACGCGTTCAGACTTCTGAGTGCAACTGCATTGTTAAATGTATTGAATGATTATGTTTAGGAAACAACAAGAGTTTCGAAATGTAATCTGGAGTTATAGTTGGAATCTTCATTGCTTATTCTGGACTTTGCAATTCATGTTTCGTAAATGCAGTTCGTGTGTGAAGTGTTGCTATAGTTTTTCATTTAGTGACTTGATACTAATAGGACATCGCTTGCATTGCTTGACCATTAGCTCTTAATGGCTGATATTAACAGGTTAAAATCATGATGTAATGCAATTTTCATAATTCCTTAAAATAGTTGCAATATTAACAATGTGTATTTAGTAATTCATTTCTATTTGGTCTGAGTTTTACCGACTTGCATATTAGGTGAATTTTTTTCTTAGTGATTTATGGTATATGTGTGAAGCAGATTATTAAGTAAATGATGAAGTCAAAGCCTAAGCAATCTTCAAAAAAAAGTTGTACCCAAAATGACCCTGAAATCGAGGAGTGTGTACAAGACGGTTGGGTTGTTGTCAAGAAACAAAAAGTTACAATCTTGATCCCGTCTTTACCCATAACCGAACAATGCATAATACCCTCCATAGCCACCAAAGAAGTTGATCATGTTACACCTCCACAGCCGGAACCATGTCCACCTGTCGCCATGCCATTGGCCACCACAAAACCTATCACAGCAGTTTCCAGCCCACCAAAGTTGAACGACATGCCCAAACCAAGAAACCCACAAAACCGCGAGCCCAATTACTGTAAACCAGTTGGAATTTGCGGTGCCTCGAAAGAAGGAAAACATTGCGGGAGTTTGTTTAATGGACACTTGTTAGTGAATCCAAAGATGAGGGCTTTGAATCTTGAGAGAAAGCTTCAGAGAGCCGGTGGATTGAACAAGTGGCTGGTGTCTATTGGGCTGGGGCAGTTTGTGAAGCTTTTTAGGTGCAAGCGTGTTGGAAAGATGCAGTTGGCGAATTTGACGATGAAGAAACTGAAAGATATGGGTGCTGATGCGGTCGGGCCTAGGAGAAAGTTGATGCATGCTATTGACTGTGTTTGGTAAATGTAATTGTGCAAAACTGTTATTAGCGACATGAACACACATTGTTACCTATAGAGTTTGGGATGGACTATGAGTAATCTTGATTCATGAACACACATTGTTACCTATAGAGTTTGGGATGGACTATGAGTAATCTTGATTCTTTGTTTGAAGCCGTCAAGATTAGTATTAACCTTTTCTTTCGTGTGTCATCTGTTCCCTACATATCAGTGCATCGTCGGCTGAACTTACTTCTGAAGTTCTGATCATAATGTGTTTTGAACCAGGTTCTGAAAGGGCATATCTTAATATGTATGCACAAAACTGCAAATATTATTTGGATATTTTAAAAAACAGTCTTTCGGTTTGTCCCCCTACTTGGTTTTGAGTATTGTCTTCTTTGATAACATTTTTGAACATGAGGTATGGCATGTTAAAACGATCGCCTTACATTTCTGGCAAAATCCCGTTTGAATAAATAAAAATCTTGACTGTTCATCATGCCCAAGAACATGAACGCACGCACCGAATGTTCTAACAACAGTCTTGGACCATTACTCTATTTGTGAATGTCTTGCTAAACATAATACAACTAAACCTAGTGGAGATCAAACTCAAATCATCCCACATAATAAGATGAGGGAATGCATGTGGTAAATATAACCAAAGGAAGTCAAGAATAGAGACAAAAATGAACTTTACAGCTACGATTGATACGTGCCATGGTTTTCAACATGTGAAACCTAAAATAGCAGTAAAAAAGAAGGTAATGTAGAGTAGGAAAAATAAATTCATTATAATAATTTAACTCATGTTATTTGGATTGGATGGAGATCACCAAAATTGAAATTCGGTACACCCAAAATTTTAACCGAATCACGAATTCAAGTTATTCAAATCAGGGATGCATCTAAATCTCGAATAGACCCGAACTGAAACCTAATTCAAAATCAAATTTTCATATTTGAGTAACCCGAATACACGGTTAAGCAACCCCAATAAGCACCTCTATATCAAGGTCAGGTGTTACCAGATTGTGGAATAAATTGTACCAGATTTTGGTAAAAGCATGAATGAAATCATCATCATCATCGTACTCAGTATATCCCACCAAGGCACCAATAACAAAGCTATGGTAGGGTCTGAGGAGGGTAAGATGTAGGCAGCCTTACCTCTACCCCATAGGGATAGAGAGGCTGCTTCTGGAAAAATGACATTTTATATCCTACAAGTAAATATAGGTAACTTTACACACAAGTCATGTTTCCAATCCCATCCCACCAAACACTAATAATTTAGGCGCCCAGTTTGTACAAAATTTCCTCCTATGTACCATTACTGCTAAATTACACATCCACATAACATTAAAATCACCTTTCCCGTACCTGTTCCCAAAAAAGAATTATCACCAACAATCATAAGAAGGTTCTTTCGACAAACAAAAACCATCGCTTTCACCGCACCACGCTCCCTCTCCTAGTTGTATATCTTCACTGGCTTCTCAAATGTATGACGGTTCTACAATTTTACAACCAAAAAGTAAACATTATTAGAAAACCTTTTTTTGTGAGCCACCCATAATTCAAGAGAATATAAGTTATACCTGACTTGCTGTAAAGGACCTTTTAGGGGTGGTGTCTGAATGTTCTAACCCAAGGTACTGCTCCCAAGCACCATAAACATCTCGTCTCTACAAACCAGATTCAAGACACATGTCAACTTGTAGTCAAGGTAAGTGGCGGCACAATGAGTGAAATTTAAAGGGGAAAAGGACAGTGAACCTGAAAACGGTTAGATACAACATCTGAATCCTCTAAATACTCGGGACGTCCCAAAGATAAAAATGCAAACTTCCACTGAAATACAGAAAAGAAAGGGCAAGTGTAAGTCAGATGTTAACCTATTAACACGTGTCAACATAAGTGTTTAAAGGAAAAACCTACCTTAGAGAACTCCTCATCTGGAACTTCTAATTTCCTTTGAATTCGGACTTTAACATCTGCTAAAGTTTCATTTTCATGAATTATCAAAAAGAAAGGCTCCCCAAAGTTCTGCACTTGCTGTAAATCATAAAAAATGAAGTTTAAACAGATATATACTTTAAAAAGTTATATGGTAGAATAGAAAAGTGGTTATATCATGTATTATGTACAATATGGTTCTGTGCAGCCTCTTTGGTGAAATGGTAAACATGAATCAACCGATCCTGGGGTCCCAAGTTCTTCTCTTCTTCTGGAATCTAATGCCAAAAAAAAATAGTAATTTTAAAATTAAAAAGAATTACATTGACATAAAAGTAGCACAAAAGATTTAAGCCAGCTTACTTCCTCAGCACGTAGTGTCCAGTATTGATCATTTATATTCTCAATCTTCTCAGTCAGAGGAAAGATCTGTGAGGAAAAGGAAAAAGAACAATTAAAAAACAGAAGGTTAAATTCCTGAAGTTGTACTTGATCATTCTACTACAAACTGAAACATAAAATGTCGTTAATTGGATGCAATACCTTGTAAATCTTGTGATAGAATACTTCAAGCAGTCTAAGTTCGGCATTTTCATGAGATAGTGTAACCTGTTTAAACATGCACTGTAAGAGATCACAAAGTGATAAAACAGAATGCAAGTTCGGTGTAATTAAAATCCTAGTGTATACCTTTGACTTTATTTCATTGAGAACATCTCCAACAGTGCTCTGCTTAGGCAACCTAATATTGTGAATTACAGGCTGCAAAATCAACAAGCTTTTAGAAACCAACCACTCAACCAATATATCTTGCAAAGAAAAACCATAAAACATTCCAAACATGCCTCTTCTTTATTTGCATGGTGAAATGAAACTTTCAGAGTTTTCAGACATTGTAATTCAGGCAGAGGGGTGTCTAACACTTCATAATACAGAATATCAGACACCTAAACCAAACAAATAAGTGAAAATAAAAAATTAATTTTTTCATCAATACCAAAATAATATATGCCTTTAACAAAGTGAAAAATAGAAAAAACCTGATTGTAGTGAACCAGCATATCTAGTAGGTGTTCTGCAACACGATACTTTATTGGGTGGGGCTTGGGTTGTTGAGAGTAACAGTTGTGAGGAGTAAGCCTGATTTTAGACGGGTCATCAAGATTAAGTTTCTGAGCAACTCGTTCCACCACATCATCATATGTATGCAATTTTGACCTGTTGAATTTGGTAAAACATTATCAGCATGTTTTACTTTTGGAATAATCGGGTACAAGGTTCATACATAAGCAAGCAAGCCAGACTTACAGTTCAAGACAGAAATCATCTTCCTTAGGTCTATCAAGAGATCGGAAATGAACTATCTGAAAATGGCATAAGAATTCAGGATCACTTCATACTAATGGAGATGTTACGAATGTGTGAAAATTAGGGGTGGCAAATGGGTTGGGTTGGGTCGAAACGGGTCATGGGTCGGAGCGGTTTAGGGTCGGAATGGGTCAACTAAAAAAAGGGTTGTTTTGGTTCGGGTCGGAACGGGTTAGGGTCAAAAGGTTCGGGTCAGAATGAGTCTGGGTTGGAATGGGTTAGGGTCAGAACGGGTCTGGGTCGGAATGGGTCAAAGTCGGAACGGGTCAAAACGGGTCGGATCGGTTTTTTTTTTTTGAACGAGGGCAAAGACGGAAATATTTAGCTTTTTTACATTTTTCGTTTTTGATTTATATTTTGAGCTATGATTTTTTTGAATTTTTTTTGGAGGGGTTTTTATTGTTAATAAAAACCCCTCCAAAAAAAATTCAAAAAAATCAATTAAAAAATCATAGCTCAAAATATAAATCAAAAACGAAAAATGTAAAAAAGCTAAAACGTTTCCGCCGCCGCCCTCGTTCTTCCCAAAAAAAAAAAAAAAAACCGAACCGAAAGTCGACGAAAGCGAAACATAAACCAAAACTGAACCAAATTGATTGAAACCGAAAAAATCGATCAAAACGAAACTAAAAAACTGAAACCGAACAGAAATGAAACTGAAAAACAGACCACAACGAAACAAAAGGCCGAAAACGAATTCGAAACCGACCAAAAACAAGCAAAAGAACCCGAAACCCAAGCTGTCCAGTGCTCCGAAACCGACCAAAAAGAAAAAAAGGAAACCGAAACCCAACCCGTCCAGCGCGAAAACTCGTGTCGGCTCGTAACCTAAGACGAACTCGTTCCGATCCAAAACCCGTTTCAACCCGAGCTTGCCACTTTTTCTTAAGACACTAACCCGCATCGACCCATTTCTTTAAATATATCGACCCATTTTGACCCGAAAATAAGAATGTGGAATTTCAAGTGACCCATTTTGACCCATCTTATTAAAATCTATGACCCAAACCAACCCATATGATTTTTAAAACAACCCAAATTGACCCATTTGAAAGGGTTTGGGTCAAGATTGCCACCCCTAGTGAAAATGGTGAATTATAACATACCTGACGATTTTTCACATATTCTAGAAATGAAGGGACATCAGGATATCGATATTTATCCTCAGCTTTAGGGAGTTTCTGGAAACAAATAATGTCTCCGTCTTCGATCTATAATAATAACATAAAGATTACTTTCTATGTGAACAACTTTTGACATTATAAGGTTGAGATATGTCATTAGTACCTGGCTAGATCTAAATGAGGACCTTTTGTCAAGGCGTTCACACATAACGCATGGCTCAAATTTTATTTCCTGCAAAATTAATAGGTTTTAAAACATAATTAAAAACAAGTGACAGAAGTTGACAGAATATTGCAAACAGAATGGGAAAAACATACCTCATAAAGTTCAATTTCTTCATCTGGACTAAATCCAGCTCTCTCATTTAGCTTTAATATAATTTCAGTTGGTTTAGCAGAACTCTTCACAAAAAACCTACCAACGTATCTGAACGAAGAAAAAAAAGATATAGTTACTTGTTTACCCCACCGTCATATATTACTAACAAATATCAACATAAAATCTCTAGATTCATATCTAGGACTCTAGAGAAACAACTCCCGGAAGCATCAAAAGATCAAAACACAATAAATAAAAATCTTTTAATACCGCAGTTCTTCCTTCTCAGGATCATAAAGCTTGAAGAAGAGAAGTAAGTCTTCTTTGCTTTTGTCAGGTGGTGGAAGAGGATGCATATCCTGAACACATAACATCATTTTAATAAGAAAACCACACGATAAAGAAATAGCAAGCAGCTACAAGCAACAGCGAATGAAACCAACAAGAAGATATTACCGGTCCAATCTCTATCTCCAAAAACAATTTAAGTTCAGCATTGTTATTCTTATTAGAAACTTCCCTCAATTGCCCAACCTGCAATTACAAGAACAGTAAGGATTCAACTTGTTTATAAAAGGTACTAAACACCTGATAAAAGATTACTATCATATGATATCAATAAATAAACAAAAATAATAATAATAATCAGTAATTAAGGGCTGTTTGGTAGCCTCTTAATGGAATATGATTCCATTAAGAGGCTATCTCTGAATCGGTCAGAGGTAAGAGTGTGTTTGGTTCACCAAAAAGACACCTCTTAGTGGTTCATGGAGCAATGGTTAAGTTTCAGAGACATGCTGAATGATTAAGAGGCTACCTCTTAATCAGTCAGGCCTCTTAATGTTTCAGTACAAGATTGCCAAGCAGCCCCTAAAAGACGTTAACAAATATAGAAAACATACCGATTGGGTTTCCTCCAGAGCGGTTAAAGGACGATTGGGACGATATGTGTGGTTTTGCCTCTTTGCCCATGTCCAGAATCGTTGAAATTGAACAGGCACGCCAAATTGTTTAGCAACCTCCTCCTGCAGACCATGAATAACCTCTAGTTAAATAAATTATTTAAAACCATGTAAAATGTTGGTCGCTAAAAGCACCTTAAATTGGTTAAAAGGCGTTTGTTTCTGTATACGAAAGTTATGAACTTTGTCATGGTCAACAAGATCAAAATATATATCTTTGCCTATCTGTTCTAACAGGTCTGCATCACGAGCAACCTATAGATGCCAATCAATAATATTAGTACATGAAAATGAAAATTCTAGACAAAAAAAAAGTTACATTCAGGAAATTGAGATAATATATCCACAGCTAATCATCTCCCACCTTAATAATAGTGTACAAATGAGCCTGTGCTTTATATCTTCTCTTATCTTCCTTTTCTTCTTGTTCTTTCTTCAGCCTTATCTGGAGAAAAATGATTATGCTAACGAGCTCACGCTTTGGACTTTACATTCCAGAAAAGATGAAAATTCAACTTAAAACGTATGTGCATTTACTTTACCCTAAGATGTTCTGCAATATCTTTCTCATCTACGTCGCAGATAATCTTATCTTTGTCATTTTCTCGTATGTAAACAAGCATATACGCATTTGAGTATTTTGTGAATTTAAATGGAGCATTATTGTAGCCAGGATTTGTTTGAGGTAGCTGTCAAAATTAAAGCATAAAAGAAAAAGGATTAATGAGTATTGAAAAAAAATGATACACACAAAAGAAAGCAACGCATAGATTTCCCAAAAAAATTGTATTACCTCTTCCTCACCGCCATACTGCTCTTCTAAAGCCCTCTTCGTATCTTCTTTAGTAACTCTTTCATCATCAAACTTGAACCTAAAATTGTAATGATGACAAGGACCCCACATTATTAAGGGCTATAAAATAAACACAACTGTGCAAAATAAATAAAACTCACCACTTGTCTGACAGAGTTGGCCTAATAAATGCATAATAGTGTCCACCATGCACACCCCCACTATGAACCAATACACTGTTAAGAAGCAAGGCGGAGAAAAGTTAACACAATGTATGAACACCAATAATGATGAAGAAAATGAATACAAGTTAAATCTTTTAGAAGATCTACTAATTTTGCAACTAGCCAGTATTTGTCACTGCTAAATTTATTACGAACAGATTTGACACCTGTGAAGTGTATAAAGATTTCGAACACTCTTATCAGCATCAGGAGATAAATATTTGCCATTCTCCCTGTCAAGGTCGAGCTCAAGTGGAAATTCATACCGATCATTTATCTACATAATATATCAGAATAGGTTCATATAACTAACGTTTTTAGAAGACAAGAACATTGTCAAATAAATTTTTCAACACTTACCTTTACCATAGTATCCCTTGAAAAATCATATTCAAAACGCTTCAGCTGAAGTTGAAGAACGGGCGGGAAAACAGTAAACAGCACACCCTTCTTAGCATCCTGAACAGAAACAAACATGTAAACCTCACCCATTGACCCAAAACAATTAGCTTTAAAATATTATGAACCAATACTAAACCTGTAACCCATGTGCTTCAGCGTGGTATTTATTGTCACCCTCAAGCCGTTCCACTTCAACATATTTGTCAAAAGAAGCATAAACATCCTGACAGCCTTTCACATCAAGTTGAAGATCTGATGTAAACAGTTTTAAGATATTATTAACAGGATCATTAACTAATAACCAATATACACACTCAAGCTTCTTTATACATATGCATATTCAGTACCATAAAATGATTCTTTTCTTGTCGATTTGAAGTTCACATTGACGCATTCAATATAGTTCATGTGGTGTCCTTCAAATAACTTTTGTATTGTCCCTTCCACAACTGTTCCCTGAGCCAACAACAACCAGAAGTCAGGAAAAAAAAAGTCATAAACAACCATGTATAAGATTCAGGAAAGGATTTTGGGCACCTTCATCTTGTCTTCAAGTTTCTCACACAAAACCCTATTGAGTTCTTGAACATCATGCTGCATGAAAGAATCATATGTGTCCCATCCAAAAGATTTTGTAAGTTCTTTTGTGGCAACGCTTGTTTCATTGTATTGGAGCTTATAAAATAAGCTTTGAAGAGCCAGAGGAATACTCCCTGAAGGCATATCATTTTCTGTTGTTGGCATATGGTAGACAGCCTGATATTGGAAGTTATAATGAGGTCTAAGTTCTAAGTAATACGAGTCATAATAACAGAAATAAGAAAGTTGTACCTTTCTAAAGTAAGGGATATGGTACAAGGTTTGAAGAAGGGAGTTCATGTAACATGTTGCTCCTTGGTTCTTAAGACCAACATAACCAGTTTCCTTCTTTGAGTCATATGACCAATAGTCAATTACTTTCCTTACAGCCACATCAGCTTCAATAACGCATCTATCATTTATGAGATACCCTCTACTCGGGTCGTAAAGATCACTAAGAGGCATGAAAGATGTGAATCCCCAATCACTCTCCCTTGCATGAAACTGGTGTTGTGTGTCTGTTAATTACATAAATAAAAGTATGAGTTTGCTAAAAGTAGGCATTAATTCATTTTTTTAATTATCCAAACATGACCCGTCTTTTCAATTGTGGAAATGCATAAACTAGTGATTCGGCTAATTGTTTACAATAAAATGCATAACCATAAATTGATGGGTGTCACAACTGAAAGCAATATGGTACTAAAAAAGCGGTTTGTACCTTTATGTAATATTATTTGCATTATGACGCTTATACTTCACCATTTTGTTTGAAAATTTCGTAAGTAAAAATGCCTAGAAAGAAGTTCTGGCAATAAAAATATAAGTGGTAATTTGTGTATCCTGTGCTCATGTTAGATATTTTCATTTTCCTAATTTAAGCAAATCCTATATTCCTATTGAATAATACACTTTTAGAAACGAATCAAGAAAGTCAAGAAAGAACATAGAATATCTTAATTCTCTCACTCCACTAAAAGTATCATACATGAAAGTATATTTCCCTTTAAATGATGATCAAAATGGCACAACTCCCGATATTTCTTGACCAAAATCCAAATTCACCAATTAAAAAAAATGTAATATCATTAAACGGATTGTACGATCTAATTTCTAATTAAACATTATCAACTCCTTGCTAAAACCAAAGCAAACAACTATAAGCTGCTCTGTGGCAAAACAGAATTGCATGAAAGCACAATTTCACAACTACCAACAATGCAGCACGAAACATACCTTTCTTTACAGTGAACTTGCTGTGTAGTTGATTAACAACAGCCAAGCTGAATTGTGCATATCTACTCCAACCATATGGCAAGGATGCAGAATCAGATACATCTAAGTACATGGACAAATGGTCCACATTGTTGCCCTTTGGAAATATAAGCACACGCCTGCAAAAATACAAGCACAATCCTGACAAACGTCCACAATTGCTCCCTTAAGAAACAAAAACATAACAGACACAACTATTATTTACCACTTATGTCCGCCGACCACAAAGGCATCAGAATATAGCTTTTTGTTTGTCTGACGAGAGAAATTCTCAATAGTCCAAGTAAACCTAGAAGCCTGAGGCTCCTCAACTGCTTGATTCTCTGTGCCAGCACCTTCCGGTTGCCCCACAACTAATGAATCGAAAATTACAAAATGAGAAGTTAAATAACCAAATAAAGTGTTCACTAATACCACGCACATTTACTTTTCGATATATACTTCGAAACGAATCCATAAATGCACACACATATATACATATCTAAGTGTTCCCTCACACCATGCACACTCACATTTACTTTTCGATATATAATTCAAAGCAAATCCATAAATGTACACACACATACACAAATATTATATATACATATCCAATTTAACCAATCACATAAAGCAAAGCAAGAACCTAACCTTCCATAGGCTGAGGAACTTCAATCGGCGAAGTGCCATTGAAAGCAACCGGACCTTGCACCGGTTGCGGCCCGTCCACTAGCTCGGTATGCGGCACAAGCATCTCCTCGTCTTCCTGCTATCAAACCAAAACAAATCATCAAATACACAATGACTCAATCCAATTAAAAATAAATAAAATAAAATAAAAACCCTAAATTAGCCCCCAAAAATAGAAATGAACATATAAACCCTAAGTTCACACTCAAATTGCCAATTGAACTACATTAATACACTCCTGTCATTAATTACAAAGCCCTAGCACGATCGCATAACCAAACAATAATAAAATCAATAATGCTTAACATATAACAAACGAGATAGATATAGAGATATATATGAATATATATACATACTAGTGGCTGTGGAGTGACAATCGTCATATTCCGGCGATGAATGACCGTCCGATCAACGGTGAATTCTAGAGAGAGAAAGAGAAATGATGAGAGAGAAAGCGAGAGGTGACTGCTACGCCCTAAAAATGTGTGCGGAAGAACGAAGGCGGACTCGCGTGTTGTCCAAAGGTAAGCGTAGGTTCGGGATTATGGGAAAAATGTGGGGGTAGTTTGGTAATTTGGGAAGGGCAAGAAAGACACGGTTCCGGTGTGGTAAGTTGTTGTGTAAAACATGGTGTTTTAATCAATGGTGTGGTGACACGTGGTAATGAAGGTCTTTTGATTCGCATGCGTTTGTGGAATGTTTGAGGGGTGCGGTGTATGTGATTGTATCCTTTTGTGACTTTGATTTGTAATAATAATCTAGAAGGGTCAATACAACTATACAAGGTTATAAACTTATGGTTATAATGATTTAAAATCAAATACTACAAATAAATAAAATTAAAGTTTTATTTTTACGAAGACAAAACGTAGTTCCAAAAAGGACACGTAACAACCATCATTTGAGTGGACTCTTTAAAATCATACTAACAGATATCTTCTGGATAGCGACGTGAATTGGTCCCCTCAAGGATCACTATTGGTATAGTACATGTAAATGTGATCTTTAGACCCTTCATTATGGGTGTGAACAGGAAAGGTTGGGGCTTTAAAGGCCAGGGGTAAGGCGGGATCCAGCAAGGCATTAACGGGCAGTAATGGCAAGTGGTATGGTGGTGGCATAGGGTACAGTTGAATCCTTCTATTATACGGGTGGTTGATGCAGTTTCGGAAGCGATCAATGGCTCGAGAGACTCATGATTAACAAAGACGATAAAATCGAACCAATGGTTCAAGAACAATGTTCTTTTAATATAAAACTTAATCAAAAACTAATCAAACAATAAACCCTAACATTCAATTTATAAATGAAAATAAACATTTGGGCCGGGCCGACTTAATGGACCGATGCTCCTGCATCAGTGGTTATGCGACTTTCTTCCAATAATATTTTCAATATCGTAGGGTATGGCCCTACCACCATAAAGTACTGTTGAAACCAAAATTTCTTCATATCTTGCCCCGGAGCCGTGTGTAGCTCCCAACCATTTTGCCATGGCATACGAATCATAAAAGCATGTCAAAGTAGCAGTATTCGAAGCATAACAATACAAAGCCATGTACTTTTAACCCCAATTATCATGTAATATCAACCAACACATCACTAACGGGGCTTTAAACCACAATATGGCTTTAAGGGAACTGGGTTTCAAAGCCTCACTTCCTACATAGCGGTGACATGACGTTTTAACTTGGATTTTAAGCCCCTCTACAACTACCTGTCACATGAGCATTAAACATTGTAACAAAGCTAATAATATCAGTCAGCTTACCCCTTAGTTGTTTCCTTTTTTTTTACTCTCCAATTTTACTCTTGCAATATTTTCGTATGTAACCACGTTTCCAATAAAGTATATATTGTCCAATGCATTTAGTAGGCCGTTATTTGCCTTAACACTATTAATTGCCATCCATCATGGTAATACATGTTATGTTATGACTTAGGCATATGTTATAAACTATAAAGTACGTAAGATTTATTCTAAAATAAATGAATCAAGTTTTAATACTAAATTTTACTTACAAAATAAAATAATAACTGACTTCTCCTAAATGTATTATTTAGTATAAGGTTGATAATTTTAAGTATTTATTTGATTATGAATTGATTACAATTGTTAATTGTTTATGTTTAGTATATATAGAATTGTCAAATGTGTATATTAAAAAAACAATAAAAGAAATGTGTAAAGTCAATAAAAAAGTCAAATAAATACTTTTATGCCATTTTATTGTATTACTTGTTATTCGTAACTATGATGTTTGAATATCGTGTCTCAAGAAATATTTCGAAAAAGTTGAAAAAGATTAGAAGGGGTTCCTTATGGGGTACTGCTCCGATGAAAGAAAATATACATTAGCTAAACTGGAAACGACTCGTGTTTGATAAAATACAGGGCGGGCTTGGTCATGGATATCTTCCGGATATAAATCTAAGTCTACTAGCTAAATGGTAATGGAGATTTAAAACCGAACCAGAGAGATTATGGCGAAGGGTAGTATCGGGATTTCATTCTTACTCGGAGTATCACTCCTATTCCGCACATATCTCTAATAACCAAGACCTTGAACAATAATACCAAAATAAAACGGGCTCTCATAGAGAATAACCTTTCATTTAATGACTCGATTAAATGGGTGGCGGGTGATGGTAGAAACATTCTCTTTTGGCTTGATTCATAGGTTGGGGAAACAAACGATGTACTGTTCCAGATAAATCGATACACGGTTCATCATTAAACAACTGGTCATGGGCGTGGTTGAGATAACCTTCCTTTATCAAGGAGGCGAAGGAGCTTTAGGTGTGCTTTAGGTTTGCCTTGGGTATCAACCTAGACGGATAAATGGGAATGGGGTTTGGACGGTAATGGAATGTTCTCGACAAAGTGTTAACAGGTGAGATGTGGAAACCGAAACACTTCACCTCTAGATTTTGTAATGGATTGCACAAGTGGGTCCCTCTAATAGTCAATCTCTTTGGGTGGAAGGCGGATATGGGAAGAATTGCTGCCTTAGACGTTTTATAAAAAAGAAAAGTGATTAAAGAACCAAATTGGTGCTCTTTACGTAGAGAAGTATTGGAGTCGGTAGACCACGTCATACTTTATTTTATGCAGCAACAATCACATGGCAATTCATTAACAATTGGTGTGACAATCCCCTGATGTTTGCCTTTGTTGTTTGTGATCTACTCAAAATGAATAAAAACATTTAGGTACACGGACAAATGAAAGAAAAACAATTGAAATGGTGATCCTATTGATTTGTTATAATCACTCTGGTTCGGTTTTAAATCTCCATTACCATTTAGCAGTAAAGAAAATAAAATCTAGCAAATATGGTAATCGCATATAAAGAGAAGATTTTTTTTTTTCTTTCTATTCAGGTTTCAATCTTCTCTTAAAAAGACCCATGCATTCAAACAATTCCATCACGTCCATGTTCAGCCCAAAGAGGCCCAATGTCTTTGTTTTCTTCTTCTTGACTTGACTTGACTTTATCTTTTGCTATTACTATATAATAATGAAATTAAATTTGCTTTACGAAATACAAATAATTCATAAAGTTCTTATAAACCTAGCTACACGAGGAAAATATGTAAAAAATATATATATTTTTTTGTTATATTTCTTACATTCGATTGAAGTTTTTATCGATCGATTACAGCGTGTCACAACCTGTTATCTTTGTCTTTCCGCTTCATGAACATCAAAAGATATTTATCTAGACAACTTAGTTTTCAATGATGTATAATCTTTGTTCATTAACTTGTATTTTGTTACACTAATGAGAGGATCTTTCACCTTTCATATGCTTTTGCCATATTAAATCCCTAAGTTTGAAAGAGAAAAAAACATGAAAAAGTAACTTAAAACGAATTTATGATATCGAAACTTATAACTTGTCTATAATATGATGCATACCTGTAAAAAAATATTTAAAATAACTACCAATCACATGTTAATTTACTCAAAATTTTATAAGTTTGACACCTGATAAAGAACTTTTTTTTTAACAAAAATTCATACAATTTTGTTTTTACTAGTTTTAGGGATAACTAGTCATTATTTTGAACATTTTCACAAGTATATTTTCTCTAGAATAGTTTATGGACTTTAATATAATAAATTAGGTTGAGTGACTTTTAATGTTTAGAAACTTTAATATGTCAAAATTAGTATGACAATCAAACCCGTATATAATGAGTCAACCCGAAACATTCATATTTCATAGTAGGTAATGTGCGTATAGGACGGGTATTGGATTAGGTTATGCATGACTCGTTTACCTGAACCATATACCGAAACATTTGAAAAAATGAAATTTTCTTTTGGAATATGTTTTACTAATATTTTTTTATATCTTTTATGGTATGAAGTACGAACTTATCTTTTAGGATTTATATCATCATGAATTTTACATATTTTAAATATTATAAACTATAATAATTATTGGTGATACGTATGTAATTTATCATATTTTTATCTATTGTAGTTAATGATTATAATTGTAAGAAAAAAGTTATTTGGAAATCTTAAGGGTACATCCAATACCAAACATGTAATTACTTGATATATACGCGACGGGTATCAGGCTCAGGCTGGGCATGAGCTATTATTGTAATCGAATATGAGATTGAGATTACCAATACCTGATTCCTAGCCAAAGTTATGTTTAATCACAATGACTTTTTTCCAGAAAAATAAAAAGTATGCTATTTTTTAATGATATTAATCATGTTTTTTTAACTGTAAGTTATTGTAATGATGATTTTTAAGTGCATTCCAGCCATCAAATTCGTTTTTAGTTATGTAGATATACATGCTAAAAAAAGGAACTTATAAAAATGAAGTTATTGGACATATTCACATGAATCAAAATCAAATGTAAAGATGAAAAGATACACACATGAATACGTGACCCAACCATTAAATAGACCATAGAGAGATGTCTCATTTGCATATATATTCTTCCCACTACTACTTGCAACTTGAATCCTTTAATAAAAGAAAGTATTTCAATTCTTAAGTAAAAAAGGTTTATATAAAACCACAAGTTCTAATTTAGTTTAGATTAGTTATGATTCGTTACATAACTTTAATAATTTCAAGTAGGTTTTAAATAAACAACACTATTTGTAATGTCAAATAAAATTCTAAACTCGTTAATTCACAAACAAATATCACATGTAATTAAAGTAAATATTAGGAAAATAAATATTTTCAAGCTTGTTCTATAGGTGCCACAAGAATTATCTTTTGAGTTTTGTTTGTAACATGATTAATGTGTTTTATAATCGTGGTTTCAAATTGTTGTATGCAAATTCTTTTCGTCTAGATTTGGCCTAGCTAAGTGACTCCAAGTGATAGCTAGTCATGTTTATCGAAATCGATGGTCTCAATTGAAAATGTTTGTTTATAACAATTCTAATGGTAAGAAATAGAATGCGTGCACATGTTAGGTAAATTTTTAAGTTAATATTTTCTTAAATGTATCTTTGTGTTTTTGGCCTTTTTATTTACTGTAAAATAATTATTTTGTAATAAATTAGTTTTCTTAATTACCGTTACCAACGCAGTATAAAAGTGGTTCGTTTGCTTATTACCAAATAGAAGAATTTCAAATATTAGAAGAGTCAAAATATAGTATGAATTTACTTATCATGTTCGGTTGTAATAGTTTTTAATAGATGAATTACTTTATATATTATTTGTGGTAATATACTAATATGAATATTCTGTTTATTAGCATCTTTTTTGTCAAATGTAAGCTACAATAATTGAACGTTAACTATACGTTTGTCTAAAAAAATAACTTAATTCCAATTTGATGTTGCCTTTCAAAAATAAAAAAAAATAAAAAAATTCCAGTTTAATGTCCACGAAGAATCCTCAAACATGGGGACCAAAAGTTTATTGCAATTTTAAGTAAAATAATGCACTACCATAGTTATTATTGTTATTATTATTACTATTATTTTACCGTTCAATTAATAATAAGCAAACAAATTAGTAACACAAGTTATAATATTTTATACATTAGAAATATTTCTCTAGAATAGTTTATGGACTTTAATATAATAAATTAGGTTGAGTGACTTTTAATGTTTAGAAACTTTAATATGTCAAAATTAGTATGACAATCAAACCCGTATATAATGAGTCAACCCGAAACATTCATATTTCATAGTAGGTAATGTGCGTATAGGACGGGTATTGGATTAGGTTATGCATGACTCGTTTACCTGAACCATATACCGAAACATTTGAAAAAATGAAATTTTCTTTTGGAATATGTTTTACTAATATTTTTTTATATCTTTTATGGTATGAAGTACGAACTTATCTTTTAGGATTTATATCATCATGAATTTTACATATTTTAAATATTATAAACTATAATAATTATTGGTGATACGTATGTAATTTATCATATTTTTATCTATTGTAGTTAATGATTATAATTGTAAGAAAAAAGTTATTTGGAAATCTTAAGGGTACATCCAATACCAAACATGTAATTACTTGATATATACGCGACGGGTATCAGGCTCAGGCTGGGCATGAGCTATTATTGTAATCGAATATGAGATTGAGATTACCAATACCTGATTCCTAGCCAAAGTTATGTTTAATCACAATGACTTTTTTCCAGAAAAATAAAAAGTATGCTATTTTTTAATGATATTAATCATGTTTTTTTAACTGTAAGTTATTGTAATGATGATTTTTAAGTGCATTCCAGCCATCAAATTCGTTTTTAGTTATGTAGATATACATGCTAAAAAAAGGAACTTATAAAAATGAAGTTATTGGACATATTCACATGAATCAAAATCAAATGTAAAGATGAAAAGATACACACATGAATACGTGACCCAACCATTAAATAGACCATAGAGAGATGTCTCATTTGCATATATATTCTTCCCACTACTACTTGCAACTTGAATCCTTTAATAAAAGAAAGTATTTCAATTCTTAAGTAAAAAAGGTTTATATAAAACCACAAGTTCTAATTTAGTTTAGATTAGTTATGATTCGTTACATAACTTTAATAATTTCAAGTAGGTTTTAAATAAACAACACTATTTGTAATGTCAAATAAAATTCTAAACTCGTTAATTCACAAACAAATATCACATGTAATTAAAGTAAATATTAGGAAAATAAATATTTTCAAGCTTGTTCTATAGGTGCCACAAGAATTATCTTTTGAGTTTTGTTTGTAACATGATTAATGTGTTTTATAATCGTGGTTTCAAATTGTTGTATGCAAATTCTTTTCGTCTAGATTTGGCCTAGCTAAGTGACTCCAAGTGATAGCTAGTCATGTTTATCGAAATCGATGGTCTCAATTGAAAATGTTTGTTTATAACAATTCTAATGGTAAGAAATAGAATGCGTGCACATGTTAGGTAAATTTTTAAGTTAATATTTTCTTAAATGTATCTTTGTGTTTTTGGCCTTTTTATTTACTGTAAAATAATTATTTTGTAATAAATTAGTTTTCTTAATTACCGTTACCAACGCAGTATAAAAGTGGTTCGTTTGCTTATTACCAAATAGAAGAATTTCAAATATTAGAAGAGTCAAAATATAGTATGAATTTACTTATCATGTTCGGTTGTAATAGTTTTTAATAGATGAATTACTTTATATATTATTTGTGGTAATATACTAATATGAATATTCTGTTTATTAGCATCTTTTTTGTCAAATGTAAGCTACAATAATTGAACGTTAACTATACGTTTGTCTAAAAAAATAACTTAATTCCAATTTGATGTTGCCTTTCAAAAATAAAAAAAAATAAAAAAATTCCAGTTTAATGTCCACGAAGAATCCTCAAACATGGGGACCAAAAGTTTATTGCAATTTTAAGTAAAATAATGCACTACCATAGTTATTATTGTTATTATTATTACTATTATTTTACCGTTCAATTAATAATAAGCAAACAAATTAGTAACACAAGTTATAATATTTTATACATTAGAAATATTTCTCTAGAATAGTTTATGGACTTTAATATAATAAATTAGGTTGAGTGACTTTTAATGTTTAGAAACTTTAATATGTCAAAATTAGTATGACAATCAAACCCGTATATAATGAGTCAACCCGAAACATTCATATTTCATAGTAGGTAATGTGCGTATAGGACGGGTATTGGATTAGGTTATGCATGACTCGTTTACCTGAACCATATACCGAAACATTTGAAAAAATGAAATTTTCTTTTGGAATATGTTTTACTAATATTTTTTTATATCTTTTATGGTATGAAGTACGAACTTATCTTTTAGGATTTATATCATCATGAATTTTACATATTTTAAATATTATAAACTATAATAATTATTGGTGATACGTATGTAATTTATCATATTTTTATCTATTGTAGTTAATGATTATAATTGTAAGAAAAAAGTTATTTGGAAATCTTAAGGGTACATCCAATACCAAACATGTAATTACTTGATATATACGCGACGGGTATCAGGCTCAGGCTGGGCATGAGCTATTATTGTAATCGAATATGAGATTGAGATTACCAATACCTGATTCCTAGCCAAAGTTATGTTTAATCACAATGACTTTTTTCCAGAAAAATAAAAAGTATGCTATTTTTTAATGATATTAATCATGTTTTTTTAACTGTAAGTTATTGTAATGATGATTTTTAAGTGCATTCCAGCCATCAAATTCGTTTTTAGTTATGTAGATATACATGCTAAAAAAAGGAACTTATAAAAATGAAGTTATTGGACATATTCACATGAATCAAAATCAAATGTAAAGATGAAAAGATACACACATGAATACGTGACCCAACCATTAAATAGACCATAGAGAGATGTCTCATTTGCATATATATTCTTCCCACTACTACTTGCAACTTGAATCCTTTAATAAAAGAAAGTATTTCAATTCTTAAGTAAAAAAGGTTTATATAAAACCACAAGTTCTAATTTAGTTTAGATTAGTTATGATTCGTTACATAACTTTAATAATTTCAAGTAGGTTTTAAATAAACAACACTATTTGTAATGTCAAATAAAATTCTAAACTCGTTAATTCACAAACAAATATCACATGTAATTAAAGTAAATATTCGGAAAATAAATATTTTCAAGCTTGTTCTATAGGTGCCACAAGAATTATCTTTTGAGTTTTGTTTGTAACATGATTAATGTGTTTTATAATCGTGGTTTCAAATTGTTGTATGCAAATTCTTTTCGTCTAGATTTGGCCTAGCTAAGTGACTCCAAGTGATAGCTAGTCATGTTTATCGAAATCGATGGTCTCAATTGAAAATGTTTGTTTATAACAATTCTAATGGTAAGAAATAGAATGCGTGCACATGTTAGGTAAATTTTTAAGTTAATATTTTCTTAAATGTATCTTTGTGTTTTTGGCCTTTTTATTTACTGTAAAATAATTATTTTGTAATAAATTAGTTTTCTTAATTACCGTTACCAACGCAGTATAAAAGTGGTTCGTTTGCTTATTACCAAATAGAAGAATTTCAAATATTAGAAGAGTCAAAATATAGTATGAATTTACTTATCATGTTCGGTTGTAATAGTTTTTAATAGATGAATTACTTTATATATTATTTGTGGTAATATACTAATATGAATATTCTGTTTATTAGCATCTTTTTTGTCAAATGTAAGCTACAATAATTGAACGTTAACTATACGTTTGTGAAGAAACACCGGTCGAACCCTGACAGATTACAGGTAACCTGAGGGTTAGATAGACGTTTCCCACGAGGGGTTAGTTCCGGCAAGATGGTTCTTCCGATAACCTGCAAAACAGACACCGTGAGCTCGTCACTAAGAAAGGGGGGGGTTCCTCCTTGTGACCACCCTCCGGCGTGAGAATCAGTCTATATTACTCTTTGAATATAAAAGTATGTTATTAATACTAGAGCAGTTATCAGGTAAATTATACAAGATATTAGATGATGAAATGATATTACCATTTGATGTCTTTTATAGCCGAAGGTGGGTTTCCAAGGAGGTTTAGCCGGCCTACTACTCTGCCAACTGTGGCCTACGCACGTGCTCTGCTGGTAATTGGTGGATAGGCAGCGGCTGACAGTGACCAGGCGTGCTGTTCACTTTTCCTTTTCCACCAACTACAGGCTAGGCACGTGGTATGGCAGGAGTTGGTGAGCAGGCGGCGGCTTTTGGTCACAGTGCTGTGGCGTGTTGTCTGCCATGCTGCTGTCAGTGAGCTGTCGTATCGTTGGTCAGATCTTTTGTCCATACCTCGTCAGGTATCACACAAAAGATCCTCCATTATTATACGGACTGGCTCATTTAGGCGGGAGTTTTCCCCCTCCCGCCTTTATGCGGGAATGTTCCCGGCTTTGCTCATTCCTTCTTCAGGTGACTACTGAATTATTATGAGTCTGAGCCTTATGCGTGTAGCCATGCTGCGCGGAGTGGCCAGTCCCTAATGGCGGGTATCCGCACCTGCGGGAACAGGGGATACTTGGAAACCATAGGGAGGCATTTCCTGCGGGACCAGCTTGCGTACCGCATGTGAGGTCGTCACAACTCTGAGCGTGGTGGGTCCTGCAGGTTTGGTAGGTCGCGGCGCAGACGTCCCTATGGTGAAGTCTGCGGGTTCAACTGCGCAGACGTCCGTTTAAGGAGTCTTGCGTGTTCCACTGCGCAGACGTCTCCTTTTAAGGAAGTCTTGCGGGTCCTAACCGCCTCTGCTGGGACCTACCTCTTCAAGTCCCCCCAGTCCAATGTTCTGCTCATGAATGTTTAATAAAGTGAGGTGAACTTTTGGACTTAAGCAAGGGGTTTTTTGAAAAGGGTTTAGTTTTATGGGTTTTCCGCGGGAAGTCTTACCCACGGGTTTCCCAATGTCACGCAGAATTTCCCAATGTTCTGCTTGATCTCTGGGATGATGCGGATAGGTCTGTAATCTCCCCGCAAGTCAGGAGCGTTTTGAACCTTTTGTGTAGATTCTCCATGAGGTTTTGGTGGTTTTGAACATAGTGATCAATCATGTTATAACCACCAATTCCATCCTGAAGTTTCAAACAATCTAGTTCTTGACGTTCCCGCTATGCGGGGATGTTAATCCCGTTTCTGCAAGCATGGCCCAGAAGATCCTTCTTGGTTTCAATTCCCATGGAGTGCTCGGTATGCGAAGGGTTTTGCCTTGACGCTGTACCCGCACTTCGTCTTATTAGTTACTTTACTCCCAAGGTATCCCTGGCGTTAAATCCCTGCAGGGCTAGGTGCGTGAAGGGTTTTGCCTTAACACTGTACCCGCACCTGACTTATGGTTGCCGGGGTGTTCCTGGCGTTTAATTCCCTGCGAGCGCTAGGTATGTGAAGGATTTTGCCTTAACACTGTACCCGCGCCCGACTTACAATTAGGTGCCGAGGTATGACTTTTTACGGGTGTTAGGTATGTGGAGGGTTTTGCCTTAACACTGTACCTGTGCCCGTTTTGTAGTTGGGTGGAATGCCAAGATTTTCTCGGCTTCACTTCCCTGCGGGTGCTAGGTATGTGAAGGGTTTTGCCTTAACACTGTACCTGTGCCCCTTTTGTAGTTGGGTGGAATGCCAAGATTTTCTCGGCTTCACTTCCCTGCGGGTGCTAGGTATGTGAAGGGTTTTGCCTTAACACTGTACCCGCACTCGGCTTTATAGTTGGGTTTTTCGGGTTTCCGTGCCCTGCGGGTGTTAGGTATGTGAAGGGTTTTGCCTTAACACTGTACCCGCACCCGGCTTCATAATTGGGTTTTTTCCGGTTTCCGTGCCCTGCGGGTGTTAGGTATGTGAAGGGTTTTGCCTTAACACTGTACCCGCAGCCGTCTTACGGTCAACTGGATAGCCAGGGTAAGGGGTTTTTCCCGCTTACTTTTCGAATCGTTGGGATTTGCGCATGCATATTTAAATTTATTTTAGCGCTTTTCCTCATATTCTAGATAGGTTAACCGTTCATCGCGTGGTTGTCAATAGATCTAGGTACCTTTCATGATTTATGCGGTTAAAACCTGCATTTTCATTCAGTAGGGTGACCGACATATAACTATGACTGACCTGCGTGAAGGTTTCCTATTCTTTGGGTTAATGCGGGTTTTGCCGCTTTCCCCATGCAGCGAGTCTGCGTGAAGGTTTACCAATTGTTGGGTTTATGCGGGTTTTACCGCTTTCCCCATGCAACGACTTTTGCACTTATGTACGCGGTGAAGACCGACATATCCGTGTGAACAGTTTATATATGAATGCAAAACCATTAACGTCGATGTTTTAAGGAGAATCATTTCCATTAAAAGCGGCTCTTGGCCGGTACAAACTTGGAATTGATCTACATGTAACATTTGCGTAATTGAGCTCCGTTCCATGTTCGTGGGACGGGAGTGCCATCGAGCCTTTCAAGCCGGTATGCGCCCTTTCCCAGAACTTCTTTGATAATATACGGCCCTTCCCAGACCGGTGCCAGTTTTCCTGGGCGTTCTTGGTTTGAAGCCTCGTTGTTACGCAATATGTAGTCTCCTACATTGAAGTTGCATAGCTTCACCCGCGTGTTGTAGTACTTTTGCATTTGTCGTTTGTAGTTCTCTTCACGCGCTGCAGCTAAGTTTCTGCGCTCCTCGGTTAGCATAAGGTCTAACCGTCTCTCCGCGTCGTTGTCCTCTGGTTTCATCATGACCCTTGGTGAAGGCAGACCAATTTCGACCGGGACCATGGCTTCGGTGCCATAAGTGAGGCTGAACGGTGTTTCTCCTGTACTTGTCTTTTTCATTGTTCTATGAGCCCACAGTACATGTGGAACTTCGTCCACCCAGCCAGATCTGTGTTCCAGCAACCTTCTCTTTATGCCATCAACGATGCTCCTATTTGCTCTTTCCACCTCACCATTACCCTGCGGGTGTGCCACTGAGGTAAAGGTATGGGTGATTTGAAGTTCTTTAAGCCACCGTTGTAGGTTCTTGTCAGCAAAGTTGGTACCGTTATCGCTCACCAAGTTTTGTGGAAGCCCGAAACGACAGATGATAAACTCCCAAATAAATTTTTTAATATGTTTTGCCGTCGTTTGGGCTAAGGGTTTTGCCTCTATCCATTTGGTGAAGTAATCGATGGCCACCACTAGGAATCGAACGTTTCCTGCTGCTGTAGGGAATGGGCCTGTCACATCGATGGCCCACTTCTGAAATGGCCATGAAGAGGTGACTGGAACAAGATCGTTCTTCGGGCGATGCGTGTTAGGTGCGTAGAGCTGACAAGATCTGCACCTTCTGATGTATGCCAGCGCATCCGTATGCATCCCCGGCCAAAAGTATCCCGCGTTGTTCAGTTTGGCTACAACTGCGCGTGGACCTGCATGTATCCCGCAGATGCCTTCGTGTACCTCCCTTAGGAGGTAGTTAGCATCTTGGTTGTCAACGCATCTTAGGAGGGGGCCGAGAAAGTTACGTCTGTAAAGTATGTCATTGATTAGTTGATAATTCAGTGCTTTACAGCGTAGTTTTCTCGCCTGTGCTTTTGACTCTGGCAGTATACCCGCCGCAAGGTAATTTATTATTGGTGTCATCCATGTTTCCGTGCCGGTTTGGATGACACATACCTCTTTGTGCGGGACTGATGGTGCGCCTAGGAGTTCGATGCGGATATCTTTTCCCAGATGGGTGAAAGCCAGTGACGCAAGCTTACTTAACGCGTCCGCAGACTTGTTTTCGCTACGCTTGACGTGTATGACTTTACAACTGTTAAAATCGCGCATGAGGGTTTTTGCTTGAGCGAGGTACAGGGCCATTGTGTCGTTCACTGCCGTGTACGTCCCGTTAATTTGATTGGCGACTAGCATGGAATCTACATGGGCTTCCAAGTTTTTCACTCCCATCTTACGCGCAATCCTTAACCCGGCCAAAAATGCTTCATATTCAGCTTCGTTATTCGTGCTTGGGAAGTCTAGCCGAATAGCATAAGTGTACTCTTGGCCTGTTGAGTTGGTCAGCTTTAACCCTGCGCCTGAGCCCTCGCTGCTGGACGCTCCATCAGTGTAAAGTCGCCAGATATCGTCGATGTCTTGTGCTGGAGAGGGCTGAGCCTCGTCCTGGCACTCCTTCTCTTGCGATGCGGGGACCTCAGCAATAAAGTCTGCCAAGACCTGGCCTTTTATGGCTGGTCGTGGCTTGTATTTTATTGCAAATTCCCCCAATTCTATTGCCCACTTGGCTAGGCGTCCCGACAGTTCGGGTTTGCCCAAAACGTTTGCAAGTTTATAGTTGGTGAGAATAGTAATTGGGTGACCTTGGAAATATCGTCTTAGCCTGCGTGAAGCCTGCACCAACGCTAAGACTAATTTCTCCAGGGTAGAATACCGAGTTTCAGCGTCCGTTAGGAGGCGGCTAACATAGTAGATTGGCATCTGGATGCCTTTTCGCTCGACTAACAGGACGGCCCCGGTCGCTCTGTTTGTTGCGGAGAGGTATAGGATTAACTCCTCTTCTGCTTCCGGTGCTGTGAGCGTTGGAAGTTCGATCAAGCGTGACCGAATTTCCTGAAAAGCTGCTTCTGCTTCTGGTGTCCAGCGGAAATGCGTTTTCTTTAAACAGTTTCTCAGGGTCGACACGAACGGGAACGCCCTTTCCGCATGATTTGCCAAGAAGCGGTTAAGCGCAACTAGGCGTCCGTTCAGTGTCTGAGCTTGCTTGATGGTAGTAGGTGATTCCATTTTGACAATGGCCTCGACCTTTTCAGGGTTCGCTCTAAAACCATCTTTTGTAACGATGACTCCTAAGAACTTCCCTTCTTCCATCCCGAAAGAACATTTGCTCGGGTTAAGCTTCATGTTTATCCTCCTAAGAGTGTTGAATGTTTCTTCGATGTCTTTCAACATCGCTTCCGGGTCAAGACTTTTGATGACCAGATCATCCATGTATACTTCCAGGTTCCTTCCGATTTGGGCGTGAAACTCTTTGTCCATTAGGCGTTGATATGTGGACCCGGCATTCTTAAGTCCGAATGGCATCATTTGATAACAGAATGTGCCATCGGGCGTCCGAAATGCGGTCTTATCTTGATCGTCAACGGCCATGTGGATTTGATGGTATCCTTTATACGCATCAAGGAAGCATTTAAGGCGAAACGGTGCTAACGAATCTACCTTGAGATCAATTTCGGGTAACGGGTAACAATCTTTGGGGCATGCTTTATTCAGATCTTTGAAATCTATACACATGCGCCATTGTTTGTTAGCCTTCGGTACCATAACGGGATTTGCAACCCAAGTTTGATATCTGCTAACGCGTACGATGCCTGCGTCAAGGAGTTCCTTGACTTGGGTTCTACACGCGTTAGCTTGCTCTGCCCCCATTACTCTACGCTTTTGTATGACCGGCGTAAAAGCCGGGTCACATTTGAGCTTATGCTCCGCTTTATCTCGAGGTACACCAGTCATATCTGCTGGTTTCCATGCGAAGATATCAGCGTTATTCTGTAGTAAGCGCTTGAGTAAGGTGCGTGCGGGGTCAGTGATTGTTGGGCCAATGGTGACCGCCTGATCGGGGTATTTGCCATTGAAAGCCCATTCTTCTGGCTCGGTGAATGTGCGTTTGGCCATTTTTGGTTTGGGGTTGGAAGAAACAGATGCGATACATACCTGGGGAACGCCGGTGATCATCGCTACACCTGTCGCTGTTGGCCATCCCATCATGCCATGGACCGAAGATACAACAGCATTGAACCTTGCCATCCCATCTCTTCCGAAGAGGGTGTCATATGTGTGATGTGGCTTTCTCAAGACAACGAAATCCACATCTTCTGTGCGTGAGCGGTTCCCATCCGTAAGAGTGACGGGGAAAGATAAGATACCCAGGGGGTGTTCGTGCTGCCATCGAATCCTTCCATCGAGGCGTAGACCGTTTCTAACCGCCCCTTGTCTTCCTCATCTAGCTTGTCAAAGAACTGTCTGTACATAACCGTTGATGAAGCGCCGTTGTCAACGAGAGTGCGGGAAGTGATGTAATGCCCCAGCTGGGTTTTGATGATGATAGGGCCCTCTTTGCTGGGTCCTCCTGGAACTCGTGGGAAACGTACCTCGGCCTCTTTCCATGCACACGGTTCTGTCGCTCGTCTCTTCCTACCCATGATGTTACCCTGGACCATGTGGATACTGATGTCAACTGGCTTTCGCCCGTTGTTTCTGTATCGGTTGTCATTCTTCCTTCCGTTCTTGATTGATGCCACCAGGTGTCGGAGTCTGCCATCCTTGACAAATGTTTCGATAACATCTTTCAAGGATGAACACGTTTCAGTATTGTGGCCTTTTATGCCGTGGAAGTCACAATACTTGTTTTGATCTGCATCCGGATGTTGTCGGATCTTCGGAGCTCTTGGCCATGGGAGCTTCTCCGTAGCGAATACTTCCGTGACACTTTTAGTGAGCGGCGTCCACCTGGGATGCTGATCCAACAGCTATGTATTACCTCTTTCGCCTGCGAAGGAGCGAGAGCTGGATGAGGTGTCAAAGTTTACCCTTGACTGCCACATGTGTAGCTTCCTCCTTTTGTTCCGCTGGGCGGTTTGGACATTCTCTCTAGTTCTCTGCGTATAGAAGTCTGTAGTCTTGGGCAGATCTCTTCCCAGTTGCTTCTCTGTTTCGGCAAAGCGCTTGGCTGCCGTCATGATGGCATCCCATGTGGATGGCATTCCATCCTTTCCCGTCAACGTGCGGATAAGCTCTGGGTAATCCGCGCCTTGAATGAAAGCTGCGCGAACAAGGTCTTCGCTTATAACACCCAGACTCAGCTTCTTTGAGTTAAAGCGAGTAATAAAATCTAGCAAAGGCTCGTTTTTATCTCTAACGCAGTTGAGTATTGTCCATTGTTCTTCAGTATATTTCCTCTGTTGACTGAAGTGTTGGCTGAACTTGTGTTGAAAGTCCGCCCAATCAAAGATGTGGTGGACCGGTAGACGGTCAAACCACGCTCTTGCTGCTCCAACCAGTGTCATCTGGAACATGTAACACCACGTGGGCTCCGTCCAGTTACTGACGGTTGCCCCCGCTATGAATCTGTTCAGATGATCATCTGGGTCGGATATGCCATCGTAGGTGCCAATGTTGGGCATCTGTTTGGCGCCTTTTGGGGCGATTGCTTCCGCAATGTCCCTTGCAAACTTGGAAGTTTCTGCGTTTGCAACCGTAGGTCTAAAGGTTTTGGAAAAGTCACGAGACTTTGCCTCTGCGTTCCTTTGTTTGAAAGGCTCTCCGAAATTTCTTGTTTGGAAGTCTGTTCCCTTACGCTTCCCTTTCACCCTAAGGCGAGGGTTTGCGTCGGAATCAGATTCCTCCCAATCTTCATCCGAGGATTCGCATTCACTGCTCATGTTGAGCTGGTGTGTGCCTCCGAATTCGTAAGCCTGTTGGACGGAACGCAGGCGTTCGTCCAGCTCGGCTTGGAACTTTTTCTGACGTGCCTCCGCCCACGCCTTAACTTCATCAAGAGTTTGGTAGGGGAGCCTCGTTCGTTGTTTCTCTATCTGGGTATCAGTGAATCCCAGTGAACGATTATTTACTCCACTTGCCCCGGCTTGGGTAGCTGGGGTAGTGTTCGTAAAGTTTGTGTACTCGGTATCTCCCCCAGTAGCTGGGGTTGTGATAACCGGAGTCTCTTGGTTACTCGGTTTTGGGACCGGAGTATCCTTAACCATCTTTCCAGAAGTTTTGAAAAAACTGGAGAAAAATAAAGTTCTAGCTTTATGCACGGATGGCGCCAATGAAGAAACACCGGTCGAACCCTGACAGATTACAGGTAACCTGAGGGTTAGATAGACGTTTCCCACGAGGGGTTAGTTCCGGCAAGATGGTTCTTCCGATAACCTGCAAAACAGACACCGTGAGCTCGTAAATAAAGGGGGGGGGGGGTTCCTCCTTGTGACCACCCTCCGGCGTGAGAATCAGTCTATATTACTCTTTGAATATAAAAGTATGTTATTAATACTAGAGCAGTTATCAGGTAAATTATACAAGATATTAGATGATGAAATGATATTACCATTTGATGTCTTTTATAGCCGAAGGTGGGTTTCCAAGGAGGTTTAGCCGGCCTACTACTCTGCCAACTGTGGCCTACGCACGTGCTCTGCTGGTAATTGGTGGATAGGCAGCGGCTGACAGTGACCAGGCGTGCTGTTCACTTTTCCTTTTCCACCAACTACAGGCTAGGCACGTGGTATGGCAGGAGTTGGTGAGCAGGCGGCGGCTTTTGGTCACAGTGCTGTGGCGTGTTGTCTGCCATGCTGCTGTCAGTGAGCTGTCGTATCGTTGGTCAGATCTTTTGTCCATACCTCGTCAGGTATCACACAAAAGATCCTCCATTATTATACGGACTGGCTCATTTAGGCGGGAGTTTTCCCCCTCCCGCCTTTATGCGGGAATGTTCCCGGCTTTGCTCATTCCTTCTTCAGGTGACTACTGAATTATTATGAGTCTGAGCCTTATGCGTGTAGCCATGCTGCGCGGGTGGCCAGTCCCTAATGGCGGGTATCCGCACCTGCGGGAACAGGGGATACTTGGAAACCATAGGGAGGCATTTCCTGCGGGACCAGCTTGCGTACCGCATGTGAGGTCGTCACAACTCTGAGCGTGGTGGGTCCTGCAGGTTTGGTAGGTCGCGGCGCAGACGTCCCTATGGTGAAGTCCGCGGGTTCAACTGCGCAGACGTCCGTTTAAGGAGTCTTGCGTGTTCAACTGCGCAGACGTCTCCTTTTAAGGAAGTCTTGCGGGTCCTAACCGCCTCTGCTGGGACCTACCTCTTCAGTTTGTCTAAAAAAATAACTTAATTCCAATTTGATGTTGCCTTTCAAAAATAAAAAAAAATAAAAAAATTCCAGTTTAATGTCCACGAAGAATCCTCAAACATGGGGACCAAAAGTTTATTGCAATTTTAAGTAAAATAATGCACTACCATAGTTATTATTGTTATTATTATTACTATTATTTTACCGTTCAATTAATAATAAGCAAACAAATTAGTAACACAAGTTATAATATTTTATACATTAGAAATATTTCTGTTCGATCAAATTAATGCTGCCTTTTGAAGTAAAATACAACTTCCTACACCTTTGTTGTATCTTACCTACTATCATATGCAAGCATGCAACACGTATTTAAGTAATTATAATTTCATCTATAACATGTGATGTTTGAAAGATACTCACATATGTTGAATGTTGAAGTACGTATAAGGTTTAATGCTTTATATTGCATTTTGATTTGAACAAATCCAAGTTTGACAATTTTGTTTTGAGTTATTGAGCTTTGATTTAAATACATAAATTTTAAATGCATAACGGGTTTGATTAAAGAACAATTATAAAAAAAATTACAACAAAACAAACATTTAGTCTACATTTCATAATGTTTTCACTTATGATATACGAAGAAATAAGGTTACCATTTTATATTTATTCTCGTAAAAGTAATTACAATATATTTTATTGGATATTCTTTTATGCTTAGTATTCTCGGATATCTTAATAATATTGGAAAAAAGAGAAGAAATGTTAGGTTAGTGAGAGATATTTATACATGTATGGCTGTACAACATGGAGTTGGTATTGGTCAAGAACTAGGAACACGGACAAAAAGAAATGTAACCGTAGCTTCTACTTGGTGCTCTCTTCGTAAACTAGATCAGTTGACCACTTATTCACCTCGTATCATAAAGTGATAAACCTTTGGCAACTGAATTTTCTTTTTGTGACCAGTTGGATGTCCATAAAGACCTTTCCCCAAACCCAAAAATAAGTGAAGTTGTTGATGCAATAACTCGTACCGTGTGTTGGTGCATATGACGAGGAAGTTGATCGTATGTTCTTTGGGTGTGATTATTCAACGAATGTGTGGAATTGGCACGACATTTGGAGCAGTGTCATGCCTTCATCTCCCATCAACATATCTGACTTTCTTATTTAAGTAAACAACTCTACAGGATCCAAAGATGAATAAACCCAAGGTAGCCATTCTCTCAACGATTTGGAGAGCTCGGAATGTTTGCTATTTAAAAAAGACGCTCATTCGTTTTGAAAACGGACGAAGGAAATCATTTCTTTAGTATATATGCTGGCTAGATTAGTGTTCTTTTCGGTCTTATGCTTATAATTTACCAATTCTTGTCACACATGTCCTGCCACCATTATCCCTTTATTAAACAGATCGACACCAACTTGTAATACAATTAAAAACTGATTAAAAGTACTTGTAAAGCTTAAAGCTTCTATTTAATATTTAGCCACTTTAGTCAACCTTTTGTCATCTAGAATAGTGGAATCCAATAATTTATTTGAATTATTCATGTAGTAACCTGTCTAGGTAGTAACTCAGCACACAATCTTGATTAATCTACATAGCTTTAGAGCAGCCGGCCCCACCAACAAGTCTATATACCTCTTTGATCTTTCTTATGATTGGGTGTTCATGTGTAATTTATAATTATTAAGTTATACATGCACATGTGGACATGGTCATGGTCATATTCCTTCAAGATAATTAATCTTCACACATCCTGATCAATTCCTTATATATCAATCAGTAACGTTTGCTCTTTCATGCTTGCTTTCTGTATGTAGAAAATATGTAACAACCATTTTGCTTAAAAGATCAAAGATTCTCCTTGGCCTCTATTCTTGGTGTATGTGTTGGTTTCCTAGCGTGTGTTCTTGGTGCTATAATATACAAACTCCAAATCAACTTAACTTCAATTCAAAGCTAGCCAAGCCTTCCTTAATGGCGATCGTAAAGCAGGCTTCATTCAAAGGCTTGTTCTTCATGACATCAACCACCTTGATTATTTTAAAAACTATCTTCTTTTTTGTTACACCTATTCCTTCAACTTCAAATTTAATGATGACACATGAGCATGATGATCATCACTTTGACTTAAATCCACCGTTAGTCTCAAACCTTAATCAGTATGACGATGTTGTTAGGGTATTACACGAAGAAGAATCGATCTCCACGGATGATAATAAGCTTGGACCGCCGCATGGAGATGGCGGTGGAAGGTTGCGGGAGGTGGTGCATAAGGACGGTCAACTTTCAGCCGGAGATTCTACGTTCTCAAAAGGTAAATTACGACGTTTTTGGACTTTGTTCTTTTGCTGCCCACATGCAATTATTTATTTTCTTTAGTCAATTAGTTAGGGTGTAAGAAGTAATCTTGTCCATTGATTTTGAATATGGAGGGTTGATATTAGTTTAGAGGGAAATCAAGTGTGAACATAAGGTAAAGGGCATAAAAGAAATAACACATTTATTGACTTTCTCTCTCCACATGTCAAATTCCCCCATCATTTTAAAACATCCATAACTTTTTTACGACGTTTTTATTGAAAAACAAATTCACCATAATAACGAGTGTCTTTTTATCTTTTATATGAGTACCATATTGTAATATAAAATTTTTAAAAAAAATTAGTGGGTTTTCTACAAATTGTGTTTTACCGATTTGTGTTTTACAAAATTGTGTTATACAATATTATTTTTCATTGTGTTTTTTTATTGTGTTATTTACATTGTGTCATATAATTGTGTTTTTTATTATGTTTTTATCATTGTGTTTTTTTTTTCATAGTGTATTTTTTCATTGTGTTTTTCATAGTGTTTTTTCGGATTTTTCCGGCGAGGTGGTGGCGGTGGGCGCTGGAGTGGTGGTGGTTGTAAGAGATGAGTGAAGATGTAATTGGGTTTTATGTAAGTGGATTTTTGAAATTAATTTAATTGGGTTTTGAGATTAAAGTAAGTGGGTTTTGATATTAAAGTATGAGACTAAAATACCCTCCTTCCTAACCTTCTTAGAAAAATCAAACTTCTTATTTGAACCTAACTCATATATATATATATATATATATATATATATATATATATATATATATATATATATATCATTTTAAAACATGTTCTAGAGCAAAAATGCATATTGTTATTCCTTCGTTTTTTATACATAATATTATTTATGATATGATGAATCTTATAACATTGAGAATTATTCTTTCATCTTTGATATTTCTTTTTGCTTAAAATAAAATCTAAACCACTATAAGTGACATCTCTAAAAAAATTGTACATTAACAATCATATCAGACTGGTTGTCAAAATCTTACTGGTTCGTTATTATTTAAGACTTAATTATATTATATTAAAGTTTACACAAAAAAGATAAAATAGTTATATATTTATTTTAAATTAGTTATATACGTTACCAATTTTTAAATTGTTTATGATGTCTAAGTAGTTTTTGGAACATGGTATCGCTAATGGATCGATAAAACAAGCGTTTGACTGGCCTTGCTATAAAAATATTAGGTTGAATTCAGCAAGTTGTGATGATAAGTCTAATACTGTACTATATATACTGAAGAAACACTAAGCGACCCCGGCAGATTACGGATAATCTGGGGGTTAAATAGATGTTTCCCACGAGGGTTAGGTCCGGCAAAGATGGTTATTCTTCTGATGACCTGCAAAACAGACACCGTGAGCTCGTCACTGAGAATGGAGGGGGGGGGTACCTCCTTGTGACCACCCTCCGGCGTGAGAATCAGACTAGATTGCTCTTGAATATAAGTGTATATTAAGAGAAATAGCTAGAGAGAAGATGATGATACCGTTCTAAGGTGTTGGAGTATTTATAGCCGAAGGTAGGTGTCCAAGAAGGTACAGCCGGCTGTATAATATTCCTTTTCTACCAACTGTGGGCTACGCACGTGCCGTGCTGGTGGTTGGTGGGTAGGCAGCGGCTGATAGTGACATGGCCGGCTGTGTACTATTCCTTTTCCACCAACTGCAGGCTATGTACATGCCACGACAAGGGTTGGTGAGTAGGCAGCGGCTGATAGTGACATTAAGTACTAGAGCGTGCTGCTCGTCGTACTGTTTTCAGTGAGCTGTCGCAGCTTTGGTCAGATCTTTTGTCCATACCTTGGCAGGTATAGTACAAAAGATCCTCCAGTAGCGTACGGACTGGCTCATTTGGGCGGGAGTTTTCCCGGCTTTGGGCGGGAGTATTCCCGGCTTGCTCATTCTTTCTTTAGGTGACACTACTGAATTATTTGAGAGTTAGTGCCTTGTGCGTGTAGCCTTGCTGTGCGGGTAGCCTTCCCTGATGGCTAGTATCCGTAGCTGCGGGAACAGGCGGAGTACGTCACCATTGGGAGGCTTTTCCTGCGGGAACAGCTTGCGTACTGCGCGTAAGGACGTCGCGTCTCTGAGCATGGTTGGTCCTGCAGATCCAGTTGGTCTTTGCGCAGATGTCCCTCTAAGGTGAGTCTTGCGAGTTCAACTGCGCAGACGTCTCTCTTCGAGGTGAGTCTTGCGGGTCCAACTGGGCTCTGCCGGGACCTACCTCTTCAAGTCCCCCCAGTCCAATGTTCTTCTCATGAATTGTTAATAAGTGAGGTGAACTTTTGGACTTAAACAAGGGGTTTTGAAAAGGGTTTAGTTTTAAGGTTTTCCATGGGGATTCTTCCCGCGGAAGTCCTAATGTCACGTGCAGAAATTCCCGACTTTTCTGCTTGATCTTTGGGTATGATGCGGGTAGGTCTGTAACCTCCTCGCAAGTCAGGAGCGTTGAGTTCCACTTGTGTAGATTCTCCATGAAGTTTTGGTAGTTTTAAACATAGTGATCAATTATGTTAAACAACCAATTCCATCTTGGAGCTTCAAACAATCTAGTTCTCAACGTTCCCGCTATGCGGGGATGTTATTTCCGTTTCCGCAAGCATGGCCCAGAAGATCCTTCTTGGTTTCAATTCCTTGCGAGTGCTAAGTATGTGAAGGGTTTTGCCTTGACACTGTACCCGCACTCGTCTTATAGTTACTTTACTTCCAAGGTATTGTTGGCTTCAATTCCCTGCAGGTGCTAAGTATGTGAAGGGTTTTGCCTTGACACTGTACCCGCACCTGTCTTATAGTTACTTGGTTGCCAAGGTATTCTTGGCTTCAATTCCCTGCAGGTGCTAAGTATGTGAAGGGTTTTGCCTTGACACTCTACCCGCACCTGTCTTATAGTTACTTGGTTGCCAAGGTAAGGGGGTATAGTCCCGCTTACTTTTGAATCTTTTTGAATTTTTTTTTTTTGAAATTCGAAGAGTTGGTGAAAGGATAAGAACAGTCTAACCGTTGAAGGGACGTCAGCGTGGTCTGACGGTTTCTTCTGACAGTTTCAGGACGTGCATGAAGTTATGGTGACGTGACAGTATATGGTCATTCCAAACGCTTTTTCAGGCGCGTGGGCGCGAGTTTTCGGGCGCGTGGGCGCGAAGTTTACGGCGCGTGTCCTGTCAACAGCTGTTGCCAGCTTGCTTTTTCCACGTGTCATAGTTTCATTGCACCTGCGCTTTTCCGTCTCTCCCGCATTAAATTCATCGCATTCATTGCGATGAGTATATAAAGGGAGGAGAGGATGCATCTCAACTCACAGTTTCACTTCATCTTCTAAGCGATTTCCGGCGAATACTCTAACTGTCGTCGAGCATTCTCTTGAAATCGTTCTTTCCATCCTTCGAAACATGTCTTCCATTCGTGATCCTGAGGCTATTGCCGAGGAGTCCGACGTGTACATCGAGAACCCGACGTCTGACAAGGACGATAAGAGTACTGCTGGGGAGTGCCAGTGTGCTCTTTCCGTCGACGTTTATCAGTACATCGTCAGGAAGTTCATGCTTGAGCCCTTCGAGCCTGAGTTTCCTGAGCCTCACCAGACGGTGTACGATGCCCCCAAGGGCAAGATAGGGGTGTATGCTGCATTCTTCATCTATGGGAATCTCAGGTTCCCATTGACGAAGTTTGTGTACCGTGTTTTGGAGAGACACGGTGTACACCTAACGGAGGTGCACCCGATGGCGATCGCAAAGGTTCGCCATTTTAAATGGGTGTGCCATATTCTGGGCGTTGAGCCCCGCGTCGACCGCCTGATGACCTACTCTTGGAGGTGCATCCAGGGCTGGTATACCTTGGTCAATCGGATCAAGGGTTTGAAGATCTGCGCTACCGAGCGCAGTCTTCGTTCTTGGAAGTGGGAGTTTTTCTGTCTCCGCTCGCGTCGTCCCCATTGCGATGACGTTCAAGAACGGGAGAGCTCTCCCGAACCTTCACGCCTCCAACTACCAGGAGGCGGAATGGTTTACCAAGATCTCCCGGATCCAGACTCCGGTTTACCGCTTTGCGGAGTCTGGGATGGTGATGCTTGGGATGAGCCGGGTATGGAAGGATGCTGGGGCAGAGGCGCCACAGATTCCCATCTTCCTCGAATACGGTTTGAACTCTATCCCTTACGGTATGCTTCATATCTTTTTGCTGATTTAGGGTTTTTCTTCTAACTGCTTTTCTGTTTATTTTCAGAGGGGAACAATTTGCAGTCGCTTCTGCAACCGCGTGAGAGCGGTGGTCCCGCTCGGTTGGGTACTCGTGCTCTCGACGAGAACGAGTTGCCCATCTTGGAGCAAACGGCGGATAGGTTCGTGGAGGTCTACCCGCCGGGCCACGAGATTTTGAGCGCCACGCGGCCAGGTAAGGGTTTCTTTAACCCCCGTCCTCTCCATGCTCAAACCTCTGCTGGAATTCCTCTAATTTTGTCATCTTCTGATGAGGAATCCGCAGACGGTTCTATCTTCGTGAGAAAGAAGGCAGCTGGTGCGAAGGGCAAGGCGAAGGTTGCCTCCACCGCCGATCAGGGGAACCGGTCTGACTCGGAGACCGAAAGTGAGGAGGTGGCGGGGAACCCTGGTGGTGGTGAGACAACTGTCCCGGAGGTTGAGACAGCTGTCACCTCCGATCCGCCCAGTACGACGACGGTGACCGGCGTGAAGAGGCCGGCTCCATCGGGTTCGTCCCCGCCTGTCAGAACCTTCAAGCTCAAGAAAACTCGTAAGTGTAAATTAATCTTACCCGCAATTCTTTCCGCCATTGTTTTTAATATCGTCTTCATGCAGGCGTGGATGCTACCGCATTCCAGAGTGGAGCGGGGAGGAGCGTCTCTCGACCCATGACGGTAGGTTTGGTCAACCTACCCGAGGCGATGACCCAGGCGGCCGCGCCTGTTTCAAGTGTTGGTTCAGTTGCTCACCCGGTTGAGGCAACTGTTCCAATTGTGACGTCATCTCCGCCGGCTGTCAGTGCCATCTTCACTGCATCCTTCACTGAGCCGGCGGTGATTTTTTCTGTGGGCTCCTCCGCAGCGGCGGCCACGGTTGTGAGTTCACCTCCCGTGAGTTCACCTCCGATGGTCTCTACCGCGGCGGCTTCAACCGTGCCTCCGGCACCGGTGACTACCTCGTCTCCGGCCGGTTCAGCAGGTATGTTTGGGGCTTCTAGCCAATCTCTGCCTCCTTCCCATCTGCCTGATGTAACACCCCGACCAAAGGCGGATTATACATCGGGGCGCCACATATTGTTTCATTACTCGTGACACTATTGGGTGTCAATATTTAATAAATACATTTATTCGCGCACGCGCAAGGTAAACACAAGATAACATAAATCATCATAAATCAATATATTATAAATCATAATATTCGAACAGCAATAACTTGTCTTGATACATTTTAATCTAGGTCCAAAATAAAGAAAACTTCCTATGTGTCCACAAGCTCCAAAACATCTACTGCAAACCTGAACATGTGTTAAAATAAACGTCAAACACTTGCGTGTTGGTGAGAAATCAAGTTTAATACAATACATAGATAACAATAAATCTGCGCGCAACATGTGTATGTCTGGTTTTCAACAAGGGTGTAATCTGATCGGGACCAACTCTAAGATTCATAGACTGCCAGTGCTCACAATTGAGCTCACAAACAAGACAAACTGTGCATGTGCAAACAAAAGAGAAAATCATAAACGATAGTTCTCCCGTGTTCATCTAATGGTACCATGAAAACTGCGGAATAGACCGACAAGACGGTTAATGATCCACACATACAAATAAACAGCCAAGTCTACGTCCTCAACACATGGGATACTGCGCGACTAAAGTTCATAAATAGTTTAAGACTCTAAGTTTGTATGAACACATGAACATCCCAAAACATTAAAAATAAAAAGGGATTAGGTACGAGATTACTCACTTGATAAACGATGCGGTGTAAGATAAAGCAAGAACCAACTTTAAACAAGCACAATTTAACCTATAAATAAGATTATTGTTTTAATGATCGGTTTTAAGTCTTGATATAAGTTAGCATAATTAATAAGTAAATTATTATATAATATATATTACCGGAAAAGCAGGGTAGAACAGAGAGGAAGACGGAGGCAGAGAGGGAGGCGGCAGAGAGAGCAAGGAGCAAGAGAGAATAAAGAGATTAAGTGTTTTGTGTGTGTAGTGTTAGGAAAAATAATACTATTATTTATAGAGAAACCCTAGGGAACACAATCCCTAGAAAAAGGGGAAAAGATCTCAAAAAGCAAAAGATTCCAAAAGCAAAAGATATCAAAAGATATGGCAGCTGCAGGGGGCAAGATAAAGCTGTCAGGGAACAGTAAAAAGCATGGGCGGATCAGATAAAGGTACTGGTCAAGCATGGCAAAAGCAGATCTCAAAAGATTATGTCAGTCACTTTATCTGCCAACCAATGGGGTTGGTGCGCATGCTGCGCCGAAAGTAACTTTTCAGACATAAGAGAGGTCAGGTCAACAGCACAGAAGATAAGACAACACAAAAGCAAACGGCTAGATTAAACGGAAGAAAACTCAAAGGGTTCAGCGCGAGGAGGCTCGAGCGCGAAGGCAGACACAGAAGGTTAAGAGAGCGCGAGCGCGAAGGCAGACAGAACCAACCTTAACGCGTCGCGGAAAGAAATACATTTCTAAGCGCGCCGCGGGAAGAATCACATTTCTTAGCGCGCCGCGGGAGGAACTATAATTCTTCGCGCGTCGAGGGATGAACTACGATTCTTAGCGCGCTGCGAGAAGACCTACAAATCCTTAGCGCGTCGCGGGAAGAACTACCGTTCTTAGCGCGCTGCGAGAAGAATTACAATTCTTAGCGCGCTGCGAGAAGAGTTCGTCTCGCGTATCGCTGAAACAGGTGGTCTTCACGCAGGATTCCTTGTAAGGGGTCTGGCGCGTGGAGCTGCGCAGACAACCTTAGGCGGGAAGGAACAAAGGACAAGCAAAGAGTTAGAAGAGGGAAACAAGGCGTAAGGGCGGGACGACGACAAGAGGGAAAAGAAGGCGGAAAGAGAGAAGGAGAGGGACGGGACGGCGGAAAGAAAGAGAGAGAAAGAGGCGGGAAGGAAAATATATATTATTATTAAAAGTAAAATATAAATATAAATATTAAATCATAAAAGAAAGAGATCGGATCGGAGAAACGGGTACCTGGGTCGGGTCGGATCGGGGCAGATGTCACACCTGACCTCTTGGATGGATATCCCTTAGGTTCGGGTGATGGGTTCGGCGGCTACCGGCCTGTTGTCGACCCTACAGGTGCGTAGGGTTATTTTGGCCTCTTTTTTTTTATATCATCTTTTCCTAACTGTTTTTTGTTTTTACAGTGTCGGATTCCAATGAGGTGTATGTTCCACGGTGGAACATCCGCCGGGGAACAACCCTTCGGACGGCTGTGGACTGCGTCGAGTGGGCGCGTCACGCGGCCCCAAGTGGCGCGTTGGGGGAAGCCATGTCTAGCTACCAGGAGGGTAGGCTGACAAATGAGCTTCGGATTCTCCTTGCCCGGATGCAGCCGCGCGTCGAGTTGCTTTGTCGTGAGAACGACAAGTTAAAGGCGACGCGTATCCAAGAAGTGGCTCAGGCGCGGGCCATCCGGGAGGAGAACAGGAGACTTTCCGCCGTTGCTGCGGAGAAGGAAAAGGCCTTCAAGGCCCTCGAGGTTGAAGTTCAGGCCCGTCTCGAGGCTCGTTCCAAGGCTACTCAAGCTGTTAACGAACAGCTTGGGTTGGCTAAGGAAACTGCGCGGAACGCGACCGAGAGGGCCACCAAAGCTGAAGCTGTTGCTGAGCCTCTGCGCGCTGAGAATGAGGAGCTTAAAGCCAAACTAGAGAGGCTTCAGTAGGCTCATGATGCCTTGGCCATGGAAGACGCCAAGAAGCTCCAAGAGATCTTGGATCAGAGGGGTATGCTTGACCACACTGAGCGTAAGCTAAAGGGCGTTGAAGAGGCTGCTGCTAAGGAAGTGTTGCTTGCCAACCTTAACAAAAATGAAGCCGAACGCGCCCGTAACCAAGCTCAAGCTGCCCTCCAGGAGGCTCTGATCACCAATGAATGGCTTCTACGAGAAGCGTTGTCGCAGGTATGCGTAGCTTCATAATATCTTTACGCTTTTCTTTGTACTTAGAAAAGGTTTTGATACTGTATTTTTTCTTGTAGGTTGTGCATCGGATCTTCACGAACACATCTTATGACGATGCCATGAGCGCAGCCCTCAACGCTTCCCATGAGAATGGGGAAAAGGCTAGTTTCTTGCTTGGTCTGGGGTTTGTTGAGAAGGGCATCCCGCCTTCCAACTTCCCTCTTTATGACGTGGACACTGAAGCTGCCTATGACCAAGCAGTGAACCAGTATGCTGCCTTCCCGCATCCGGTGATGGAGAAGGTGAACGAAATTGCTGCTGCTGATGATGGGCTAACCATTCTCAAGACTTTCCTTGATCCGCCACAGCCAACTGATGGTGCGGGTACAAGTGGGTTTGGAGGGAGTGGTCCTGAAGTTTGAACCTTGAGATCCCTTCCCACCGTTAGGATAGATTTATATTTCTGTAGGCGGGTAGATACCTGGCCATTCTTGTAATGTTTGAATTTTTTATGAAATATAAATGTTTGTGCGGGTAGGACCGCCAATTTCACTGGATGACTTGCTTTATAAACGTTATATGACTTGCTCATGCATATTATAGCTTAATTTGGCACTTGTTTTGCCGCATAAACAATATATGATTCGCTCGTGCATACTTTAGTTTAACTTAGCAATTTTCCGAGTGTTTTGAATAAGTTAACCGTTCGACGCGCGGTTGTCAATAGGTTAGTGTTCAGTTTCCTCTATCATGATTGTGCGGGTAGGACCGTCACTTTCATTTAGTGGGATGACCAATCTTCACCTATAACTGACCTGCGTGAAGGTTTGCCGTTTTTTGTGTTTATGCGGGTTTTGCCGCCGTCCACACGCAACGACCCCACTTATTTATGCGGTGAATACCGGCATATCAGTGTTTTGAATAAGTTAAACCTTTCGACGCGCGGTTGTCAATAGGTTAATGTTCAGTTTCCTCTATCATGATTGTGCGGGTAGGACCATCACTTTCATTTAGTGGGATGACCAAACTTTACCTATAACTGACCTGCGTGAAGGTTGTCCTCATCTCTTACAAATTTTTGCCGTTTTTTGTGTTTATGCGGGTTTTGCCGCCGTCAACACGCAACGACTTCCTTTCACACTTATTTATGCGGTGAATACCGGCATATCAGTGTGGAAAGTTCATAAGTATAAATGTAAGACCATCAGCGTCAATGTGATAAGGAGAATCATTTCCATTAGAAGTGGCTCTGGGCCTTTTCTTTACAAGTTTGGAATTGATCTGCATGCAACCTGTGTAATTGAACTCCCTTCCATGTTCTTGGGATGGGGGTGTCATCGAGCCTTTCGAGCCGATATTCACCTGGTTCGGAATCTCGTTGTTTACGCAGTATGTAGTCTCCAACATTGAAGCTGCAGTTTCATTCGTGTTTTCCCCAACTGGGGTTCTACACGCATTAGCCTGCTCAGCGTTCATTACGCCACGAGGTGCGTGAGTTTCCCATCTCTGACAAATGCTTCGACGATGTCCTTCAAGTCTAAGCATTCCTCGGTGGTGTGGCCTCTTGTCCTGTGGAAGTCACAGAATTTGCTTTGATCAGCGTTTGGACGCTGTCGGATAATTGGAGCCTCTGGCCATGGGAGCCTCTCGGTGGCGAATATCTCGGTGACGCTTTTGGTGAGTGGCGTCCATCTAGAGTTCCGGTTCGACGACTGCATGTTATCCTTTCCGCCTAACCGAGGGCGAGAGCTGGATGAGGTGTCAAAGTTTACCCTTGACTGCCAAATGCCTAGCTTCCTCTTTTTGTTTAGTCGGGCGGTGAGGACGTTGTTTTCTTTTGTTTTCTGGGTGTAGAGGTTTGTGCTCTGGGGAAGGTCTCTACCCAATTGCTTTTCCGTTTCCGCGAAGCGTTTAGCTGCTGTCATGATGGCATCCCACAGGATGGCATGCCGTCTTTACCCGTTAAGGTGCGGATGAGCTCTGGGTCCTTCGCGCCCTGGATGAAAGCAGCGCGAACAAGATCTTCGCTAATAGTGCCCAGACTTAGCTTCTTTGAATTGAAGCGCGTGATGAAGTCTAGTAAAGACTCATCTTCCTCCCGGATGCAGTTGAGGATCGTCCATTGCTCTTCGGTATACTTTCTTTGTTGACTGAAGTGTTGGCTGAACTTCTGCTGGAAGTCTGCCCAATCGTAGATGTGGTGGACCGGTAGACGGTCAAACCACGCTCTGGCTGCTCCAACCAGCGTCATCTGGAACATATAACACCACGTGGGTTCCGTCCAGTTGCTGACGGTTGCCCCCGCTATGAATCTGTTCAAATGATCGTCTGGGTCGGATATACCATCATAAGTGCCGATGTTGGACATCTGTTTGGCACTTCTCGGGGCGATTGCTTCCGCAATGTCCCTTGCAAATTTGGACGTTCTCGCATTTGCAGCAGTTGGTCTAAAGGTTTTGGAGAAGTCACGTGGGTTTCCCCCCGCGTTCCTTGGTTTGAAGGTTTCTTCGAAATTCCTTCTCGGTTGGAAGTCCGTTTCCTTACGCTTCCCTTTCGCCCTATGGCGAGGGTTTGCGTCGGTGTCGGATTCCTCCCGATCATCGTCCGAGTACTCGCACTCACTGCTCATGTTGAGCTGTTGTCGAGTGCTTCCAAATTCGTCAGCCTGTTGGATGGAACGTAAGCGTTCGTCCAACTCAGCTTGGAATTCCTTCTGACGTGCTTCCGCCCACGCTTTAACTTGTTCAAGTGTTTGGCGGGGGAGCCTCGTCTGTTGTCTTTCCACCTGGGTATCAATGAATCCCAGGGGATGATTGTTTACTGCACTTGCCCTGGCTTGGGTAACCGGGGTAGTGTTCGTAAAATTTACTGCACTTGCCCCGGCTTGAGTAACCGGGGTAGTGTTCGTAAAATTTGTGTACTCGCCGGTGTTCCTCCCAGTAGCTGGGGTTGTGGTTACCGGGGTTTCTTGGTCACTCGCTGGCCTCGGGACCGGAGTAACGTTAACCATCTTTCCAGAAGTTTTGAAAAAACTGAAAAAGAATAAGTTCTAGCTTTTATGCACGGATGGCGCCAATGAAGAAACAATAAGCGACCCCGACAGATTACGGATAATCTGGGGGTTAAATAGATGTTTCCCACGAGGGTTAGGTCCAGCAAAGATGGTTATTCTTCTGATGACCTGCAAAACAGACACCGTGAGCTCGTCACTGAGAATGGGGGGGGGGATACCTCCTTGTGACCACCCTCCGGCGTGAGAATCAGACTAGATTGCTCTTGAATATAAGTGTATATTAAGAGAAATAGCTAGAGAGAAGATGATGATACCGTTCCAAGGTGTTGGAGTATTTATAGCCGAAGGTAGGTGTCCAAGAAGGTACAGCCGGCTGTATAATATTCCTTTTCTACCAACTGTGGGCTACGCACGTGCCGTGCTGGTGGTTGGTGGGTAGGCAGCGGCTGATAGTGACATGGCCGGCTGTGTACTATTCCTTTTCCACCAACTGCAGGCTATGTACATGCCACGACAAGGGTTGGTGAGTAGGCAGCGGCTGATAGTGACATTAAGTACTAGAGCGTGCTGCTCGTCGTACTGTTTTCAGTGAGCCGTCGCAGCTTTGGTCAGATCTTTTGTCCATACCTTGGCAGGTATAGTACAAAAGATCCTCCAGTAGCGTACGGACTGGCTCATTTGGGCGGGAGTTTTCCCGGCTTTGGGCGGGAGTATTCCCGGCTTGCTCATTCTTTCTTCAGGTGACACTACTGAATTATTTGAGAGTTAGTGCCTTGTGCGTGTAGCCTTGCTGTGCGGGTAGCCTTCCCTGATGGCTAGTATCCGTAGCTGCGGGAACAGGCGGAGTACGTCACCATTGGGAGGCTTTTCATGCGGGAACAGCTTGCGTACTGCGCGTAAGGACGTCGCGTCTCTGAGCATGGTTGGTCCTGCAGATCCAGTTGGTCTTTGCGCAGATGTCCCTCTAAGGTGAGTCTTGCGAGTTCAACTGCGCAGACGTCTCTCTTCGAGGTGAGTCTTGCGGGTCCAACTGCGCAGACGTCCCTGTTTAAGGTGAGTCTTGCGGATCCAACCGCGCATACGTCCCTGTTCAAGGTGAGTCTTGCGGGTCCAACTGGGCTCTGCTGGGACCTACCTCTTCATATACCATGCAACAAGCTACGATTGTGTTGGCAGTACGTATATACTAATATTTAACTATATGTAATGTATATAATATTTACATACGATATTCATTAATTCAAAATATTTGAATTAATGTCAAGCTAATATTATGCCTTAACATATGAAGACAATATCTCTAGAATTTGTTATGAGTTATTATCATAATATAGTCAATCCCTTGATTTATGTCATGTATACTCTTTATATTCTGTAACTTGTTATATGAATAAACAACTTTTCAATGCATATTAGAATAACCTTTCTTAATATATAATACGTTATGAAATCTATATAGTCGGCATGGCCGGCTGGAGGGTGGGGCCGGTCGGACCGTCGGCCGGGGTACGCAATTTTTAGGGGCCAAAACTTTTTGTATCTATATTTTGTATATATATATTTAAAAATATAAAACTTAGATAATATGAATTGCTCTTTACCATCTTATAATTATTGGGCCCAAAATTCTTTTTTATCCATAATTCATTTAATCAAGTTTAAATTATTGGGCCCAAACTAAAACTAAAAACTACAAAAATTAAATAAAAACCCGATGCAAAATAAAAGAAAAAGGCGGTCGATTGAAATTTCTCTTTGGTTCCTTCCTTCTTTACGAATGCTGAGCAACGACCAACCTAGCAAGCCACCACTGTTGGTTTGTTGTTAACCACCAGGCTCCTCCACGGTTGACCGAGCTTGCCACCAAGGACCAATTTATTTTTTTTAATGTTAGGAGAGTTTCACAAATCATTGGTTAATCGTTAATTATTACGGTATTTTTTTAATAATATATTTTTCAATGTTTATTGTTATAACACTAAGGCTTGTTTAAAAAAATTAGCTTATATATTTCTTTACTCATTAAGGTTATGGGCCTTTTTATTTTGGCTCGGCTGAGGTATTCAAATCCTCAGAGACGGCCTTGATAGTCGGCTATAACCATTAACCATAGCGTTCTAGTTTTCTAGTTTTATGGCCGGGACGTATATCACACGTACATATATATATCCATTGTCATATGTTAGTAACTTGATACAAGAAAAGAATCATGTATCATATATGATATTCATATACAAATGCCAAGTTCCTAAAGTAGAAAGTAGAACACTAACATAGAATTGTCCATGTCATATATGTGTTGTCTATGTCCATTATCCAGCCACCTTCAAGACCATCACATGTTTTTCTTGTGGGAAAATTACAATTTTGCCCTTACCCGCATCCACATTTTGACCATTACTTGGGATTCAAGGGTCTACAATATGGTCCTAAAGCTAGCAAACTTTGTGAATTGTGATTACATCTTTTTGCCACTGGCTTAGCTCAAGTGAAGCCTTACTCTTTAGCAAACTAACTTTGTGATATCTTTTTGCTACTTTTTTTAAATTCCAGTTAAGCCTTTGGAAGTCAAAGAAGTATACCATGAAAAAGACATTTTCTTAAAGAATTACATACAAATGAACAAAACCTTGAAGATATACATTTACCCACACGCGGAAACCGACCCGTTTGCCAACATTTTCTTGCCCGACAACCACGGTTCACCAGGGGGCAACTATGCGAGCGAAAACTACTTCAAAATTGCACTCTCAATGAGCCATTTTGTCACACAAGACCCATTTAAAGCAGACCTCTTTTTCTTGCCTTTTTCCATTGCAGGTATGAGACATGATAAGAGAATTGGAGTAGGTGGCATTAAAACCTTCATTAAAGACTACATCTATAATATAAGTCACAAATACCCGTTTTGGAACCGCACAGGAGGTGCGGATCATTTCTATGTCGCGTGCCATTCTATTGGGAGGACCGCAATGGAGAAAGCACCCGAAGTTAGGATCAATGCAATTCAAGTTGTTTGTTCTTCAAGTTATTTCTTGCAAGGGTACACCGCGCATAAAGATGCATCTATACCACAAATATGGCCAAGACCCGGTGTCCGCCCCACCCGTCACCCATCTAAAAGGTTTCCCAACTTTTACAACTTTTGGTTTGTGTTCTAAAAGTGATTTTATATAATTATTCATACTTTTACTTTTATAAAAGTAACGGACTACATTTAAACTGAATTATGTAATTACAATACAGGGTAACACTCAATAAATAGGAAATAAACTAGAAACAGACCTAGAGAAATCTAACTCGGCCCGGGGCCTAAACAAAATAAAAAATTTTAATATTAATAACTTATATATGTTTAACAACTTGATAGAGAAAATATTTGCATGTATCCCATCAAATATTTACTGGGTACGTTTGTTTTTACCTTTACTTGTATGTTGCAGGGAAACGCTTGCATTTTATGCAGGAGCAATGAACTCACGTGTGCGCGAGTCCTTGGTTCAGACATGGATTAACGATTCAGAGATTAGAGTTCACCAAAGCCGCCTGAAAACACCTTACTCGGAGTCACTTCTTGGAAGCAAGTTTTGCATCCATGCAAAAGGGTTTGAAGTAAACACGGCTCGTATAGGTGATGCAATCTACTATGGTTGTGTCCCCGTTGTTTTGGCTGACCATTATGATCTGCCATTTGGGGATGTCTTGAATTGGAGCAGCTTCTCGGTTGTTGTTTCAGTGGAAGATATCGCGTTCTTGAAGAAGATATTGAACAAGATTGTTGATTCTGATGAGTATATGAAGCTGCATAAGAATGTGGTGAAGGTTCAGAAGCATTTTCAATGGCATGAAGTCCCGGTAGATTTCGATACGTTTTATATGGTGATGTATGAGTTATGGGTTAGAAGAAGTTCTATTAGGATTCATTCATTCAACTAATGAAACATTTAAACTTATTGATGATTTAACTATGAATACAATACATGATCAAAAAAGTAGAAACAAATGGACATACTAATAAAAAGGTTCAATTGCCGGGAATCGAACCCGGGTCTCCTGGGTGAAAGCCAGATATCCTAACCGCTGGACGACAATGGATGCTTGTTAGAGAAAGCATTGTCCATTTTTGTTAACCAGGTTCATCACTAAGTACCTGTTATTCTTTCTTAAAATGTTAAATTTTAGAGTAGAGTTTAGTTTTAAAAAAAAGTTGAAAAAAAAAAAATGATGGCCTAGGATTCATTGTTATGATGAAAATTCTAGACGAAACCGCTAACTATGATTTCCATTTTCAATAAACATTAAAGCCAACCCAACCACGTTGGTTGGGATTGCGGGATTGGCAGGTTATGGACCAATATTATTCTTTTTTCCAAAAGCGTGAACTTTCATTAGTTTTTGAAAATGAAAAGGACGACTAGTGAGTATAAGTGTATAAGTTATAACACATATACATTACTGAATATTCTTTAGTGAACCGAACATTATATATTTCAGAACCGAGAAACCGACTGACTTGCTTTGGTTTGAACAGTTAAGTTAGTTTTGTGAACCCCTTACTTCATCCGAGCATACCTTGTTACGGTGTCTGATAACTTTTTTTTATTTACTATACAAGCATCCAGTAGAACAACACTAGTAATAATCAGCTAAAAAGCACTTTTAATACCAGAGCATATGGCAAAGATTATTTGGGCTTTTGATTGCACCTCTTGGATTGGGCCTGTGTTGATGATCACATTGGCCTATTGGATATCAAATCAAATGAATCTTAAAATAAAAAAAAAAAAAATCTCAAAAAACAATGGTTGCCATCAAAAGCCACTGATTTAATTACTTTATTCATACAACAACATTAAGACAAGAGTGTCTGCTAAAATTTGATGTGTGAAGATAAAACTCCCACAAAAAATACTCAAAACATTCAACACATAATCAGGTTCACAAATTCTTCCGAGGCTTAGTAGTGAGCCCGAACCCAAACGGGTACAACGGATCATAATGTGAGTCACCAACATTCATGGGGAGTTGATCAACAGACTTGAACCAAGTACGCGCAAGCTTGCCAGTAAACCCATAGTCACCAAATAGGACATCCGTGACACCTTGACCCTCGGTTCCTGGAAGCCAAGCAGCCACAAGGGCGTCTATGGTTTTAAGATACGGTTGTATTACCACAGGGCGTCCACTAATCAAGACCACCACGCATTTGACTGAGCCGCATACATTCTTGATGGTACTTGGTCCGGGCTCTGGGATTGTCAGATTCACGCCGTCTCCAAATGTCTCGGCATATGGGTGCTCACCAACCACGACAATCGCATAGTCGAATTTGTTGGACTTGACAAAGTTACCACTTGGGTTCTCATTGTAAATCACTTGAGTTTTCGGGTCGACCGTTTTTTTCACAGCGGATAAGATTGTGGTGCCTGCAAGATCACAAGGGTTTAGTTCAAGACTTTAAGGTAGCGTTTGGTATGTAGGAATGGTAGGGGAAATGGAATGATTCATTGTATGGGAATGAAAAAAGTGGTGTTTGGTTGCTCAATGGAATGGAATCATCCATTACACATGGAATCCCATTCCATCAAAACCATTCCTTCCCATCCCCCCTTCTTTTTTTCATTTCATTCCTTCTACACCCTACTTTCTCAACATCACCACTACCTAACAACAACCACCACTACCATCGTCACCACCAACACCTAACCGCCATCGTCACCACCACCTCCGCCACCACCACCCTACCACCAGTGCAACCACCCTCACCGCCGCCGCCACCATTGTCACTGTAACCACCGTAAACAATTTCACCGCCGCGCCTAACCATCACTGCCATCACCACTTTCACTGCCTGACCACCACCACCGTCGCCACCATCACTACCAATGCTATCACCACCACCCCGCCGCCACTGCCACCACCATTTTCGTCGCCAGAGCTAACCCCACCACAGGCGTCATTGATTTTTTATTTTATAATTTTTTTTGCTAAAAAATATTTTTGGATAGGAGTATTTTTATTAAATCTATTTCATTCATACAATTTTTTTGGATACCAAACAACATTAAGTAATAATTCATTTAATTCACATAGGTTAACCAAACAAGACAAAGTAATTGAATGATCCATTTCATTCAATTCTCCATTCCGTTCCTTCTCCCATTCCATTTCCCCTTCATTCCATTACCTCCAACCAAACATACCCTAAGAAGATCAAGGGATTTAGCACAAGATTTAGAAAAGATTAAAGGGATTAACTCAAGATTTCAATAGATCAAATGGTTTAGTTCAAGTCTTCAAGATTTTTTTAAAAATTAAAAATTTAACGGTTTAGTTCAAGAATGTAAAAGTATCAAAGGGCTTATAAGATCAAAGTTTTTAAAATATCAAGATTTATAAAATATCATACTCAAGTTTTTTAAAAAGATCAAAGTGCATAGTTCAAGATTTTTTGAATTTTGCTAGATCATAACTATACCTTCAGTAATATCTCCTGAAAGCCCTTGCCACTCGATTGTCCATCCGCCACATTGATAACCAATATTATCAGCATGGGACCCCGCAACTAGTATCTTCGATGCCTTTTTAGGAAGTGGTAACAATGGCTTCTTTATAGATTTACCATTTTTCAATAATACAAGTGTTTTCCTCACTGCTTCCCTGGCCAGATCTCTGTGCTCCTGTTCATATTTGAGTTCACAAATGAAATAAAGATGTAGTAATTTTTTTAAGGTTAACCACTTTAAAAAAGGTCACTAAATAGTAACAGAGTTACAAAATTTTTCTTTTTAGATCAGTATTAATCTATTTAACCGATTATAAAAAATTTCACAACAATGGGAAAATATCAAAACATGAGTCGTGTTGCAATCGAAAAAAAACTTTGAGTGACTTTATGGTTTTTATCCCCAAGATTCTATCATTAAAAGGTTGAAGGAGCTAAGTTACCTGGCTTCCAAGGTACTTGGTCATGCTGTAATCAGCCAAAGGTTTCTCAAACAAACCCATGGTGAACTTGACCCTTAGAATCCTCTTAACCGCATCGTCTACACGGCTCATTGATATGTACCGGTTCTTGACTAGATAAGTTAGACCGTCGATGAACTCCGTGTAGTTGTATGGGACCATGAACTGCACACGCACAACACTTTGAATTCCGGTAATTTGTATAAAATCAAGAACAAGAAAAAAACAACCATACCATATCAATACCAGTGTTCATCCCGGCTATGATCGAATATGTATAGTTAGCATGTTCAGGAGTAGTGATCCTGTCAATCCCTTGCCAATCCGATATAACAAACCCCTGAAGTCAAAGTCAAAGTCAAAGTCAAACAAAAACTTCATTAGGTGCTTGTTATGTGTGAGGAAGTACTCAATGCAACTGATGAAGCGAATAAATGTGGATTTCGACCTTGAACTTAAGCGTGTTCTTGAGAAAATCAGTTACAAGAAAACGGTTAGCATGCATTTTGACCCCATTCCAGCTGGAATACGAGGTCATAATAGTAGCCACGCCCTTAATGACCGCATCATAGTATGCTGGCATGTGTATTCTGAAGAACCCTTTGGGATCGATTATCGTGTTTCCTTCGTTTGTGCCCAGGTGGGTCCCACCATCTCCCAAGTAATGCTTAGCACATGCTGCTATTTTATCCCTATACAAAAAACATCATTCATACTTCATTGATCAGAAACAAGCTAACAAGTAAGCATGACAACATGGCCAACAATTAAATCTTGAAAACTGACAGTTTGTCTGTTGTGTGACTTCTACTTTTCTTGATCTTTCTAGTTTCATTTTCAAAACTTAAGAAAATAAAACACATGGTCCACATCAGTTAAGATTTAGAGTGATCCATTGATGCAAATTATTGACTAACAAAGGTCAAACTTATTTATCATGATAAGGCCAGCAAGATATGCTTTAAGAAAGAGAAAGCAAAGATTATGTTCCCTTCATCTAAAAATATCAACGTAGGACGACAAATGATAAATGTCTAAAATGCCCTTTTACACAACAAAGCTAGGAAAACTTATAAACCACAATCAACCTCACCAGCATCTTATAAGGAGTGACGAAACGTAAATTTGACAAAGAATATTATAAAGAAAAAAGATGGATTAGATATTGACAAACAAAAACAGAAAGTGGGACACTTTTGGATAGAGAGAATATTACACAAACAAGAAAAAGTCAATGCCACTTTATGTGACCACAATGTTCAATGTTGCTCATATGCCTTTCACACTTGTGAACCATCTCTCACTTATGATGTTCAATAATTTTTTTTAACAATTATGAGCTAGGTTCGGTTCAACTGTACAATAACATTCATAATATGATCCGAACCTGTTAGATTTGTGTCGTGCCAGAAAGTGAAACTAACACAGTAACACCCTAATTCATATAAAAGATTCAAGATTTGTCAAATAAACATATTAAGAACACGCTTGAAAGTAACTTACGGTCCACCGACAAAAGGAACACCCTTTCTTGAACCGGCAGGAATATCTCCTTGTAAACCAGGTATAATCTCGGTCATTAGCTTAACAATCTTGGGATCTTCACTATAACTCTCATAGCAACGACCCCATCTTGGATCTCTACAAACCTGTTTAGCAAAAACCAAAAAGTTCATAAAAATTGAATCTTTTTTACTACCCCAGTAAACAATGTGCAGTAACTTTTTAACTTACTGCAATACAAGGTGCAAAAGCATATTGTATGCCAGTGGCTTTAACTTCACGTGCAGTTGCAGCCCCAATCTTCTTAACTAGAACTGGGTCCCTGTGTACATTTTGGCACACATTTCAAGCTTGTTGCAGATGGGGTGTCATAAGGAGTTAACAGTAAAATATGCTATCAATGCTTGTACAGTACAAGCACCCATAACATGTCTGCCATCAGCACTATGCAAGGATTTTGCCATTAATGAAGATCTTGAGTTGATTTTATAAAGATAACATTTTTACCCATACCCACAAGCATAATCCATAAAAATAATCAAGATTTGTACTTTATTGATCAAAATTTGCAAATTTTGAAAGATAAAAGTTGTTATGACTTATTATACCACTTGCCTGGTAACTCCAAGACCAACATTGTGAGGAAAGATTGTAGCTTTATAAACATTGTTATGACCATGTACTGCATCAATCCCATAAATCAATGGTATCCCCAATCTGGTTGATAAAGCACCCTTTTGGTAATCATTGACCATGTCAACCCATGTTTTTGCAGATGCATGCTTGGCTGGAACACTCCCACCTCCACTCAACACACTCCCTGCAAACACACACAAGTTTATTCAAAAAAAAAAAACATGATTTGAGAGTTTGATTAAATATTGTACCAATTAAGTACTTCTTGATGACTTCATTGGATGCAACTTTTCTATCAATTTGGGTCATTTGGCCAATCTTTTCTTCTAATGTCATTCTTTTTATCAAATCTTTGATTCTAACACCAAGTGGTTGTTTTGGGTCTTTGTATTTGAAGTACTCTGCTTCAGCCATGGAGATCCAGCAGCATATCATCATAACCAACAAAAGTGATAATTTCTTCATGTTCTTGATCCCCATTGCAAATTGAAATGGAGTTCAAGTTACAATTTTGCTGCAGTATAAACAGAAAAATGATTGTATTAAATAAGACTGAGAGTTAGGTGTAGATTTCATATTCAAATTAAAAAAAAATCAATGCAAGTGTTGAAAAGTTTGTCTCAAGATTTGGTCCATATTATTTTATTTTTATTTCTTAAGAGTCAAACAAGCTGATTTCAAATTTCAAATTGAACACTTACTGAATTACTATATTAGCTAAAGTATTTAAAACAGCATTAATCTGTAAAAAAGAATGTGCTTTATAATATAATATTATTTAAACTAAGTTTAAAAATTGTGAATCTGAAAAAGATCAAGATATGTAAATCTCATTAGAAGTTTTTTATATGAAAACTTAACATCCAAAAATATATTCACATGAATCAAGAAAAAGTTCAAAACTTTATGGAGACTTTAAGCTGATTTCCAGATTAAATGTAGTGTACTCAAAGAAACAAAATGAGCATGTTGAAGATGGACATTTCATTTGAGTAGCAATGATGATCAAGAAACAAAGAAACAAAACACCATTAACACATTTTTTGTGCAAAATATGTAGACATTACAGTAAACAGTAGTTATATAGCATAAATCAACACAAGCTAGAAGAGATGTACTTACAGGAGAGAGAGGGAGAAAGAGATTGTTCTAGACTATGGAGTTGCATGAATATATTTGTAGAGAACTAGAAAACTATGTTATTTTTTTGTTAGCTTGTAGGGGCATCATTACTTAAAAATTAAACAAAACTGTTTTTTTTCTAAGTTAAATAGTTTATAAAGGTAGTTAACAAGCTAGAGCATAGAAGAACAATAATACAAAGGGTAAACATGGAGGACGTAAAGAAAAACCTCCAATGCTATTTGTCTATTCTAGGAGGGGGCGAAGTGGAAATACTACAAGTGGCTAAGAGAATTTGTTAGAATATTATTAGCATATATAGAAGAGCATGTGATTGATTGTTTTCAGGATTTAGTTTGTTACAAACGATTGTGGCTCCTTTGAGGAGAGAGGGTTTTTCTCTGGTTATCATTTTGTATCTTTTTTTTCTATGAGAATAAGCTCTCCTATTTCTTATCAATCTCTGAGTTTGTTCTTAATTTTTCTTTGTTAATCGTTCCATTTCCTATCATTGGTCCGACCTCCCTGTTACCGGCAACATGGTTTCCAATTCCGTTCGTTTGGATGCTCATGATCAACAATTATCCCAGATCCAATCTAATGTCACTGCTATGCAATCGTCGATCGACGCTGTCCACACAGAGGTAGCAAATTTGCAGAAGTTGATGGTCTCTTGGATGAATAAGCTAGAGAAACGCCCGGTCGTGTCTGGGTTTTCGTCTCCGCCTCCGAAGGGAGGAGGCGTGTTTGATTTACCCGAAACAGAGGGTCCGTCTTCACCCAAATTCGAGTTCTCCGGCAACTCCATTCCCAAATCGGCGGTACCATGGGCGGTGAAGAAAATTAAGTTACCGGAATTACAGGGTTTCGACCCTCAAGGGTGGATTAAGAAGGCTGATCTCTATTTTGATATCAACAACACACCAGACGGTGTTCGTATTCGCCTTGCTTAATTGAGCATGGTGGGGGTCGCTTTTCACTGGTTCACCATCGTAACTGAGGTGAATCCGTCTCTTTCGTGGACCGACTTTCAATCCGAACTTCTCAAACGGTTTAGTGGCCTCGAGATTCACAACCCGTATGAGCAACTGGCTGCTCTGCATCAGGGTGAGTCGATTTTGGATTATATTAATGATTTTGAATACTTGTTGTCCCTTGTTCCACGTTTACCGGAAGGCCAATCTTTGGGGTATTTCATCGCCGGTCTTCGAGATGATGTCAAGCAACGGGTGCGTTTGCAACGACCTCAATCCTGTCTGGATGCCATGTACTTGGTAAAAGATGTGGAAGCTATGCTTCAGCCATCGTCGGCGTTAGGCTCTCTCTCTCTCGTTTCCGTTATGCAGAGAAGAATGGGCTTCATCAGCATGTGAATCCAAACCTCCAAGTGGGCCGAGGGGAGTTTTCAGGCCCATCTACGGTTAGACCTCTGGATCGGTCCAACTCCAGCCGATGGGAGGGACCTAGGGTTTATACCCCACCTCGTACAGGGTCGTCACCTGCCCTACCCCAATATCCGTCTGTCACACGGGATAGGGGAATGAGATCTTTGTCACGTCCAGAGTATGACGAACGTCGTCAGAAGGGTTTATGTTTCCGTTGCGGTCAGTTGTAAGGTCCGGCTCATAAGTGCCCGGAAGGCCGGCTCCGTATCCTTTTTCTTGGCGAGGATGAAGACGAGGGTTCAGAGGGTTCTAACTTAGGACTCGAGGTACCGAATAGCCCTAACAGTCACTCTGATTTAGAATCTCCTACAGGGGAATGCACTTCTTTGGAATTAGACGGGGTCACAACGATCACAGGGGGTTAGAAAACTCTAAATTGGAACGGGCTCTGTTGGGAATTCCGGTAAGCATGTTAGTGGATAGCGGCGCATCCCATAACTTCATCTCGAGTCGTTTAGCTTGTGCTTTGGGTCTCCCGGTGGTTACTTTTTCAGGTATTCGAATTAAATTGGGGGATGGGCACTTTGTATTGGTTTCTCAGCGTTGTGTAGGGGTCGACATTTGTATTGGATCATGTACTTTTAAAGTTGATGCATTAGTTTTGGATACCGGTAACCTGGATGTCATTTTGGGAATGGATTGGCTCAAGTCCTTGGGTGAGGTTATTCATGATTGGATGAACGCTTGGATGAAATTCACATATCACGGGCAATTAGTAACCTTACACGGTGTTTCTCATGGTCAAACGGGTCCGGATGCCTTGCAAGAGTGGTTAGCCATGGAGGACGGTTTTGCCAAGTGTGGTGTCGTTTCCTCTCTGAGCTCCATGGAGGGTAATTCTTCAAACACCGTAACCGAGTTTCAACATTCTGAATTACAACAGTTACTGAACTCATACCCTGCCCTGTTTTCGGACACCACGGGTCTACCCCCGGTCCGAACACACGACCATGGCATCACATGAATTACCCCCGAATCCTATCGCAGTTCGTCCCTACGTTACCCTCATGCTCAGAAAACAGAGATTGAACGACAAGTTAAGGAACTTTCAAAATTGGGTATGATTCGACCAAGTCGTAGTGCTTATTCTAGTCCGGTAATCTTGGTTAAGAAGAAAGATGGGTCGTGGCGGATGTGTGTAGACTACCGCGCCCTTAATAAGGCTACGGTCCTGGATAAATTTCCCATTCCCATGGTGGATGAGTTATTAGATGAGTTATTTGGGTCTAAATTCTTAACGCAATTGGATTTGAAATCGGGATACAACCAAATTCGAATGCGAGACAATAGTATTGACAATACAGCCTTCCGCACCCACGACGGTCACTACGAATACCTCGTCATGCCATTTGGGTTAATGAATGCTCTGGCTACCTTCCAAGCAATTATGAACAATGTTTTCCGACCCCTGTTACGCCAAAAGGTAGTCATTTTCTTTGATGATATTTTGATTTACAGCCCTTCTTGGGAGACTCACGTGGCTGATTTGCAATTGGTATTCCAACTCCTCACTCAACACCACTTTAGGGTCAACACATCTAAGTGTTCATTTGCTCAGACCACGATGGACTATCTGGGCCATGTAATTAATGGACAAGGTGTGGCTATGGATTCGAACAAAGTGGCAATCGTACGGGACTAGCTAGTCCGGAAAAACATCTAGGGGTTAAGAGGGTTTTTGGGTTTAACCGGCTATTACCGGAAGTTAATAAAACACTATGGTAGTATTGCTCGACCGCTTACTGATTTGACAAAGAAAGATGCTTTTTCATGGAATGAGACGGCTCAACAAGCGTTTGTTCAACTCAAGGATGCGTTGAGTTCAGCGCCGGTGCTAGCCTTACCGGATTTTACCTCACCGTTTGTAGTGGAGTGTGATGCGTCGGGGCGTGGAATAGGGGCTGTACTTATGCAACACAATCGTCAAATTGCATATTTTAGCAAAGCTCTTAGTGACAAGAACCTTTCAAAATCTGCCTATGAATGAGAAATGATGGCACTTGTGCTTGCAGTACAACATTGGAGACCTTATTTGTTGGGCTCTCGTTTCACCATTTTTACCGATCAAAAAAGCTTGAAGTTCTTATTGCAACAACGTGTCTCGACTCTGGATCAACAAAACTGGGTCGCTAAACTTTTGGGGTATGATTTCGATATTTTCTATAAGCCGGGCCGAGAAAACCGAGCAGCCGATGCGTTGTCTCGAAGAGCAGAAAGCGAGGAATTCTTACAATGTATATCTTCTGCAATTTGGGTCCAAGGTGCCTTACTAATTGAGGAAGCGAGGGTTGACCCGACTCTCCAGCAATTAATTACTTCTTGTACCGCATATCCATCCAAACACCCGGGGTATTCTGTGAAAAATGGGTTGCTATATTATCACAATCGTTTGGTTATTCCCAAATATTCCAAGTACATTGCGGCTCTTCTCTATGAGTTCCATTCGGCTGCTTCAAGAGGTCACTCCGGGTTTTACCGCACATACCGTCGTTTGGCAGCCAATTTATATTGGCCAGGTATGACCGCAACTGAAAAAACCTTTGTTCGTGAATGCAACATATGTCAAAGATGTAAGGCAAGTACAACAGTTCCGGGGGGTTTGCTTCAGCCGTTATCGATTCCGGCTGCTATTTGGGAAGACATGTCCATGGATTTTATCTCTGGGTTACCCTCGTCCAAAGGTTACAATGTCATCATGGTAGTCGTGGATCGTTTGTCAAAATATGCTCACTTTGTACTTTTAAAACACCCCTATACAGCCCGTTCGGTGGCCGATGTGTTCATCAAGGAAATTGTTCGTCTTCATGGGATTCCGAGCACTATTGTGAGTGACCGTGACCCGTTGTTCATTAGTAAGTTTTGGCAAGAGATTTTTCAGGCTCAAGGAACGAAACTGCATATGAGTTCGGCTTATCATCCGGAGTCGGATGGCCAAACCGAAGTGATTAATCGATGCCTTGAAGCGTATCTACGGTGCTTTGCGGTAGACCAGCCCAAGTCTTGGGCTTTATGGTTACCTTGGGCAGAATTTTGGTATAATTCGAGTTTCACGTATCTACCGGGGTCACGCCGTTCGAAACAGTTTATGGTCGCTCTCAACGCTATGGGTGAGATTAGGGTGGAGGCCGTGGCATGTGAGTTACGGGATCGAGATGAGGCTCTTCGCCAGTTAAAAGTTCATCTTGCCAATGCTCAAAATTCAATGAAGGTCCAGGCAAACAAGAAACGTCGGGAGGTCAGCTTTTCGGTCGGAGAGTGGGTTTATGTGAAACTAAAGCCATATCGTCAATCGTCGGTCACTTCTCGCATTAATCAGAAGCTAGCACCAAAATTTTTTGGGCCATTCCAGATTGATGCAACAGCGGGACCGGTAGCATACAAGTTAAAGTTACTAGAGTCATCAAAAGTTCACCCAGTATTCCATGTTTCTCTCCTCAAGAGAGCAGTCTCTGAACCGGCCGAGACTGTCCTTCCTCCTGATTTATCGGCTGATATGGGTGATGTTATGATTCCTCAGGAAGTGTTGACTGCTCGTATGGTTCAGTTAGGGGACGAGACAGTCGAACAGTGGTTAATTCATTGGCAGGGGCAGTTGGTTGAAGATGCTACGTGATGACCGTCGTTTGAGTCATGCAAAAACCTAATTAACCTAAGTAGCTAGGGTAAGTCAGGTATCGTATCCACCAGGAGTATGTGGTCAGTGACCAGTGAAAATAATTCCTAACATTATGAAGTAATTCATTTAACGAAGTGCTGATCACACTAGCAAACAAGTTGATTTTAATATTGATTAAACAAGTACTTAACTTTCAAGCAATTAACAAAGACAAGTCACACCCGGGAATTCAAGCAAGTAAGCAAACAACTATCTCATGCAACTTAACAGATTAACAATCAATGATCAATACAGACTGACTAACTAGATAAACCTTAGGCATCCACGCTTACTAACACACAACACTGGTTATCAAACGGTCCCTGCCAGTGTGACTCAACTAAGGGAAAGCGTATGCTTCATCATATTCAACTAATCAAAGCAATCCTATAAGCAATTATCATAGCAACTGGCACAATAATCGTTCTGATCGAAATAAACCTAAAATGATTGAGTGCACAATATTATAGACATCAATACTCATAGATTAATCAAAGATGGTTACAATAAATTCGTTTTTAATACATGAGAAAAACTGAAAGATACAATACTCTACATCCCGGGTATGACTCGAAGGAACTAGCCGCGCATCGGCATCTCTCGGGCCTCGGTTATGATCTGGTAGGCCATGTATGATGCTTAGAGATGATTGGAAGTGATGGGGGCTCTCTCTTCTGTTTTGAAAATTGCCTAGAAGGTGTTAAATGTCGTGTAGGTTCGTCAAAACGTAATATAAAAACAAACCCTAACTTTCACGATTCTGGGGACCATCGCGTAGCGCGATGGTCCTCTCTCCTGGTCCATCGCGTAAAGTCAACACGGTCATTTACAGGGCATCGCGCCACCTTCAACACCCATCGCGCTACGCAATGGGTCACTTCAATCAGCAAGTTCACATGATTGCCTCGGTAAGCGTGCTGGACATCCCGGGTCTTCATTCCATGCTCGTACAGGTCCAAATTAAGCGCGTTAAGTACCTGTGACCTGAAACACAATAAACATGTATGAAGTACCATAGTTTCTAAACTAAACGAGTAAAACAAGTAAGTTAACACACATAAATATGTACAAATAAACCGAACATCACTACGTGGGAGGACAAGGAATGGATAACCGGTAAATTTCCAAACATACGTCTTGGGGACAAGACTCATTTTGAAGGCGAAAGTAGTAATACAAAGGGTAAACATGGAGGACGTAAAGAAAAACCTCCAATGCTATTTGTCTATTCTAGGAGGGGGCGAAGTGGAAATACTACAAGTGGCTAAGAGAATTTATTAGAATATTATTAGCATATATAGAAGAGCATGTGATTGATTGTTTTCAGGATTTAGCTTGTTACAAACGATTGTGGCTCCTTTGAGGAGAGAGGGTTTTTCTCTGGTTATCATTTTGTATCTTTTTTTTCTATGAGAATAAGCTCTCCTGTTTTTTATCAATCTCTGATGTTCTTAATTTTTCTTTGTTAATCGTTCCATTTCCTATCAAACAAGGAGTGGTTACGATATTTATGTGGGTTCAAGTCTCGTCGTTGTAAAAAATGTGTAGTTTAAAAGTAGAATTATAGAGTGTGTGAGTTGACGTTAAAAAAATATTCACGAGTTTACTAGTACAATAATTTATGAATCGAAAGTGAATAGATCTTTATTTCTAAATGCATTTAAATAATTATATTTCTCTCAGGTTTTTTTGTCAATATCATTGTAGGTATAATGTTTTTTAAATTTTACTTTTGTAGAATACCACTTATATTAATTCATTTAATTTACTAATTATTATTAGTATTAAATACATTTGTGTTCTTCAACTTTAAATAAGTAAGTAATAATAGACTTAATTTGACTTCTAGAATTTCAAAACAGAGTTTCATACTTTTCAGGAAAAGCATAGAAACCAGAATTGGGAAAAAAAAAAAGGAAAAACTAATATTTATAAATATTTGTAAGTATAAAATAATATGTTCAAACAAGTCTTTCAATTGCAATAATAAAAACCATCATAATAAAAGTACCGACTTAATAAGTTAATAGTTAATACTAAACTCTGAAGTTTCCTTAAAATCCTTTGGCAGGTTCAGTTGTGAGCCCGTATCCGAACGGGTACAACGGGTCATAACGCGGTCACCAACGTTCATCGGAAGCTGATCAACCGTCTTGAACCAAGTATGCGCAAGTTTACCCGTGAACCCATAATCACCAAAAAAAACATCAGTTACACCTTGCCCTCACTCCCTGGAAGCCATGCAGCCACCAATGCATCCATGCTAGCAACATAAAGCTCAATAACCACAGGCCTGCCAGACATTAGCCCCACCACACACTTCACAGACTCGCATATGTTCTTGATGGTTGTCGGTCCAGGTTCGGGCATCATCAGGTCCTGGCTATCTCCAGTCAACGGATACTCGCCAGTTACCACAATGGCATATGAGTTACCACAATGGCATATGAGAAATTGTTGGACTTGATGAAATCAGGAGTGGGATTCTCTACATATACAACTTCTGTTGCAGGGTCAACCGCGTTTTTCACAGCAGATAAAATGGCTGTGCCTGCTGTTAACATTAAGAAATAAAGATAGTTATTTTCTTGTGGGAATAGAGCCTAGTTTCGTTTGCATAGATTCGTGTATAGTTTTCGTTTTTGTGTAGTTTCTTGCTAGACCTTTCTCCTTTCACTATTTATATATAGTATTAATTTTGTGACCGTTAAAAAGACTACCTTTCGTAATATTACCACTTTCCCCATGTCGTTCAATGGTCCAAGCACCACATTGATTGCCAATGTTATCGGCATGAGTACCTGCTATTAAGTTTTTGTAGATATTTTCTGTAGGGGAAGCATTGGCTGAATACATGATTTTGCATAATCATACAAAGAAACCAGATTTTGAAATGATAACCGAGCTTAACGAACCTGATATCCAAGGTATTTTTCCATGCTTAAATCAGCTAACGCATTTTCAAACAGGCCCATCACGAACTTCACTCGTAAAATTCTTCTCACTGCATCATCAAGCCGACTCATAGGGATGAACTTATTATTCACGAGGTAGGTTAGTCTGTCGATGAATTCAGAGTAGTTGAACCCAGTCATGATCTGCAACAGTTTGACACAATAAGAAACGTAAAGACACCCGTAATTTATATATAGTTGTGTGTTGCACATAAATGTATTTGAAGTTTGAACCAACCATGTCTATGCCAGCACCAATGCTTTCTTGAATTGACCAAGTGTAATTAGCATGAATTGGATCTGTCATCTTGTCGATACCTTGAAAGTCTGAGATCACAAATCCCTTAAAAACATTTAAAAGTTGTTGATTTCTATGCATTTTGACTCCATTCCAGCTAGAGTAAGAAACCATGATAGATGTAACACCCTTCCTAACTGCATCATAACAAGGTGGCATATGAGTACTCAATAAACCATGAAAATCTGTGACTGTATTGTTCTCATTGATGCCTCGTGTCGTTCCACCATCGCTGACGAAGTGTTTGGCGCAAGCTGCAACCTTTCTTCTATAGAATACACAAATAAACTTACATTTAATCAAATAAAAATGTACTTACATAATTATATAATGAAAACCGCGTAATATATTGTAAATTATTAATCAACTATAAATAGGAGGAATATGAGAAAAATTATAAAGGAAGCTTAATAAAATTAAAGTCATATCTCTACTATATATCACTAATTAAAACTTACTGTCCATCAATAAAAGGAACGCCTTTTCGACCATTACTAGGAATATCCCCTTGAAGTCCTGGTATGATCTCCGTCATTTCTCGAACAATATTATGATCTTCACTAAAACTTTCAAAGCAGCAGCCCATCTTGGATCCCTACAAGAACACCGTTTTAGTGACACGCTAAAAGTGTCACTAAGATGTTTAAGCATATAAGTTTTAAGATATTTACAGCAATGCAAGGTGCAAATGCATAGGTAATCCCGGTTGCTCGAACTTCAAGAGCAGTTGTAGCTCCAATTTTCTTAATAAATTCAGGATCCCTATCAAAAAAACAGCCCAATAATCTAACGGCTAATTTGTTAATCTAGAAATTAGTATAAAGTCAATTAATTTATCCGGTGAATATGGTTAAATTTGTGATTTCAAAGGAGCAATAAACTACATTTGATTTAATTTAGCTACCTTGTTACTCCAAGACCTACATTATGAGGAAATTAAGATTGTAGCTTTGTAAGCATTGTTATGACCATGAACTGCATCAATCCCATAAATCAACGGTATTCCTAACCGAGTCAAGAATAAAGTACTTATAAACTTTATGAAGAGTTTGTGCTAATTTTCAGATGAAACAAAATGAACATGCATGTAAAACAGTTAAAGATAGACAGTTTATTTAAGTAGTCATGATGATCAAGAAAAGAAAGTTAAGGGGCTGGGATATTTAGTTCCTAACTGTAGATCAAGAAGCAAAATACCATTAACACATTTTTTTTAGGCAAAAGATGTAGAGATTTCAATAGTGACAACAACACAAATCTACATAATCTAGAAGTAATTTACTTACAGGAGAGGGTGGGAGAGATTATTGTTCTGGGCTATGGAATTGTATGGGATATTTAGAAAACTATGCTTATTTTTTCGTTAGTTATTGTGTTTCAGAGTTCACTTAAGGTCAGAAAGAAAAGGAAACGAAGAGAGAAAGAAATAAAAGTTTGTTTTCTTAAGTTTTTTTAGAGAAAAAAAAGGAAAGATAATTCATTTAAAAGAAGAAAGGAAAGGAAGAGAAAAAGATGGGTTTTAACGAGTAAACGCCCCTCTTTCAATTTGAAAGGAATTGAAAGGAAATAAAAAGGGAAAGAAAGGAAAGGGAAAGAAAGAAAATTTCGGTAAGTGAACTCGAGAACACATCGTTTGAGATATCATTATTGAAGTTAAACATAACTATTTTTTAAATTAAAGAATTTATAAAAGGAGTTTATAAAGCATAGAGGAGTTAGGACTGAGGAGAGCGAGAAGTCAGTAGTTACAGACTGGTCTAATGGGAGTTGACAGACCCCATTGAATATGCTCCACTGCTCCAGCATCAATTTTTGAGGTCCAGATCATGTGGATTCAACCGGAGAAACCCCATTCCTTACGCCACCGGTGTGGACCAAGTTTGCCAAAGAGAAGTCTGTTTTTGCAAACGAGTCCACGAACTGTCTGGTGTCCACACACACTCTCTCTCTCTCTCATACACATATAGATATATTATGTATATATAACTTTAATGTTTTTAATGAGGTTTGTGAATGTTTATTGTTATGGAAGAAAATTAGAGTTGTTGAGAAAAGTTTGGAATCTGTTATAAAGCTGATGTAACGATTTGTAGAAATTTGTTGTTGTAGGTATTATGAGTAATAGCTAGTTTAGATTTTAATACAATAATTTACCTATAGTATTAAAGCAAAATAATTCTTACACATGTATAGAGTAGCCAACTAATACTATTTATAGTATTACTAACAAAGTTAAAAATGCAACTTTAAATATTGTATTAAATGAGGTTTTTATATATTTATGAGTTATAAAATTTTATTATCATTATTTATATCTTATGAATTCATAAGGTATGTCATTACATATATTATTAAATTTAATTTTTTATTATTTTTTTAACCGCCCGCGTATTACAAAAGCTATATCCTAGTTTAAAATATAAATCATCACAAAACAAAATGTGATATAATATAAACTATATAAGGTAATCTTGATACGGCAAAAAAAAAAAAAGAAGAAAGAAAGAAACTCATGATAATCATAGATTTTGCTAATTTTGGGATTTAATTTCAATACTTGATAGCTACTTTTTCTTTTTTTTTTTAAACAATTTGGATCACTGACATGCCACTAACCTATTCGATCATCTCTATTTCATCATCACAAAGAAACACACCAATAGGTGAGAAAACCCCAATGCCCAACTTAAGCCCCCGATTTTTTTATCACAAGTGGGACTTGAACCCAAAACACAGGGCCGTCTTAGACCCCGTCGTACATTGCCTTTTGTTTTCACACATGTGTGATGATAATCTATTGATTTATTTGAAGAAACTGAATATATTAATTTTATCCATTTATGATCAAACAGAACAGGGAAGATTGAAGAACAATTTCATGCAAATATGCAATTAATTTCGCAATAGGTTGAGTTAATTAGTCTTTGTTTACAACTCTTTCTAATTTACTTTGACATGTTATATGGTGTTTCATTTCATTGAAATTCTAATCCATTTAACATATTACCATTCAAGCATTGAAATTCTATATTGGCATCATGCCTCCTAACCTCTAAGAGACCACGTGTGTGTATATATAATAATAAAGAAGGATTAAAAGGTAACACCTACCTATATATCATGCAATATTCAAGCGTTAAAATTGTATCTTGATATACCGAGAGCATGGTTCAATATCCATTTATGTAGGGGAGTGTATGAAAATAAGTTTTTATTTTTTACATGTAAGGAATTACTGGAAAATATGTGAAAAATAAAAATATAATAAACAAATTGTTTTGAGTTTCAACTCAACAATTCAAACAACAATTGATTTTGTTCGAAGCACTTTTGTTTAGTTTTTGAAGTACATATTTTCCATCTTAACAAGAATATCATCACCTTCATATAAATTACTATAACTCTTTCTCATTGTTGTATGCGGTTTTGTACTAATCTACTTCCCACTTATTATTTATGGAAACATAACCATAAATTAACCTAAGAAGCAGACTTGATATCATCTTTGTCTTGAGTGCACCAAAACCTCGGTCGATATCCTTTCTCTAGCATCTTCTCAACCTCCTCAAGCTGCAGCCCTTTCGTCTCCGGGACAAGAAAAAATATAGCCACAAGTCCTACGGTCGAGAGCCCTGCGAAAAGCAGAAACGTACCCGAAGACCCTAACGTCTCAGTTAACGTTAGAAACGTTTCACTTATAACTAGATTTGAAACCCAGTTTGAAACCGCTGCAATCCCCCCGCCAATGCCCCGATATCTTAGCGGGTACATCTCTGAATTCACTATCCAAGGCACTGTCCCGATCCCAGGAGCGTAACATAAGATGTAAAGCCCGAGGAATAGAACCGTGAAAATCCCGAACTTGCTTGGGCAACCGTAGGTGTACCATGTACGATGTTGTGCTCGACAAGCGGCTCTTGAGATGGTGTCCACAGCCAAACATGCCCCAGGATTATACTGTTTGGTTTAGTAGATAGATAGATAGATAATCAGCACCGTGTATAAACATAACAAAATTTTAAATAAAGTATTAACATGGAAGGACACTTTTATCTAGACAAAACATAAATTATTGTAAAAACAACAATAAACCATTCATTCTAACATAATTTAAAGATTTAAATGCATTAATGTAACGGTTGTTATTTCTAATTCAATTGTCCTATATTTCATAAAAAAGTGAATAAATTACTTTGATCGTCCGTTTATATATATAAGCTACACATACATATGTATAGATAATATAACATGTAGTAACCTACAAATGTGTTGGTATAATCCGGCGTAGGTAAACGTTACAATATTAAAATTAAAACATACGAATGTAGTAGTTTGATGCCATGCAATTAAAACATATATGTTACTATTTCTTATTATATTATGACTCATCACCCGTTTTCCTATTATAGCCTATAACCCGTAAGGCTTTATAAAATTTTGAAATTTTTCTATTATAGCCTATAACCCGTAAGACTTTATAAAATTTTGAAAAATAAATTATTGTGTGATACGGGTTTCGAACCCAATACCTCATGTTTCAAACCAAATGTGCTTACCAACTCCACTAAAATGGTAATTGTGTTTGATTTCTTGACCAAACATATATAAATGTGATTTTTCTTCGAGTATAAAACCAAAATTATATTTAATTTTTAACATTTTCACAATTCACAATATCACATTGTCTTCTCATATCTCTTTAACACAACCATTTAAGATTGTTTATCATTTCTCTCTTTATTTTAAAATATAATATATTTTTATTTATTTTCTTTTACAACAAAACCTTAGTCTTTGTAAATTTATTTTTAAATATATAGCAACATTTTGTTATAAATCATTTTTATACACACAATATTTAATATAACAATATCGGTATGAATGTTTTATTTAAAATAAATCAAACATCAAGATTTTGTTTTCAACTTAAAATTATAGTGCATAATATATCAAAATCTTAATAGAAAAAGTCATAAATAAAAATTATTATATGAAAATTAATTTACGTATTGCATATAATAATTTTTTTATTTTTATTATATTTTTTACCCGTGTGGAACACAGGCTCTAACCTAGTATATATATATATATATATATATATATATATATATATATATATATATATATATATATATATATATATATATATGAACAAATTGGTTTGAATCACAACAAAAATATGATCATTCAAAAAATTAAATGATTAATTTTTTTTCCTTCTTTCTTAATAATTTAGCATTGTGTAAGGATTATCACCTATACGTGTTAAATGGTACGAAACAGAATATCTAAAGGATTATAACTTACAATATTTTCGTTACTGGCACAAAAAGCACAGTTGGAGGATGCTCTCAAGCAAGTCATGCAGTTCCATGATGATGGATTTGTTGATGTTTTAAGCTCCGAACACGTATAATTAACCCCAAAATGATTCGACTCCATAATGTCGACACGAGGAGCATGAACCGAAGCTTGAAAGAACATAATTGATAAAGCCACAAGGCAAGTAATAATCCCAACCATTGAGATAATGATCAACTTCCGCCTTCCAAACCTGTCAACGAACAACATACTTAACATGGTACCGAATGAATTGAGGCCCGTGATGACAAGTGATAGTGCTAATGCTGTCCGGTTGGAAGCGAATCCTGCAAGTTGCACAATGATGGGACTGTAGTACATGATGGTATTGATTCCAACAAATTGTTGTGCAACTTGAACAGTGACACCGGCATATAGTCCTCTTCTAACAACCTTATTAGCCCATGCACTTTTTATCTTTGAAAATATACCATCTCCTAAGGATCCTTCGGCTTCCTTCTCGGTTTGGATAGATGATTGCAAAGCTTTCATTTCTTCCTCCACTTCGTTTGTTGGATAAATCTTTTTGAGTATATTGTGTGCCTCGGTTATCTTATTCTGATCAAAGGCATACCATATTAACACATAAACATATATCAGGAAACCAAGTTGGAAGGTTTCGTGTAGAGGTGACAGTTTAGACCCGTTTATTTAACATTAACATGTTGAATTTTTATACGGAGCTAAGTCAAAAGCTAGCAAACTCGTATTTTGGATCAACTAGACAAACCAAATGAGCTAGAATATGTTACAACTTTAAAACAATATAGCTTGCGCTAAATTTGGGGTAACCGGCCATAAGAAATGGTCGGAAACCATCATGGTGGTTTTCCCAAGCATCTAGCATAAACATGTCATATGGAATCCTAATTTTTATTACGGTTTTCTTCCGGTTTTAGTAGTTTTGATTTATTTATTTCTAATTGAAAAAACATTTGATTCTCTGAAAAAACAAATTTATTTTATTTAATAAAAAGAGGGCTTCATGTGTGTTCAATATCATATCAAATTTCCTTCAAAAGGTTTCTCTTTTATATTTGTGCATTTGGTCAGAGCCAAATTAACAAACAATATTAGGATGAACAAGCATTGCTAACTCGTTTATGACCCAAACCTACCCATTTACCCAAAACACTTGCTCGTTCAATTGTGTTTCGAGTCATGTCATGTTGTGTTGTGTGTTAAAGTGTCATGTCACAAATTATGAGCTCTACCTGGCGATACAACCATCTTGGTGACTCGGGTAGAAAGCACATCAATATAAACTGCACCAATGGTGGAACTCCCGCAATCCTAAGCATCCAACGCCAATTCCCCAGTGTCTGTATCAAACTCATAATAAAAAAATTACCAATCCAACAACAAAACAAAAACAAACAAGTTCTCTCGAAAAGCATCATGAATGTGGCTAAATTACCTTAGAAAATGCTAAATTAATGAGGTATGATAAGAACTGTCCTCCCGTAAGGAGTAAACCATTGGTGCTAACAAGTGCGCCTCTTATTCGAGCAGAAGAAACCTCGGATATGTATAATGGTGATGTGATGGAGACGAGTCCAACGCCCAAACCAACTAAAAGTCTACCAAGAATTATGACCCATGGGTTTGGAGCAAGAGCCATGGTAATTGAACCAAGGCAGAACAAAATGTCAGCACATAATATGGTCTTCTTCCTACCGTATCTATCATTCGTCCATCCACCAATTGCTGCACCGACAATAGCTCCAGCTACAGCCGTGCTAACTATGGTTTCCTTCAAGTTCAAATTAAATGCATGGCTTTAACATGAAGAATGACTTGTTTTAATATCAACAAGCTTTAAAGAAAAGAATTAATTAATGTTTCGCATACGAGCCCAAACACAATGATCTAGCTAGGTACCTGCAACCACGTATGCCTTTCGACGTCTTGAAAATCGTCTCGAATATATAAAGAGGCACCCGAAATAACTCCTGAAGAAAAAAGATTCAACCATAAATATGAATTAAAAATATCCAAACCCAAATAACAAAAATGAATCAACTTCACCACCTGTATCATAACCAAATAATAGCCCTCCAATACCGGCTGTAAGAGCAAGCAACATTATATAAGGTGTATGCCAAATGGTCTTAAAACACTCCAAAAACGCGGTCTTATCCGCCTTCACAGCGCCTCCTTCCATATTCCAGTTAATTTCTTCTGGTGTAATGATGCAAGCAAAACTAAACTCTATGATCAACAAACCAATATCAAGATTTGCTAGCTAGTACTACTTACGCATGCAAGATGTACAAAGAACATAATAATAATCTACAATAAAACAGGATGGCGGGCCTACCCCTTTGAAAAAAAAAAAGAAACAAAACAAAACTAGTACGAGTGAAATTTTGATACCGACCCCTATAAAATTTCGAAATCCTATGAGTGCTGAATGAAAAATAAAAGAAAAAATCTTCTCCGACAAGTGCGGCTGTTTTACTTGGGCTTCTTTTAAGTTACATTGTAGGCCTATGGCTTAGTTGAGACTTGAGAAACTAACAAAAAAAACACTCTAATTTATTGAAATTTGAATGTATTTTTGGCCCAGTTAGAGGCTTTATTTGGATATCAACATCCATCTTAATTTCTTATGCAAACTTTAATAATATATGAGTAAGAAAAGAAATCTCTGACTATAGTTATTTATTTATTATGTTGTTCGATTTAGTATTAAAACATATAAATTCTTTTGGTCTTTTTATGGTTTACATTTGATTTAGTTTCACTTACCGTCTTTTCTATTTATTAGATTGTATTTATTTTTTATAACATACATCCATAATAAAAAAACCTTAAAATAAGTAATAATCGGTATAAATGTTTAGCCTAGAATAGCAACTTAAAATCAGCCAGTGATTCAACCAGAAAAATATATATTATATGCATTTAGGCGGCAAGCAAGAATTATATTTTATATATTGTTTTAGATGACTCGACCTAGTTAGAACGGCTTAATCGGACCCAAAAACAAAATTATATACCGATTTGATCCGACCCAACCCGAGCGGCGAACCGGAACGAAAATTTTTGATATATATTGAGTACCGAGTACCGACCACTATAAAAAATTTCTTGATCCGTCACTTGTGTTGGGTATTTGTATTTCATGACATCACATTCAACAATGGTGGTGCAACACCACATTGGCAGTATTATGAAAACACATAGTCAAACCTTTGCCATATTATCTGAACCACGTCAATCACACCCATCAAGTTTAAAGTTTCATATTAAAATGAGTTGTTTAATATTGGTTTGATTCATAGATAAATATGTTTGAAAATTTATGAAAAGTGAATTAACTATATATTTTATATGTATTTAATTTCCGATATAATGTATTTAGATTTTTTTTGAAAAGTATTTCAATAGTATGTATTTTGCGATATAATGTATTTAGATTTTTTTGAAATACTAGGTAATATATTTTATTAAAAATCAACAATTAATATATGTGTAAATGGAAAAAATAAATAAAGTAAAATTGTTATAGGTGAATTCTTTGTCTCAAAGAATATTACTTTGCATGAAGATAAAATGAAAAATCATGCAAATATTATGGAGTGATTGAATACATCATATTGAAAATAGTCAAATAGAAGACACAAACAATATATATTTATAAAGAATTAGTAGACAAATATAAGCAAAAACGCGTATATAAAATCATATAAATCCCACTTTTTGCATGTCATTTATGTGCTTGGTATACCATAAAATCTTCAACCTATCAAAAACCGGAACATAAACATTGGAATCAACAAATGTATGATGAAGAAAGAAAGATAACTTACATGTTGAAGCTAGAGTAGAGAGAGATTGTTAAAAGGATTTGGAATGTGTTATAGGAAATTAAACAAAACTGATTTGATATTTATAGACAAGAAGTGTTGTGTTATTTTGTGTTGTGTTGTGTTGGGATATATAGTGTTGATAGGAGAAGGGTTTTAGGATAAATGTTTGTTAAGGATAAGACACGATTATTCCACACGTAGCAATGCAGCAGCATCTTAATCTTGGTTAATTATTATTATGTTGTTTCTATTTATTTCAAATAAATTAAGATATCTAGATAATTAGCATGTCCTTTACGCTGTGTTCCCGAGCTCACTTAACGAAGGAAAGGAAATGAAAACATTTCTATTCATTTCCTTTCTTTTCATTTTCCTTTCCTTTCATTCATTTTTCTTTTCTTTCCATCCATTCAATTCCTTTCAAAATAGAAGGAAAGAATTTACACTATAAAACCCTTCATTTTCCTTTCCTTTGCTTTCTTTCCTTTAATGAAACTCAGAAACACACTTATTGTTCTTTCCTTCCTTTAATGAAACTCAGAAACACAACATTTTATTTCTATCCCTTCATTTCCTTTCCTTTCCCTTGTTAAATGAAACTTGGGAACAGAGCCTAAGCTTTTAAATGAACAAATGTTAACTAGTAAGGTTTAGGTTATAATAGGAAGTATGTTTTTTTAGAAAGGATAAGAAGTAATCTAATTAATTGATTTTGAATATGGATGATTGATATTTGTTTAGGGGGAAATCAAGTGTGAAATAAGGGGAATGACATTAAGGGAATAATGCATTTGTTGACTGTATCTCTCCACATACAATACGCATGTCAATTCCTCCATCATTTTTAAATGTTCATAACTTTTTATACAACATTTTTAATAAGAAAAAAATCACCATTCTAACTAGTGTTTTTTATCTTTAATATGAGTACCATATTATTATATAAAAATAAAAAAAATATTAATGGGTTTTTCACAAATTATGTCTTAACAAAATTGTGTCATACAATTATTATTAAACTTAGGGATGGCAATGAAACCCGAACTCGATGGAAAAACCCGAAACCCGACATAAATGGGACGGGTAATACCCGACCCATTAGGGTTTGGGAATAGTTTTAAAATTTTTCGCGGGTTTGGGACGGGTTTGGGATTTCTAATATACCCGATTACCCGACCCGATTACCTGATAACATAGATCCATTTACCCGATTATATACCCGATATAGCTTATTATATTATACATAAACTATATTCCAAATATATTATTTGTCGAAACTTGTTTATGTCAATTATTTGAGATATTTTATCTTTATGGTAACCATCTTTGTAATCGATTAGTTATATTTTGTCAAAACCCTGGTAGAAACCCGACAGGTTTTGAGCCGGGCATATCCGACGGGTATTTTGTCAAAACCCGATAGGAAACCCGAAACCCGACGGGTAATTACCCGATTAAAACCCGACGGGTTTGGGACGGGTTTGGGATGCACTTTTATAACCGGGTATGGGTTTGAGAATACCTAAACCCGACCCATTGCCATCCCTAATTAAACTTTTATTATTTATGGAAACATAACCATAAATTAACCTAAGAAGCAACTTGATATCTTTGTCTTGAGGGCATCAAAACCTCGGTCGATATCATTTGTATTTCATGGGTTGATTAAAAAATATATTAAATAGTTAGTAATTCATGTATAATTTGTCAAGAAAATTGGTCAATGAAATGAAAGTAAATTTTCTTTAGTTTTGCGAGATGTAAATTCATTTATTATAAACAGGTGGAGGAAATAATAGAAGCGGAAAAAAATACGTTGAACTCGCGTAACTGTCAATTGTGACACGTGACATTAATGAATATATATAGAACCAATAAAACCAATAAAGATATCGTTTTTTTTCATACTTAGAGTTGAATACCCCATTCAAGAATTGTTTTGGATCCAACCCATAGAAATCAATAGAAAAGACAAATCTTTTATGATACACCAGATCCGCTTCTGATACAAAATCATGGTGTAGCGTGTAGCCTCCCCTTTAACTCACAACGTGACGGTGAATATGTATAGTTTGTGTATCCATGCACTGAACAACTAGTTCATAAATTATCTTAAATGATGTAAAACTGGTTAAGAAAAATGAAGAAAACAAATCAATGTGCAGCCTTAATACTAAAACCTTAATGGTAAGGTTATTACCCTTTTATGATGCTATTTACAACTTACCCAACAGAGATCTTAATTAACCAACCAAGTCTAAAGAAGTCAGTCTTAACAAACTGAAAGAAAACTGTAGACTTCTACTTCTGAAAGGTATCTACAGTTGATGATATACAGAAAACAGAGCTCGAAAATGATCCATAGCTTCTTAAAACTGGTTCTTAACAACTTTAACGCTGCTATAAAAGCGCTTCAGATCCTTCATAGCCGCCTCCTCGATCTGAATTGACCGTATAGAAGATGCTGCTTCAACCTCCGGCTTGAACCACTTGTTCAAACCGCCTGAATCTGATGGCGAACCCTGACCGCTGCTGACTGAGAACCCAGTGGTTTTTGTTTTAGGGCTTTGTGACAGTGTCTGCTGTTTTTTCTCCTGATTATGCAAAAATATAATAATTTTTCATTTTATGCAACAACTTATAAAGAGAATAAAGATCATATTTTTCGCCAAATTTAAGGAACAAAAATCGAGTTACCTGTTGCAACTGGATGCTTTTAAGAGACGGGCGGCCACCGAGAGGTGGGGTCCCTGAAGAAATCCAAGGAGGGGTGCTTCTTTCAGGCTCCTGCGCCTGATGGATCAGGGCGGGCCCCATGGGAATCGGGTTCGATGGCAAAAATGAACTTAACGGAAGCTTTCCACTGGCTTTGACATCCGGTGAACCTTCAAACGGATCTTTCTTTCCAGCAACGGGCTTGTTTACCATCGTTTTTCCCTGCTCGTCCTGTATCTTGCGAAGAGAAGTGAATCCCGTGGGTCCCTTTGGAATACTGGCACCGCCCCATGCGGGTCCCTCACTTTTGGGTGTCGGTGGAGCGACAATCTTAGGCGGGGTGTCATCAAGGGCCCCACTTAAAAACATAGAAAGCCCTCCTTTTCGGTTTTTCTTCTTGGACGATGCGGGTGATGAGGTACTGGAATTCTTGCCTTTCGAGCATGAAAGATCTTTCATCGCTTTAACGGGTGCCACCTCAACTACCAGATTGTCTATTTTACCCTTGCCATCTATCTCCTTCTGCTGAACATTATCATATTCTGGTCAACTTGTGAATCTGCAGAAGGTGAGAAGCCCTTAACTGTATTCAACTTGGTATCGGTTTCATAACTACCATGCGGCACCTCTTCACCGTGCGCCTGTTTCCTTCGGCTCTTCTTCCTCTGTTTCTTGGTTCCCTCGTGTTTCTGGTCAACGGGAGAAGTTGGCTTCGCCTGAATCGTCTCAACAGGGACACCAAGCTCAACGAGTGAATTCTCCAACACGGTTCGGGTTTGTAGCTTTGCAATCTGCTGGCTATCAAGATGATAACCCTTGGACTGTTTTTCCTCCAGAATCTCAATCTGTTGCAATTTCTTTCTTAAGGCCCGGACTTGTTTCCCAATTTCATGATTCGCAACATCGTACGGTTGTAAAAAGCTATCAAATCTTTTGTTCCTTTCCTTCTGTGAATCCATATTTTCACCATTGTTGTTATCGCGTGTGGTTCTGAAATACTCGTTGTCACTATCATCTTCTTCACTGTTGATAACAGCAGGAAAAGTGGCTGTTGGTGTTGGAAGGCGGCGATGACTCCATAATTCAGATGATTTTGTTAGCTAAAACGTCCAGCGAAGCACTAGCAAACACATGCGTCGAGACAGTAAAAATGTAGTCAAGATTACGTATTACAATTTCCTGCAAATATTATCATCGATACATATTACAGTTAGCACCTCTGTCCGATAAACACATAATGATGGGTCAAAAATTACCTCACAATGCTTCCTTAAATCATGTGCCTCTAGTGAGTCGGCAATTTCAAGAAGTTGTAAAGCGCTTCTCGGCTCTACCAAATGTTCAGCTGCCACTTTCTCACAAAGGCTTTTCAAACTTGGTGCTTCCTTCTTTTCATTGTTACCCTTTTGTAAACTTGATGTCGTATTATCAATTTCACTATCATTATAAGCAAAATCTTCATCTAACTCGCTTAAATCATCACTTAATTTTGACTTCAAACACTCGGGACTACCGGAAGGTGGGAGACAATATGGAGGATGATAAAGAGAGCTAATAACCAGTAAATGTGTTTCTCCAACCGAAACTGAAGTAGCCCGTTTGACACCATGTAATCGAGTTATAACTGGCGTTTCGTCTTTTCTTGACCTTCCGTCCCACATATAAACATCACCGGAAGCCGTAACTCCAGCAGTCCAGTATTTTCCAGCCGATACACTAACCATATTTTTCCACAAAGTGAATATAACTACATCAAAGAAAAACCATATATATATTTTAGAACTAAGTTATGGTAATATGAAAATGGCTTATGATGACGGTGATGATGAACCTGTTGACAACGAAGATCGGGATCTGAAAATAAAACAATGCACCATCATAGGTTAAAGCTACGCTATGAGTCATCCCTGCAGCAATTGAGGCCACATGAAGCCGTTCTGATCGGTGAAACTTTAAAGTGGTACCTTCACTTTTTTTAAGCATTCTTGCAACAACTACACGCCTTGGAGTTACAAGCCGGTGACCCCAAGTAAACACCTGAAAAACGCAAATTAGCATAAAAAATTATAATTTTGGAGGCAATATATAATATAATACAACAGACTATTATAAGAATATATATGGAAATTTGAATCATTCGAAGAAAGCATATATATATATATATATATATGAAATTAATCCATAACGTTTTGTATGTTTGTTAACTTTTTGGAAACTTACCTCTCCGTCAGCTCCTAAAACCATGGTGTGATACTTGGCTGCAGATACGTGAATAAAAACTTTTCCTTTCAAGTATTCAACCAGTCTAGGGGTATAATTGGAAGCCGAATTTGAAGTTCCATAACCGAGTTGCCCTTCTTTATTGCAGCCCCACGTGAAAACCTCACCCGAATCAGAAACTACAGCAGTATGCTTGTTTGCAGCAGCAACGGCGACTATCTTTGACTTTAAAGAGCTGACCCTCCGTGGTGTTGCTTGGGTATCGACAGATGTGTACCCAAGTTGACCCTCTGAAAAATAACATTGCACAAGTATTATCAAGTGTACATTTTTATATTAAAAAAATGAAATATGCTAAGGCAATTAATTACCTCGGTTGGAACCCCAAGTGAAGACCTCACCACCATCAGTGACTGCAACCGTATGATGTTTAGCAGCTGCAATAGCCTTGACCCTGAAAGCACCTAACCCTGATGTTACCTGTCTAGGAGTTATGACTGCAGCCTGACCGCTGCAAAAGGTTAACCATAAAATGATGAAACCGATTGTGTGATATTCATTAAAATCTATACAACATCAAATAACACAAGATTTTTTTATTTTTTTTTACCTATGGATATCAAAATCCGGATGGCCAAGGCGGCCCCCACGCCCAAATCCCCAAGTGTAAACCTCACCCTTAGCACTAACCGCCACACTATGGAACTTAGCAGAAGAAATCAACTTGATAAAAGACCCATGAAGTGAATCCACCTTGCAAGGCAACTTCTGAATGTGAGCATTTCCAGTCCCTAATTGGTAATTAACACCGCTTCCCCAACTGTACAACTCTGTCACTACTGAACATATATAACAATGAAAATAAAACATATTCAGTGTATCAATGAAAGAGTACCTGAACAGAAGATTAAATTATTACAATGCATGGTTGTAAAGAGAGTACCTGAACCATCTCCATTGCCATTAGCCTGTGAAACTGGACCAGATAAGAGATCGACAGGTGTCCTCGACTTAGAGTCTTCTATTGAAACAGAAGCTTCAGATTTGAGCAGGACACTAGCAACAGCCAAATGACCAAAATGTAGGGACCGGTGAAGGCTGCTCCATCCAGATTCCCCATCCTAAATAAATAATAAGCAAAATCTTTAACGTTTTGTTTAATTAAACCAAGGGTTATAGCATAAAAGGTAATACAGAATGTTTTGAACCACGAAAAAGGTAACCAGTTTCCAATATTTTGTCTTTCAACGTGGTCAAACTTGAGGAGATGTCATCAGCCATAAGTATCATGTTGACACAATAACCCTCTTTGAAAATTTGAGAGATTTAGTGAAAAAGTTTGGAACTTTAATGATGATAACAAAAGAGGTCGGTCTGACACAAGTGAGTATCGTAAAAGTTAATCGGGACATATTCTTCTGTCACATCATCATTTTGATATAGTAACACGTCCAGATTATGGTGAATCGGGATCTTTAAAAATTTTGAGGGTTTTAATCAATTAATTTGAAACTTTTAATGATTTTGTGAGTGGAAATATATTGGGTTGACCAAAACAGAGATCAGACCAAGTTATGTTACCTTTTTATGCAACAATTACGGTAAACTGCATACAATTAACCGTACGGTTGTAAAACATCTACAAGATTTAAAAAGAAACAAACGAACCCTGGCATTAGGATCTGCACCAGCTGCTAACAGTCGTTTAATAATCGGTATGTGATTTCTCCATGTGGCGATATGAAGAGCAGTAAGGCCAAACGCATTTCTTGAATTGATATTCCCTCCATTTTTCTTCAGTAAAACCAAGGCTGAATCCACATCAACCACACATCCACTTTGCACCGCTAGCCATAGATCCTTGGTGGGCCCACTTGCTGAGATTTTACGACCAGAGGTTTGGTGGTTTTGTCTTTCCATCGCTAGCTACGAATGCTTTCCGAACAACTACTGTTAGTTAATCTAAACGCTGAAGAGAATAAAGATCGGTAAATATCAAACTGCAAACGCCAAGCAACTGCTACAACGCCATATTTATTGTAACTGTAGACCAACTAAAGAAACACTGAAACAGTTCACAAATGCGCCATCACATATTCTGAAGAATCAGCGACACAGAAGTTAGTAGACAACACCGCGCATTTTGAATCACCTACCAGTAAAAAAAAACAATCAGAATTCAAACAACTAAACATAATTTATATATGAGATACAAAAAGAACAAAATGTAGCCCGTTACGCAATTATTACAGATTTAATTCAAATTCCAATTTAACACCCTGACATCAGACAAAATCTTTACTTGATTCAAGATTTCAATACAAGATAGCCATAAATTACACACAGATGCAAACAGAGGTTGCGAAAATAAAAATTATAAAACTGTTGACCCTCAAAAGAGGGTGGTTTTAAATTTTCAATCACAGTTTAGCATACATACAGAAAACTTGATACACAATTGCTGCAATCACAATTTGTCCTAAATGTGTGACACCAAGATCGACCCAACACCAAACCAAAACGTACCAATTGCTAAATTTGCAATGCACGTACGTTGATGTTTCAAGTGTTGATGTACACATCTAAACAACACAAAAAGAATCAATTTTTATTTTATAAAAGTAAAAATTAAACAAACCCTAGAACAAGAAAGCATCTTTTTCATCAAAATTAACCATTCGATTAAACGTTCGCAATCGAATCGAAACAAATTAGTCCAAAATTCCAATTACTGACACAAACCCTAATTCAAGATTCACCCAAATCAAGAAAATTAAACGAAACCCATTACATCAAATCAAGTCAGAATCTTTTGGCGTCAAGAATCAAAACCAACGAAACCCCAATTGAATTGGTACAAAATGACACACATTAAAACTAACCCTAATTCAAGCAAATAACAAAGAAACCCATTACCTTGAATCAAGTGAGAATCTTTTGGTACCAAGAATCAAGAACATGAAAACCCAATTCAATTCAATTCGATTTGATCCGCTCCCTCCCTCTCTGAATTTGGAATGAATGCGTCTAAAATTGATATGTTATTAATGGAAGATAATATTAATATGGGATCGGGAGAATATGCCCAAATGCGCAGAGGGAGGAGGAGAGAGTCAGGGGTGAAAATGGAATTTCACGACTAAGGAAAAGGTTGAAATGTCGCAGGTACGCAAACGGGTGGGTGGGTCGGTGGGTCTCAATAGAGAGATGTGCGGCCACGTTAATCCCATCTTAACTTGTGCCACGTGGATGGGGTGCGTTTAACACCTTTCATGTTTTTAACCCGTGATGACGGTAATTTGTTTTTACGGTTTACTTGTTTGGTTATTTTAAAGGGCTAGCGGCATAACTTGTTTTGTTTGTCTTTTATTTCGATGTAAACATTACCTTTTTTTTTCAAATTGATTATGCTATAGTTTAAGTAAAACATGGTAAATCGATCTTGAGTGTTTGGATAATTTTTTGGAGTCATCTCGATAATATAGTGGGTGAGCAGGAATCCGAATTAACTAAACCGAAACCGAATAAACCGAACCGAAGCATTAACCGACAGTTAATTTTTAGTTTTCTTGAAAAGCCGAATTTTCGGTTTCGGTTTTCCATTTTTCAAAAACCGAAAAAAATCGAACCGTACCGATATGTGTTTTTACTTAAATATTAATACAATTATATGTGTTTTTTTAGATGTTATGACCGGAAACAAAACACCAAAAGGATTTACCGTTGATGGTGATGAAAATTAAGAAGATTATGAAGATTGGGAGAAAACTTTGAAAAAGAATAAGATGAAAAATGAAATTTGAACTAAACTTTTAGTGTTTTTTGATTAAGAACTTTGTTAAATTTTAAACTCTAGTACTCTTGTAAGTTTGTATTCGTTTTGTTCCATGTAACAAATGCATCTTTTTGTGTTTTGAATCTAATATGCATTTTTATTTTTTTTTGGAATTTTTTTGCAATGCTTACACACACCAAAAAAAAAAAACAATTATAACCAAACCGAAAAACCGAAAACCAAAAAGCTGAAAAACCGAACGGTTTGTGTATTTGAAAAATCGACTTTTCGGTTTCACTAAAAACCGAACCAAACCGAACCATGCTCAGCCCTAAATTGCAATGTCATTCATCACCCATGTTTAGATAGATAGTTAACACAAAATCAGGTAGAAGATTAAAGATCAAACATGTCGGCACATCTAGATGCATAGTCACTTCTGTATGGTCATCTGCCTTTTCAACCAAGATTAACAGCAACATACGTTTTCTTTCTTTCTTTTTTTTAATCGGCGTGACAGAAAAAAGTAAATATTCATTTTTTATAAAAGTAAAAACTACTATATAAAAAATACTTGATGAGTTGAACCAAACCAAGCATCATGCTTATAAGGTAACTGATTACATGGGTTTCTTTCGATTTCCATTCTAAAGGAGTGGACCAAGAATTTACTCGAGGCTTCACTCATTCAAGACTACTTATCTTCTTCTAATTAAAACGCTACTTGTTGTATAAGAGCATAGCATTGTTAAAGTTAACTGATCCAGCCGAACAATATAATGTTGAATAGCAGTAATTAATTTTGCTAATCTTGGAAGATTCAAATGCGAATATAGTTCCCGTAGTGACTTCTTATCAATCCATTATCTAGCTAGAGCAAAATATCCCTACGACAACCCACCTCGCCCTTGATGTATCCGTGAATATCCATTGGCTACGTTTATACACAAACCAACTTTGATATGTTATCGAAATCCGCAACCCACCTTGGTGTTCTTCAATCCCATGAGGCTCGTAACCTCATTTAAGCAGTTTAATCATCGACTCGCATGTTTACTCAACATCCACATCCGGCACCCAACATACATAAAACACATTGCATAAATCAACTGATACCTGCTTCTAAACCTTTAGATGATCATTAAAGCAAATAATGAACTTAAATTAAAGCCATCAAAAGTGATTGTTTTACTAGAAAGAATGCATTAGTTATAATTGTTTGCCAAGACATTCCATACTTTGATTAACCATCTAAAATTTCAGATATCCGATATTTTAGATACAAATTTCAGATATCTAAATTAGTTTCATATAGGTGAAATTTGGATATGCTATTTTGAGCACCTTAGTAAATATTCATACCAAGACCATCAACAGTATGTTAAAACCAATTTTACATCATTACTTACGTCTTTGCAGTTGCACACTTGAAAATTACACAGCGTCAAGTAACTAATAAATGAATCACAAAACTGCCCATAAAAAATATGTCCAATTTCACACACCAAGCTTCCAAATCTGAAATAGATCTCAATAATCATTCTGATGATTGAGAACTCCATATGATCAACAAGAATGCAGCCATCTATAAACACAGCTTATGCAGCAATTGGCGAATCCTGCAAATCCAAATTCATTTGCTAATCAGTAAAGCTCAAAACAAGGTTTAAGAATATAATCATGCACCAGCTTTTCTTTTATATTTTTTCCAAATTTCTTTTAAATAAAAACACACCTTTGCAGTTAAATTTGAGACTGCCAAATTCCATTTTTGTCTAGTTTTTGTTCCTGCAACTTGTCCCGCTTTTGCCACTTTACCAAAAGCTCCATTAAGCCAAGCTGCTCCAGCAGTTACATACCTAAACATAAATTAAGATGTTACACTAATGTTTTAAACTCAAATGACTTAGATTGCAAAAAACTGAAGAAGGCGAAACCTGCTTGATTTGACAGCTGATCCCGTGTCATTAAGTTTCCTCTCGGCTGCCAGTAATGCAGCCATTGTTTTGTCTGAAACTTGAAGCTTTTGATCCACAGATTTCACTTTTTCATTTACAACTGAGACCCCAACATTAAATTTCTCTGAAAGCCTTACTCTTTTCTCAAAAGAATTCACTCTAGCGGTTGCATTGGCTCTTAATTGATGTTTTTCATCAAATGCTTTAGCTTTATTCACTGCGTCTTGCTTAATTGCTGAACCTTTTGCCAGAACACTTGACACGACATCTTGTGCTTTACTCATGTACACATTACCACTACGAGGCGAACTACTGTTTGACTGTGTCACACAATATTAATATATCAGTCGAATGCAAATGTAATATCATTCTTATAAGAAAAAACAAAAACAGAATTGTAAGTTAGGATGCTATTACCTCTGGTGCAGATGGTGAAGCGTTTTCGGGAGTCATTCTAGCAACATTATCTACTTCATGAACTTCCTGCAAGAAGTGGAATCACAACATAAGTTCAAACACAATAAAAGAAAATAATTAATATATATTTGCATGTACAGTAATAACTATACCCGCAACTCAGATTTTGGCACATAATTTTCTGCAGGAGTAATGCTAACAATCTGATCAACTATGGTTGCTCCCTGTAAAAATATACATAAAATATAATTGAATAATAAAATTTGATGGCATAAAGTGGGACCTTTTGCATAATAAAGTAAATAAATAGATGTTATAAGTTTGTTTATAATTAAAATGGTCATTATGACAGCCTTACTTTTGGATGATGATAATGCAACCACATCATGCACTTTTAAACACTATTAATAAGCAAGGCAGCAAAACATGCACCCTATATTATAGTGGATAGTAAAGGAGGATGAACTATTCTGCTTTAAAAATATGAAACTTCACAGTAAACTAATGCAGAAAGATTTAGTGAATTATTGCAAAACAATTTTTGGTTATAAAAGAAATACCTAATACAGTTTGACTAAATTCCAACTGCTTGAAGTTGGCAAAGCATGTAACACCATAACCAAAAAGTGTTTAAATTAATAACAAGCCAACTAAATAGTGATAAAAGTGGACCCAAGGTGTGCATAAACAATGACATTAACAAATAATTAAAATTTTGGGTTCCATCCAGTATAAAGACAAACAAAAGGTTAATCAGCAAAACATTTAAAAAACAGTGTCAATATTAATGATTTTTTATTGTAATTTTGGAACTTTGCCTGTGTATTTCAAAGTAGGACCAAAAGTCTGCGCTGGACAAAGTGGAATGACTATGCAGCCACAAATCTGTGGTCATAATTTGCTGACTTGGGTGGTTGCAAAATTGCTAATAGCTATTAAAAATTCCAAATCTCCAAGAAATGGCAATAGATATTATTATGTATATTTAAAATCAAGCATAAATACATATACAACTCACTGAGGAAATTTCAATACAAAATAGAATTGTAACAATATTCAGTATCACAGAAACTATTCAATAAATATCTCTCCTTTTGTCCAAAAAAATTAGACCAGTTATCATTAAAGTAAAACCTACCCTTGACTAATAATTAATTAACCTAATGATTCCATACAGTCCAAACTTTTGAAGATTTTTAACCTTAACTAAATACAAAATAACATGATGACCCTCCATGTACGCCTAAAATCGAAAGAATATTTCCTGAACATCAAAATCTTCAAAGTGCAGAAGTCTTATCGATGGCTGGTGATGCAGAACAATTTTTTTGATTATTTAAAGTTTTTTTTCCGCTTTAAATATGCAATTTTTTTTGTTTTAGCTTCAGTACCGTAACGAACGTGACCGAAAACGACCAATAAGCTTCGACTCATTGCCTCAATGCCCGGGTAGACCAAAAAAATGCCTTCGTAAATAAGTTATTTTTGTGTATCATAAGCTATACAAGTTTTTTAGGTTTTAGCTCCGGTACCGTAACAAATGTACCCGAAACCAACTGAATTCGCATCAACTCACCGCCGCAACGCCCGGGCTTTACCGACCAAATAAACATCGTTTTAAACATGTTACTTTTTTTTGTATCGTAAGCCATACGAGTATTCTACGTGTTACTAATCCAGTTATTGGGTTTAGTGCAAGTACTGTAACGCGATATCATAACTTAACCTATAGCAACCGAACGCACGTTAATGCACACTTCCAAAACATGTCTAGTTTTCCAGAATAATATTATAAATAATAATATCAATTTGAAAACCCTAAAGTGAGTAATAATAATAATAATAAGTAGATAGAGGGATGGATTACCGAAAGCAATAAGGCGATTTCGAGAGCTTTAGGATCTTTAAACGTCACAAAGGCAGTCTTGTGTTGTTGTGAATGACTGCAACCGTCAATTACAATCAATACAACGGTTAAAAAAATAAAAATAAAAAAACTGAATCAATTAAATTAAAAATGAATAATAGGATGGAATAATGAATATACTGACCGACAGATCTCAACTTGCTCGATATCACCGGAGAAGGAGAAAAACTCGTGAATTTCTCGCTCGGTAGCTAGATCTGACAGATGTCCTACGTGTACCGTTCTCGTTGTCTGTAACAAGTTTCAAATACAAATCATAAATTACAATTAATAGCAATATGAATCCGATTAGTAGTGGTTTGAAGTTGGAACTCACCTGCTGCATTTTAATTGGAAGCGTATGAATTACAGGTTGAGAGAGAGAGAGAGAGAGAATAATTTACAGGTAAGCTTTGCTTTGCTTTGATGAAGAAGAAGAATGAGATTAATAAAAATATTTTGTTTTCCTTTTATATTTATATGAATAAAAATAATAATAATAATAATAATAATAATTAAGGGTTTTTGAAAGTTAGAAGCCACCAAAGATTCTTGCTTGCTTGCTTGCTTGCTTGCTTGCTTGCTGATGTGGTGATTTTTTGTCTTTAGTTTTTCTACTTGTATCCTGATCTTTTCATTGTCTTACATTATGCTACCTTATAGTTTTTGTTTACGTTAATTGTGTCATATTGTAAACTTATAAAATACTTGCGGAGCCAAACTCAAGCTTCAGCTGAGGAGCTCTCTTAAGTTAACCATGTTAAGTTCAAGATTAGGCGAGTCGGCTCAGCCTCACTTGGTTACAACCATATTCACCAGGTCATACACTTTGTCACATGGTTAAATAACTTGTCAAGCTAAACATTTTGATTATAATTCAATAATAAATTTATATGTAAATATCGACATCATCAAGTTTTAATATATTATTTTCGTTGAAAAAATAACTTTATATTAGAAAAGTAAATTTATAAGAATTAAAAATGCTTATGTTATTTCTATAATTGCTTTATATTTAACTTACAGAAATTATTTGCCACTTAAGGCTTCTAATTTCTTGATCTAGTGGCTAGCGGTACTAATATGTCGGAAAAGATTGTCTTTTTAAGTGGCCATAAATGGATTTAAGATGGTTAGATATAGTTGTTATTTTGCTTCTTATTTTAGAATTATACCATACTACTTCACTATTTTTCACAATACTATGAAAATGGTCACCAATTCACCACTTTTCTCTCTTTTTAAATTAAATAATAATATTAATATAACTAAAATTAAAACTTAAATATAAAAAAAGTTGCATTCATTGAAAAGAAATAACAAGAAACAAAAATTACTTAACTAAAAAGCCTAAAATAAGAAAAAAAAATGCAATTAAACGTATTTGTTGGCAATTTGGGCTTGCAACGCCTCCAATGCTCATTTATGTTTTTCATCTATGGCGTCGATGCTAGTTTGGAGGATTTTAAAGTCCTCCCTCATCACCACCTCCTCTTCCCGCTTCCTCCGTCATTTTTTCTTTCAGTTTGAGTTTTTGCTCCTCAATTTCCATGTATTTGATGTTAAACACATCTAATTTGTTTGCCAACGATTCCAATTTATCCGCCTAAATTCAATGACGAGCTTCCGGCCGCTCGTTTCCTTTCTCCCGCCCGAGAGGGCGGATAGGTTCGTTTATTTCTAGGATATCATCAACCGTATTTATATTCTCCTCCATTAATCTCAAAAGAAGAATCTGGTGCAACCCCACTTTCAATGTCGCTGAATAATGGTGATTGGTCCAAAACATTTAAGTCGTTATTCGAACAAGCAAAATCAAAATACGCAAGCCATATCCACAAATCGTGTGAAGCTATTGCTTCCAAAGCCACTATTTGATGACAATGATCACCTCTCTGACCTGTCCAAACAGTTAGACAATTAAACCACTCCCATTGCATACAATCCACGCTACCAAAAATTCATGGGAAACCGTGTTTAGACTCATGTGCTTCGTATAATTGTTGAATGTCATTCAAATTGGGTTTTTCAAATATCGGTTCCCATAAATCTTGATGACACGCTTACAAAATTTGTACATGTCTTTGCGTGCAATTCTCTCAGACATTTGCAAATATCCATGCCAAGCGTCAGATGTTGTCTTGTACCCCATTTGATGTAGTGCAACAGTGCATTTTTGGTAGGTTGTAAAACCTCGATGTCCTCTCGCATCCATCGTTTGTCTAAAAAACACGTGGTGCGCTTCTAGATCTTTAGCTATCTTTGTGATTAACTCTTTGCTCAAAAGAAAACGTCTCTTAAACATTTTTATGTCATATACCAATTGTCGTCAAAGTAATCAGCTACTAGGCGCTCATGACCTGCTTCATGGTCTTTGTTCAAAGAAGTTCTTCTCGTTTCCGGTGTTGAAAGTTCGCCCTCGTCAGTTACTATAGCGGCGGCAGCAGACACGATCGTGTAAACAAAAAGTGGAACGACCGAACTCAACTTGTCATATGTTGAAAAGTTTGTAACAAAATTGAATTAAAGGGTTGAGTTGAGAGAGATTTTTAACTTTTCGATGTGAAAAAAAATTGAGAAAGGAGTTTATTTATATGGTTTAATAAAGATTATTTAATTTTTTTATTAGAAAACAACCGTTATCTCAAATCCCACTTGTGTCACTTTTGGGTGGATGTTGGCAATAAAGGATTTGAGCTAGGTCTTGTGCAAAAGGTGTCAGTTCGAACTCTGAGCCCACCCGGGTTTTCATCCCACCGTGTGTTACGACAGAGAGTTCAGCTCTTGTGGTGGCACAACGACTGTCAAGTGACAGTTGACAGTATGGTTTTTCGGGTGAACGCTCAAGCCAAACTCTGAAGCCAGCGTGGACCCGGTTGAGACAATATATTCTGGCAAGAGTGGGGCATCGAGTCTCTCAAAATTTAGAGAGTGCGCTAGCCTAAATACAAAAAAGTCGTCGTTCTAAAAACGGTATTACATGAAATAAAAAAGGGAATTTTTTTTTCTTTGGAAATAGCCCATTTTATTGGTAGTTTCGGCATAAAAAATAATTTTTAACATAAAAAAATCACTTTCAAAATCAGTTTCAGGCTTTCAGCAATAAATTAACGGGGTGATGTGCACCATTGGCACCACCAAGACACCAACCACATCATCAGTTTCATTGACAAATTAGTTCATATATCCAACAGCCTAAATAGTGTGATAGTTGTTTAGAAAAATATTTGCCAAAAAAATATTATAATCGTTATAAATTCGTAATTTTCACGGTTCGACAAAGCGTGGTTCTCATGTTAAACTTCTAAAATTTGCATTCAGGTAATTCCATTGTTTTGTTTTAAATAGTTCATAAGCAAAAAAAAATGTCCAAAACATATAATTATGATTAGTTAACCATTACTAAATAGTTGGTACCAATCACATCTTAAACCCATGTTTAACCAAGTAGTTTCTAATGAAAATAGTGATCAATATGGCCAAATTCCAGCCTAACATCTATTAGCTACATTTGATGTTATCAATCCGGTCTCGCTAACACTTGTATACCTTTTATAGAGGGTTACGTTTTATTATTTTATAAAGTTAAATAAGCCATCAAGTTTGTAATAGAACAATAAAAGACATAAAAGGGATTTGCGATCTTATACCAAACTTATACATATCTATAGAAAAAATCACAAGCATCAAACATAACCCGTGTTTGCAAACGTATTCATAAATGCCCCTCACTCTTCATTACCAATGTTTTAAAAACCGGTATTTTGTTCTTACCAGATTGGACTAAAAAATTGTATAACTTGTTGAACCGAGTTATATCAGGAGGTTCAACCGGGTTGTATAGTTTACCTTATAATTTCATATAAATGCAAATTTAACTTAAAAAAAACCAAAAATACATAATTCCATAATAAAGTATAATTTAAAAGTTAATCCATATTCAAAAAACAATACAAAGTACTTGATTTTCAAACAAAGTTTTTTTAAAATATAGGTTCGCAATAGATTTATGTCATCGGAGTGTTGTATGCATCGGGTTCACGATCGCTTAAAAGATGAATTTCACTCTCATCGACGTCCTCATCAACAAAAGTCTAAGTACTTTCATTTTCTACAATAATAAATAAGAATTTTTAGTTGCATATAATCATAATATACATAAATCACATGAATTAAGTAACATATACAAAAAAAAGGGTCTTAAACATATAAAATCTTGTGGGCTTTTAAACCGGTTTACTGGTATAAACCGGTTT